>NC_138771.1:542119377-542714144 GCF_965119305.1 Pelophylax lessonae | reverse complement strand
TCTGAATTGATCTTCTGGAGTGCCTTATTCTGCAATTTTGAGAACTCAGTGTGCTTCTTACTAGTGATGTCGCGAACATAAAATTCGCTGTTCGCGAACGGCGAACATTGCGAACCGCCATAGACTTTAATAGGCAGGCGAATTTTAAAACCCACAGGGACTCTCTCTGGCCACAATAGTAATGGAAAAGTTGTTTCAAGGGGACAAACACCTGGACTGTGGCATGCCGGAGAGGGATCACACAAAAAAAAGTTCTTAAAAATTGTAATTTTTTGATAGAGAGCCAATTATTGGAAAAATTAAAAAAAAATAAAAATAAAAAATTTCTTTGGATTTAGCATCTGGGGGGGTCTAAAAAGTGGACCTGTGAAGTTTCAGCTCTGTAGCATGTCCGGAACCAGAAAAAATTACGAATTAGGGTTAGGGCTAGGGTTAGGGTTAGGGCTAGGGTTAGGGTTAGGTTTAGGGTTAGGGTTATTTTTATGGCTAGGCTTAGAGGGTTAGGGTTAAGGTTAGAGGGTTAGGGTTATGGTTAGAGGGTTAGGGTTAGGGTTACGGTGAGATACTTAGGGTTAGAGTTAGTAGCCCTACCCCTACCCCTCTAACTCTAACCCTAAGCACTAAAAATAACCCTAACCTTAGCCCTGACCCTAACCCTAGCCCTAACCCTAACCCTAACCCTAACCCTAACCCTAGCCCTAGCCCTAACCCTGATTCTATTTTTTTTCTGGTTCTGGACATGCTACAGAGCTGAAACTTCACAGGTACACTTTTTAGACCCCCCAGACAATAAATCCAAAGAAAAAAGTTTTTTTTTTTTTTTTTTAAGTTTTCCAATAATTGGCAATCTATCAAAAATGACAATTTTTAAGAACTTTTTTGTGTGATTTAGTGTCTAGGGGGTCTAAAAAATGTACTTGTGACGTTTCAGCTCTGTAGCATGTCCAGAACCAGAAAAAAAGATAATTTTTCAGTAGAGCAGGGATGGTGGGAACCCCTTTTACACCTATATGATCTTTTTTTCCTGGTTCTGGACATGCTGCAGATCTGAAACTTCACAGGTACACCTTTTAGACCCTCCAAACAATAAATCCAAAGAAACTTTTTTTTTTTGTTAAGTTTTTTTTTTTTTTTTTTTAAGTTTTCCAATAATTGGCTCTCTATCAAAAATGACAATTTTTAAGAACATTTTTTGTGTGATTTAGTGTCTAGGGGGGTCTAAAAAGTGTACCTGTGAAGTTTCAGCTCTGTAGCATGTCCAGAACCAGAAAAAAAAAGATAATTTTTCAGTAGAGCAGGGATGGTGGGAACCCCTTTTACACCTTACATAGTTACATAGTTACATAGTTAGTGAGGTTGAAAAAAGACATCAGTCCATCCAGTTCAACCTATGATGCGTGTGTGTGTTTGCTTTTAACCGTACATTGTATACCCCTGTATGTTGTGGTCTTTAAGGTGTCCATCTAATAGTTTTTTGAAACTATCAATGCTCCCTGCTGATATGACTGCTTGTGGAAGAGAATTCCACATCCTTACCGTTCTTACAGTGAAGAACCCCTTACGCACTTTAAGGTTAAACCGCCTTTCCTCTAGTTTTAGTGAGTGGCCACGTGTCTTATTGTATCTCCTTTCTCTGAATAGTTTGTTCCTTATGCTCGGGTCACCAGTACAGTATTTGTACATTGATATCATATCCCCCCTCAATCGTCTTTTCTCCAGAGAGAAAAGGTTCAGGGCTTGTAGTCTTTCCTCATAGCTGATGTCCTCCATTCCCCTAATTATTTTTGTTGCCCTTCTCTGGACTTTCTCCAGTTCCAGCACATCCTTCCTGAGGACCGGTGCCCAGAACTGGACAGCATACTCCAGATGTGGCCGGACCAGAGTCTTGTAGAGTGGGAGAATAATCTCTTTATTTCTGGAGTGAATCCCCTTTTTTATACATCCCAGTATTCTGTTGGCTTTGCTTGCGGCGGCTTGGCATTGCATGCCACTGCCAAGCTTGTTGTCTACCAGTACCCCCAAGTCCTTTTCCATCCTAGACTCACCCAGAGGTTCCCCCCCTAGTGAGTAGCTTGCTTTCTGGTTTCTGGCCCCCAAGTGCATTACTTTACATTTATCAACATTAAACCTCATCTGCCATGTAGTTGCCCACCCCGTTATTTTGTTCAGGTCTGCTTGCAAGGTTTCCACATCCTGCATAGAAGATATTGGCATGCCTAGTTTAGTATCATCTGCAAATACTGAGATTGTGCTAGATATCCCCTCCTCTAGATCATTTATGAACAAATTAAACAGGATTGGTCCCAGGACAGAACCCTGGGGGACCCAACTTTCCACACCCGCCCAATCCGAGTACTCCCCATTAATCACCACCCTCTGTACTCTCCCCTGGAGCCAGTTCTCTATCCAGTTACTCACCTTCTGATCCATACCTACCTTCCTTAGTTTGTACAGTAATCGTTTGTGGGGAACGGTGTCAAAGGCCTTTGCAAAGTCCAGATACACCACATCCACAGGCTTACCTTTATCTAGGTGGCTGCTCACTTCATCGTAGAAGGTTAATAGATTGGTTTGGCACGAACGATTTTTCATGAATCCATGCTGATTACTACTTATAATACCGTTTTCATTACTAAAGTCTTGTATGTGGTCCCTTAACATCCCCTCCAAAATTTTGCAGACTACAGATGTTAGGCTGACCGGCCTATAGTTACCCGGGATATATCTCGGCCCCTTCTTAAATATTGGTACCACGTTGGCTTTTTTCCAATCAGCTGGCACCATACCCGTCTGTAAACTATCCTTAAAGATCAAGAATAATGGTCTGGCGATCACCTGGCTGAGCTCATTAAGAACCCTCGGGTGCAAGCCATCCGGTCCCGGGGATTTATTTATGTTAAGTTTCTCTAGTTTGGCTCTAAGTCTATCTTCTGTTAGCCATGGTGGCACTTCCTGAGGTGTATTATTTAGTTCGGCCTTACAAGCTGGGTTTGTGTAGCCCCCCGATTCTTTTGTGAAGACTGAAGAGAAGAAATGATTTAACACTTCCGCCTTTTCTCTGTCCTCAGTGGCCATATTTCCTTTATCATCTTTTATGGGGCCAATGTGTTCTGGCCTCGCTTTCTTACCTATATGATCTTTTTTTTCTGGTTCTGGACATGCTACATATATAAATATATATATATATATATATATATATATATATACATATATATATATGTATATATATATTAAAAAAATACTCAAATACCAGCCCCCAAAGGGGCTTTTGGGGACAATATATATATATATATATATATATATATATATATATATATATATATATATATATATATATATATATATATATCACAGAACAAAAAAAATTACACAAATACCAGCCCTCAAAAGGGCTTTTGGGGACAATATATATATATATATATATATATATATCACAGAACAAAAAAAATTACACAAATACCAGCCCTCAAAATGGCTTTTGGGGACAATAGATATATATATATATATATATATATAGATATATATATATATCTATATATATCCAAAAAAAACCTCAAATACCAGCCCTAGGAAGGGCTTTTTGGGGTGCTGTCCTTACAGCAGGAGTGTACCAAGAACACTGGCTAACAAGACCGGGAACTGTCCCCAGCTATAACAGCAGCAGCAGCACCAGCACTTTCCCTGCTCTCAGTAACACAGAAATGATCTAAGATGGATGCTGCCCTTGCTTATTTATAGGAGGTGGGAGGGTGTGGGAGGGAGGTATGCTGATTGGCCTGGAATGTGTCTGCTGACTGTGATGTTCAGGGTCAAAGTTTGCCTCAATAATGATGTATAGGAGGCGGACCGAACATTGCATATGTTCGCCCGCAGCGGCGAACGCGAACGTTCGAAGTTCACAGGGAACCGTTCGCCGGCGAACCGTTCGGTACATCTCTACTTCTTACCTCTGTTTACCCAGTGGCAGGACCTAGCACTGTTACAATATGCATAAATATATAGATATAATATAATTTAATATGAAAAATCATAATATAATAGGGATTGTTTACTTTTATTTAATTGCCAGTGGGACTCTCTGGTAGGGATGATCGAAATTTTGAAAAGTTCGGTTCGACCAGAACATCCGAACTTCCCGAAAGTTCGGCCCAGATTTCAGAACCCCATTGAAATCAATGGGACCCGAACTTCGGTAATCAAAAAACACAATTTTTAAGCCCTAAAACCCAATAAATGCCCCTAAAAAGTCCCTAGGGTTCTGGGTCATGCCCCATTAACAATTAATCACACAAAAAAAGTTCTTAAAAATAGTCATTTTTGATAAAAAAGCCAATTATTGAAAAAAAAAGAGATTTTTTTGATTTTGGATTTCGTATCGGTGGGGTCTAAAAAGTGTACATGTGAAGTTTCAGCTCTGTAGCATGTCCAGAACCATAAAAAGATCGTTTGTATTAGAACACTTTCAGCACAGGAGTTTTCACACCTTGCCGGTTTAATAGCAGGCATTTTTTTTTTGGGTTCTTTGCAGTCAGGAAAAACATCTGAACTTGTGTATAGTGGTACTGTGCACAAGTTCTGATGTTTTGCCTGCCTCCAAAAACCCCCCAAAAATGCCAGCAAAAACACACCTGGGCATTTTTTTTTTATGCTAGCGTTTTTTTTTGGCATTTTTTGGGGTTCTTTTGAGGCAGGCAAAACATCTGAACTTGTGTATAGTGGTGTATATACACACATACATATATTTATATACACACCTAGACATATATAGGTGTGATAGTAGCAGAAATATATGCTTGCGCTAATGAAATAATTTACAGTAATATATTTTCATATATATATTTCATATTTCATTAATATAAGTTCAGATGTTTTTCCTGATTGCAAAGAACCCAAAAAAATGCCTGCTATTAAACCGGCAAGGTGTGAAAACCGAGAAGAGAAGCCAACCCCCTGAGCTGAAAGTGTTCAAATACAAACAATCTTTTTTTTTTTATGGTTCTGGACATGCTACAGAGCTGAAACTTCACATGTACACTTTTTAGACCCCCCAGATCTGAAATCCAAAGTAAAAATCAAAAAATCTCTCTTTTTTTTTATTTTTTCAATAATTGGCTTTTTTATCAAAAATGACAATTTTTAAGAACTTTTTTTGTGTGATTTCGTATCTGGGGGTCTAAAATGTGTACCTGTGAAGTTTCAGCTCTGTAGCATGTCCAGAACCAGAAAAAAAAAGGATTGTTTGTATTAGAACACTTTCAGCTCAGGGGGTTGGCTTCTCTTCTCGGTTTTCACACCTTGCCTTGCCTTGCCACCTTTAATAGCAGGCATTTTTTTGGGATCTTTGCAGTCAGGAAAAACATCTGAACTTGTGTATAGTGGTACTGTGCACAAGTTCAGATGTTTTGCCTGCCTCCAAAACCACCCAAAAAATGCCAGCAAAAACACACCTGGGCATTTTTTTTTTGACGCTAGCGTTTTTTGGCATTTTTTTGGGTTCTTTTGAGGCAGGCAAAACATCTGAACTTGTGTATAGTGGTATATATACACACATAATTATATGTATATAGACACCTAGCCATATATAGGTGTGATAGTAGCAGAAATATATTACTGTAAATGATTTCATTAGCGCAAGCATATATTTCTGCTACTATCACACCTATATATGTCTAGGGGTATATATACAGACATATATGTGTATATATACCCCCTATACACATGTTCAGATGTCATGTCTGACATCAAACATGTCCTCAAAAAAGCACTGGCAGTGGCAGCCCCTGCAGCATGAAAAATGCTTGGCTGGTGAGAAGCCATATTCCTGTCCCGAAGCAACTCAGAGAAATGATCATTTCTCTATAGCGGTCACCCTGCTATGGAAGGGTTTTGTCACCCTTCCATAGCAGTCACCGTCAGTTAACCCTACACTACACTACGGTCCCCTTAACTTAACACTTTCCCTACAGAAACTAAATTTTTGAAGCTAACTTAAGTGTAAAGGAGCACTCTAACTACACTAGAAATCCCTTTCCTCACACTAAAAATAGCTAAATGACACTTTGTAACACATTAGAACAGAACAGCATTCCACTCTCTTCCATGTCCCGTACAAGAATGCTAGGAATTTGGTGGGGGCGATCTTATATACTGGGGGGCTTATTCACTAATGATTGGTCTAGGGACCCCCTAGTCACTCCAATCACATTCCTAGCATTCTCCTGCCCCCTCAATTGGCTTTTGCTAATGGTTCTGGTCCAATCACGGGCTTTTAAAGCCCATTTCCTGAAGCATTGCATTTTGGTCGGTTCTGGTTGCCGAATTCTGAACTTTTTGGGCAAAAAGTTCTAAATTCGGCTGAACCTCGAACACCCAATGTTCGGGCCGAACCGATGGTGGACCCGAACCGTTCGATCATCCCTACTCTCTGGCTAAGTGAAACGCTGCATAGATGATAGCATTCTACTCTGTTACTCTGTTAAAGACCTTTATATCTATGACTGTCAGAACATGCATGAAAAGAGTAGAATGTTGAGAGACACACTGATAATATGATGTTTCTGTTTTCTCCTCTTTGTCTTTTTTCAAGATATAAGAATATAACATCACTATGATGGTTCCTGAAGAAGCTATCTTTCATTCAATTGCGAAACGCGTTGAACTATGTGCAGGATGTCCTTTTTATTATACTATGACGTCTACAGTTTGTAAAATAATTTAACAGTCATTCTTGTATTTTACTCAAGAATTGAATAAAATCTTTGAATTTTATTTCATGTGTGCTTATTAGAGTCAACCCTGTGCCCTTAAAAGTCCGACAATTTCAGGTCCACTATTTTTATTTTGGTCCTTACCATTGCACATACAGTGAGGCCTGTTTTTCACTTTGTTATATGGATTTGGGCAATAGGGTTGCCTAAAGGTTATTTGCAGGTCTCCAATTTATACTATGATAGCATTCTATAGACAACATGAGATAACCGTTGACAGATTTGTTTCTATTTAAATCATGGAAACCAGCCAATACAAAACATTTATTATTTGACACAATAGATGCTGTAAAAGCAGAAATGCAACACAAAACAAAATGGAAACTATTTTGCATTGACTATTTCACAGCCCTGCCTTACTAAATGAAATATGTCAGAAAATTATTTCTTTACGCTTTTATATGTCATTGTTAATTAACATCTTTTTCTTTCTACAAATTCCAAATGTCCTAAGTAAGCTCATATGTAGCAGAAAACACACATATACATGTTCTACTTCTTTGAATCACTTGTTCTAATGCACTAAGAATTTCAGATACTTAATCCTAGAGTGTGAAAGCCATGCGTGACAATGTATATCTATAGAACGTAGTACATTTTCAGGGACATCAAATCTATTTCCCCACTTGCATATGGGACTCCAAACACCTGAGGAATGGCCTAGAGATTGTCCATCTATTCATGTATTCCACTGAACTTCAAAGGATCTCCAGAAAGACAGTACATCAAAGGTAAGCGGAATAGCTCTGCATTATTATCAGTTGACGGAGCACCTCACTTGCTAGGTAGAGGAGACATAAAATTTGTGAACTTTGTGGAAAATGAAGTGTGGGAAATATCAGAAGGCACATTTAATAAGACACCCTTTAATGTCTGCTCTGCTATTATAGACCTGTTAAATGGGTTTTCTGCTATAAATATAGATTTGTTCAATCAGCACTTACCCTGTAGGACAGGTTCACATTTTATGTGTGTTGGTATTCTGGGGTGCCATTCACTTAAATGCAGAGTGTCACAAAGAACAGAAAAAGACCTCCATCCACTGCATTCCTGAAAAGGTATCAGGTGCATTTTTTAGCCCAAATTGAAGCTTTGGTAGCCCAGTAACACCATTAACAACATTAACTGCACCACACTAAAGTGATACAGCACCTAATGAAATGTAAGGCTTATTCATTTTTATTTCTACCAGATGCAGGTCTGTAATATCTCAAACATCACTAATACATTTCTCAGGACAGAATTCCAAGTGAAGCTGTGAGCAAAGTAAACAATTGCATATAAAATACAATCTGCCAACAGCATTACCACAGTACTTTTTGTTTTTCTTAGTCCCCTTTGTAACATTGTTTATCTTAGTTGATGGTATCAATTGATAGCCAGTATCTGTAATTAGTGATGGACGAACATCTGATGGGACGGACGCGATCGCGCAAACTCGTTTAAATGTTCGCGAACCGCAGATTCGCAGGGGGTCCCATTCATTTTAATGGCAGGCTAACATGAAAAACCTCCAGGTCATATTTGCAGCCACAAAATACTTGCTAGCTGTGCACACATAGTCCCACAACATGGACCCTGATATACAAGAAGTATTAAGCGAATCTGCGATCGACAAGCATTCTTTTTTTATCTGCAAAATTTTGTCAATTCAGGAGCGCATGAAGGCCATGGAGGAGAGGCAACGCCAGGCTATGAAGGGGGTGCAGGAGATGATCCTGCTATTGGAAAAGTATATTTTATTTCTATAAGATATATAAATCGTTTATACAATTACAACGTTTATTTTGTTTTTTTGTAATATTGCTCGGTTTTAGTGTAATAGCTCGGCCTAAATCAGCCAGAACTGACGGCAGCCAGTAAATACATGTCAAATACATACAGGGACCATTCACACGTCTGTAAAATGGGTCCGCATCCGTTCCACAATTTAGCGGGAACATTTACAGACCCATTGATTTTCAATTCCAGTCTGAAAAATTAGGCCTTCACAGGATAAAGAAGTAAGTGTCGGCCAGTACAGGCCCCAAAAATTAGCCCACAGGCGTTCACCTGACAGCAAAGAACTTTGTATTCTGTGGCTGGTGGTACATTAGGCATTCACAGGATTAATATGTGTCGGCCATTACAGGCTCCAAAAATTAGGCCACAGGTGTTCACCTGACAGCAAAGAACTTTGTATTCTGTGGCTGGTGGTACATTAGGTATATAACTCCCGCTTCAATCTGTCCTTTTGGGGGCCACTGATTTTCCAGTAACGTTTGTCACTGTGTGTAGCAGAGGGAACGCAGCAAAACAGAAAAAAAAAAATTCTGCGGTAACCAAATACACTATTATGAAAGTATATATAACACCCCGCTTCAATCTGTCATTTTTGGGGGGGGGGGACTGGTATATCACACCAGTTATAATACTTTTTTCTAATTGCGTTTGTCACTCTTTGTAGTTGTAGTATCGCTGCAGAACCGCTCACTAGTCACAATGCTGCACAATACAAATCCACTATAATATGGTTTCTATATTAGAAAGTATATTATAAGTGTATTACACCCCTTTATACTGCACACCAAACAATAGTACACCTATATCAGTCCTTAAAAGGACTTTTGTAGACCTATTAGCTAGCGATTTGTGTCACTAACAGTCTGTCCCTGCTCCACACAGCAACCTTTCCCTACACTGACAAAAGACAGAATGTAAAATGGCAGCCAAATCAGGTCTTTTTATAAGGTAGGGGGTATGTCCATGTGCTGAAATGTCTCAATTGGCTGTCCTGTACCACCTGATGGATGTGTCATGGGTCAAAATTGTTCACAATGTAAAAGAATATGGCGATTGTGAACATCGCCATATGTTCGGTGAACAGCGAACAAGCAAAGTTCGCCGCGAACCGCAAGGCCATCTCTATCTGTAATCTGTCATTTTTTGTAACTTCCTGTAACAGACCAAACTGTCCAGCAAAAAAATGGCAGCTACAGCTGGGACATACTATATAACACTGCCTGGGGGAGAAAGAAATACCATTTGATGCTAAATGATATTTCCCTTCAGGATTTTTTTTTTTTTAAAAATAGCATGGGGACTTCAAAACGCAAAGGGCATTGCGAGCCCTTGAAAAAAGCAAAATCAGCCTCTTACCAGAAAAAAGGTCTATGTATGCTTGTGACTCTCCTTGGTTGGGGGAGGTTCTCTTTCCCCTTAACAGCAGATCTGTAGACCAGGCTTGAGCGGCTCCCATACAGATACCACAGTAGACAAGACTCATAGATGTTTCGAGATGCAGAGTGCCGGGCTCAAACAGCCGCTTCACATAGTGCAAGTAAGTCAGAGAATGGAAGAGCTGCCAATCATCAGTGAGTTTTGTCTACTGGTATCTGTGGGAGCCGCTCAAGCCAAGCCTGGTCTACATATCTGCTGTTAAGGGGGAAGAGAACCTCCCAACCAAGGTGAGTTACAAGCGTACATAGACCTTTTTTCTAAGAGGCTGATTTTGCTTTTTTCACTGGAAGTTGAGAGCACAGGTTTTGCAGTTTTGTTTCACTGGAAGAGTGTATTTGGATATTATTTTGCACTTACCTTCATCCACTGGGTAAGGGGGAAATCCACAAGGTGGTGGGAGTCTGCACCTATTATTTGGAATAGGTTCTGTTTGATTCCTGCACCTTTGAAAATATATTCACCTTGTTTTGTCACATATTTCAAGATTCACAATATTTTGGACTTTTTATGGACTTTGATGTCATGCACTGTTCCATTATTGGAATATATTGTATATTGGTTTATATATGATTTAGTGCACCATATTTATTTATCACAGATTCATTTATTTTTGTCCTGGTAGCAGCTTTTTTACATATCAGCATCAGCACACCCTTAATATTCACATTTATTTCTCCACAGCTTATTCCCTTCTTCTTAGTGTGCATAAAGCATTCATTTTTGAAAGTTACACATTTTATTTTCATCCTCAACTTGTTAGGGCAACTAAAAGATCTCAAAGGCCAGTAGGCCACATTCAAGTATTTCTTATGTAAAAACAAAAGTGATTAGAGCACCTAAAAACATTGAGCTTAAACAAAAACCGATCAAATATGCCCCTTCCCCTTTAAAGCATCCCTACCCTCTCTTCCCTGTTTGTGCTTTTTTTTTTCTCCACAGCTTATTCCCTTCTTAAATATATTTATATGACTGCTTTATGCATACCAGTTTAAGTTAGAAATCTTTGGTTTATCCTCAAAAGTAGTTGGTTTTCAAAATTGGAACTACTCAGTCTCGCTCTTCTAGGGCTAAAGACTAAAGCCTCTCGCAGGCTGCTGATGCTGGAAGGGGTGTGTTTAACTTAACAGACAAATTGCACACAGCTGGAAAAGACTTGAGCAAGTCCATGTTATCTGATGAACATGACAAGTATGCATCTAGCTGTTTGGCACTGTCTTGTGCCTTCGAACTCTGCATGCCAGAAAATAAGTCGTCTTCATCAGATTAGCTGGACCTGTTGACCTCACTGGACTGCAACGAGGGGTCTTAAATACTTCGTTTGATATAGTCCATTCCTGAAATATAAGAGTGTGTTAGCTAGCTGTTAATTTTATTCAATTGTATATGGTAGAAAATTAGACTATTAGTCAAAATAAACTTTTTGGTAATGAAATCAAAGTGCTGACAACAAACAAAGCATCTCAACTTGTCTGCATCTAAGTGGTCTTCGCACACTCCTGTTTCTCATGAATGATGAATGTTCTGATCCTTGAGATGTACGTCTAAGAGTCTTTTGAAAGCCCCCATACTTCCCACAGAAACCACCTCTTGTGGTAGAGAATTCCACAATCTTGTAGCCCTAACAGTAAAGAACCTCCCACGTTGCCTGAGGTTAAAACGCTTCTCCTCTAATCGCATTGTATGCCCTCGAGTCCTCATGCAATCCCTTCGACCGAATAGCTTTTTTTCTAAGCTGAGATCCCCATTGAGATATTTATAAATTGCTATCATGTCCCCCCTCAGGCGTCTCTTCTCCAGGGAGAATAAATCAAGCGATTGCAGACGCTCTTCATAATTAAGGTCCTCCAATCCCCTAATCAGTTTAGTTGCCCTTCTCTGGACATGATGACATTGTCAGTAAATGATTTTAATGGAAATAAGTGACGACATTATAATTCAAATAATTCCCTTAAACAAAAAGCCTTTTGCAGCATTTACAGCCTGGCAGACCTTATACAGGAAGGCTTGGCTGCCAATGCCATAATACTGCTATGCTAAAGAGGAAGTCTCCCATACTACCACATCATTTCTCACTCTAACATCATAATGCCCTGTTTATAGGTATGTTTGCAATATCTTCTATGCAGGACAAGCTCATGTGTGTTTCCATATAAAAAAAAAAAATTAAAGTAATCCCCAATATTTGAGTGGTACTGTTGTATGTGTGACTTTGTGATTGCAAATTGGTAAAATACACAACAATGCACCCATACAATATATTTCTTACCTATTTAGATTGTCTCATCTTCCTGTGTCCAATTTGTCCTGAATTTTGGAAGCAGAATAGCAGCGGTCACCAGCTCTGGGTCTTCCATCATAGGTACTGTATAGCAAAAACAAATTGAAAAGGATTAAGAGAGGTGCATGGAAGCCAGCCAGCCCCCAGTCTGATGTACTCACCCTCCAGTCTGCCACCAACCAAGTAGACCTGTCTCAATATAAATAAAGAACAGGGGTTTAATTGACACGCATTTGCAAACGCATGTGTAAGCTGCAGAGCCACGACACGGCACCCTGTTTTATCTGCAGTTCCTAACACTTTTAAATTTGAGTGTCTCCACTCTGGGAGCACATGGCTGCTAATGGGTGGATAGGAGGCAGGTGGGAGGGAGCAGCCCAAACTTCCCCCAACTTACCTCCATCCACGACTGGTATAGTATCTCAATGCTCTAATAGCAATGTTCTTAAGATGGTACAAACTGAAAACGACCAGCTGAGAAGCATACACCTCCAATCCCTTGGTGGATGCAGTGTAAAACACAGATTGGGACTTTATATGAGGCAATTTGCCTGTATAGCTCAGTGCCTCCATCCCTAATTTCATAAAGTATTTGGGACTTTACATGAGACAAGCAGGTCATGCTATGGTCTCTATCCCTGTATATGAAAAAACTGGGGTCAAATTAGACTGCATCCACCAAAAACGCACGAAAATCGCACGGTGGGACTTTAAATGAAGCACCAGCCTGTAGGCGAGGTGCCTCCATCCCTGGTTACATAGACAATGTGGGCTATGTGGGACTCTAAGTGAGACACCGGCAGGTATGCCCAGCGTCTCCATCCCTGTATCGGAAAAAACAAATTGAAAAGGATTAAAAGAGCTGCATGGAAGCCAGCCAGCCCCCAGTCTGATGTAAACCCCTGTTCTTTATTTATATTGAGACAGGTCTACTTGGTTGGTGGCAGACTGGAGGGTGAGTACATCAGACTGGGGGCTGGCTGGCTTCCATGCACCTCTCTTAATCCTTTTCAATTAGTTTTTTCTGATACAGGTATGGAGATGCTGGGCATACCTGCCGGTGTCTCACTTAAAGTCTCACATAGCCCACATTGTCTAGGTACTGTATAGCAGCTTTTATTTATACATACAGTAGCATTTATTTTCGTATGCGCTGATTTACACATGACATTATACACATTTTTTTGAACTTCATGAAACCTGCCATCTACTGTTCTGGCAGTGGTAATTTTTATAATTGTAACGAGTATATATAATTTTGTGTAGCACTGCCCCCTTGAGGGCTGCTGGACTTCTTACCTTTTCAGGTCCCTCTGGTTTACCGGTAGCAACTGTGTGCAGAATCTTAACACTTTATGTTCCCGCTCAGTAAATTAACAGTCTAGGGGTTGTTGTTTGGTTATTTTTATTTTATATTTGGGGTGGGAAAAGGGAAGAATTGGATACTCAAGAACTTGAAATATTCACAATGCTGAGGACTTCTATCTGAAGGTGCGGCGGGGCCGCTGTTTTTACCTTGCCACTAGATGAATCTGAGGTAAAGTCTCTAAATAAACGCTTGCTTAGCAATTATCTTCAGGGTACTCACCTAGCACCCCCTTTCTCTCTACCAGCTGACACCCATCCTCTGACTACTCTACTACGAGGTGGCCCTCTTCCTGGTCAGGCACTTAGACATGATCCCATGTACTCACAATACTGTCTTCCAGGTTCTCCAGTGGCTCAACCCCTCTAGTCAGCTCTCGTGGACCTCTGGGTTCAGCTTGTTCCTTCTGGCTCACCAGGCCGACTGCCTGTGACCATACACCAACTGCTGCAGAAGAAGAGGAAGCCGCCACCCTCCTTCCGTGACTCTGCTCACCAGCCAAAGACCCCAAGCACATGTGCTCCTGGCTTTTATACCCCACCCCAGAATGCACTGAGACAATCCATCTGTTCCTATCTCTAGGGCTGTATTAAAGCCTGTGTACCCATTGGCCAGGTTTCCTCCACTGTCCAATGTGCCTCCCCATTGGACCAGTGGGGACACTCCCCAGACTAAATTAATCACACACTGAGCACTGTGAACAGACCTAACTCTCAGATCCTGCTCTCTGTTAAGCAGAAAGCAATAAAGAATTTGCCAACTGCTCCTCTGATAGGCAGACAGAGCCAAAACTATACTCACTCTTTGGCACCTACCTAGGAGGGTGCTACACTTGTATAACTTAAATCTTTTTGACTAGAAAATGTATTGGCTGCTAAGTTTAACGATTGCATAAAAAATAAGTAAATATTAAGCTTTTAGCCCTATATATCTTGAAGGTCTTATAGAAGAAAATAATCTAAGCTATTTCACACCATGTGAAGTTTTCCTGTTTTGCAAGCTAGGTAAATGTGGGCAGAGGGTACTTGAAGAGTGCTTGAGTGCAATTAATCAACAGCATCCTGTGGTTATACCAGCATTCCATAGACAACAGTAAGTGTCTAGAGGCAGATTTGTTTACAATTCCTCCTCACAACGAGCAAGTACTGAACATTTGTTTTTCTTATTTGATGTTTGATGCCATAGATGTTTTTAAAGCCTGCAGTTAATGGAACGAGATACATGATAAACACTTTCTACAAAATTGATGATTTCACTGCCCTACTTTAAAATATCAAAGCTGTCAGAAGAGTGAAGTTATTCTGAGGTGTTAAAAATGTTAAGTTTGGTAAAATATTGCTCTTATAATAGTAGCTTTAAAATGTATTTAAAATACCGGTACAGGTACATTTTATAAAATTAGAATATCAAAAAAGTAATTTATTTTAGATAATTAATTTAAAAAGTGAAACTTATATATTTTATAAAAATGCGCTACACACAGAGTGATATATTTCAAGCATTTCTTTCTTAAAATTTTCGTGAACTTGGATTACAGCTAGTGAAAACCCAACATTGGGTATCTCAGAAAATTAGAATATTACATAGGACCAATAAAAAATAGGATTTTTAATACAGAGATGTTGGCTTACTGAAAAGTATGTCCATGTACAATATAGTATGCACTCAATGGTCAGGGCTCCTTTTGCATGAATTACTGCATTAATGCAGCGTGGCATGGAGGCGATTAGCCTGTGGCACTGCTGAGGTGTTATGGAAACCCAGGTTTATTTGATAGCAGCCTTCAGCTCGTCTGCATTCTTAGGTCTGGTGTCTCTTATCTTCCTCTTGACAATACCACACAGATTGGGTTTAGATCAGGTGAGTTTGCTGGCCAATCAAGCACAGTGATACCATGATCATTAAAAAGGGTATTGGTACTTTTGGCAGTGTGGACAAGTGCCAAGTTTTCCTGAAAAATGAAATCAGCATTGTTAATCACTTCTAGTGATTCTATCTGTTTCAGTTCACTTCTTCCATCCCTAGTGCCTCTGTGTACTTCTGTGCACTCCTGCCAACATGGGCTGTACTATGTACTGACCTGTAACCCTAGCGCTAAAAGAGACTTTTACCTGCTTATTATCCCTGCCAGCAACAGAAAACCACAACCACAACCCTGGAACAGCCTGCAGTACAACCCATCTCCACCTTCAGGAGCTCTGGAGAAGACAAGGTGCGTTCATTAGACTCTGAGTCTCGGCCCTTGTATGTGCTGACAGGATGGAATCATATTTGGTATAGACTCCTCAAGCATCTAAACTGTATCCTGTGTACCCACACTCCCTGGCACCCTTGTGCACATCTGTGTTCACCATACATACTGTCACCCCAGTGTTATTATAAGCTCAGCATCTCAATGCTGTAAAATACTCATGTAATCCTGTCTCCTTGTAAGACCCGAACTCCAGTGCTGTAAGTGTCTCTTACTAGTATTCTGTGCCATTTCTGCTGTAAGACCATCACTCTAGTGCTGCACTATACTCCTGCCATTCCTGTGAGTCCTGTATTCTGGACTTTCCCAGATCCTTGTCTCTAGTGCTTCTCTGTACCAGGTCAGCTGTACTCTGCATGAGTGCACTCTATGAACACACCACCATCCAGCCTGCAGGCTGCATGGAGGGTCCACAATCCCAACCATGTGACAGCCCCTTCATGACAACCACAACAAAAAATGAGGGGAGATCTTTCAATGGGGATATGGTGATATGTGTTACTGCTACATCTCTCTAAGAGAGAATTCCTCTCACATTGGAAAAATACCTGCTTACCTTCTACAGGACAAGAAGGGAAGGGAAATATCCTTATGAGACACAGATGGAAACAAAAACACCCTGACAATATTATCCAAAATGAAAAAAATAAAATAAAGTTTTGACTTTAGATACAATTTAACCACTTCCCGCAAACCGATGTACCTTAACGTCGGCTTGCAGAAGTGGTTGTACGGGGATGATGCCTGCGGTCAACTTTCAGGAGATAACAGTTTTCACAGTTTCCATTTCAGAGCCACTGCTTTCTACTGGCTCATACTCACTATCCGAGTCTGATGGAGAGAGTACCCTGCTACTCTCGTCCGACATACTCTGGAGTATAAGGAAAGCCTTCTTTGTTGTTAAATAATGTTTTAGCAATGCGGACAGATGTGTGCAGATGATTCCTGGGACAGATGTGTGCAGATGATTCCTGGGACAGATGTGTGACAGATGTTGATCACTGGGATGTGACAGATGTTGACTGAGACAGATGTGGCAGATCACGGATGGATGTGGCAGATGTTGACTGGAACAGATGTGGCAGGTCACGGACAGATGTGGCAGGTCACGGACAGATGTGGCGGATCACAGACAGATGTGGCAGTTCATGGACAGATATGCAGATGATCATAGATGTGGCAGATGATCATGGACAGATGTGGCAGATGATGTGCACCAGATGATCACAGACAGATGTGGTAGATGATTTCAAACAGGTGTGGCAGATGATCACTGGCAGATGATGTGCACCAGATGTGCACCAGGTGATCATGGACAGATGTGGCAGATGATCACGGACAGATAGATATGGCAGGTGATTAAAGGCAGGTGTGGCAGATGATCACTGGCAGATGCGGCATGATGTGTGCCAGATGATCACTGACAAATGTGCCTGATCACAGACAGATGTGCCAGATGATCATGGACAGATGTGCCAGATGATCATGGACAGATGTGCCAGATGATCACAGACAGATATGCCAGATGATCACAGACAGATGTGCCAGATGATCATGGACAGATGTGCCAGATGATCACGGACAGATGTGCCAGATGATCATGGACAGATGTGCCAGATGTTCACTGTAATAGATTATTTTTCTGGGACAGATGTGTGACAGGTGTTTTCACTGTGTTGGGGAACACTGTTTTGGAAACACTAGCTGGGTGATTAGTATGTAAAAAGCAGTAAAACAGCTCAAGACTCACTGATCCCTGGCTAGCAGCACAGATTGTCTCTTCTTCTCCTCGCTGACAGACTCTGTGTGAGGAGAAGCAGAGCTAATTGCTGTTACAACGGCTTTGTTGACATCACATGACGCCTGTGATTGGACACAGCCATCATGTGATCAGGAGGGCCAATCACAGAGCCCTCCTGCCGAACAGTGTTGTGCTGTGTCCACGGGACTTAGGCACACCACTATCATGCAGCTGTGTTGGCACACGGCCGCACAATCTCCCTCCTTCTAAAGGATGTTCAGGAACGTCCACTCAGAAGGAGGAAGCTCCCACCCGACCGATTATATGTAGTGGCCGGATGGGAGGAGGTTAAGCCTTCTGATAGCCTTTAGATCTTTTAAACCTTTTGATAGCCTTTAGATCTGTTTTGTCCACTACTTTAAACTCTCAATTCTAATCTATTAGTGGTAGATAAAGAAATCATGTCATGTGTAATAGCAAAAACTACATAAATCTTTTTTTTAGAAGTTAAATTTAGTCAGATAGGGGTGCTGCTACTTTATGTTATCTAAGGAACATTGTAAAATTAAAACAATTTATTACAAATACAAATTATGTGATTCCAGAATATGGTGTTGACAAAAATGGAGGGCACTTTCACCGCTAAACAATATGCCTCTTTGCATCAGTATATTTCCCCACTGCTGATGCCCAGCTCCCTGTGTCCTTTGTTTGAAAATCACTTTCCTATTAGCCTTGAAGATGGCCCAATTTACTTTTAGGATTTACTAAATAACTGATCAATGAACAAACATATGTGCATGTCTGGAAAAACGTACACATAACACTACTCTAAAAATGATAGATACGGACTGCCACAAAAGCTAGAGAATAATGATAAGAGCAGTCACTGCACAAAAAAATTAAAGGAGCACTTTGAAAACACATCAGATCTCAATAGGGAAAAATATCATGCTGAATATCTATACTGATAATGACTGGGTAATGTGTTAGGAATGAAAGGATGCCACATCATTTGATGGAAATGAAAATGATCAACCTACAGGGGGCTGAATTCAAAGGCACCCTTAAAATCAAAGTGAAAAATCTATGCAGCGGGCTAGTTCCTTTTGCTGAAATTTTAATTTCAGCAACTCAAAATGGTACTCGATAGTTTGTAGGGCCCCCACGTACTTGTATCCATTTCTGACAACATCTGGGCATGCTCCTAATGAGACGACAGACGGTGTCCTGGGGTTTTTCCTCCCAGATCTGGACCAGGGCATCACTGAGCTCCTGAACAGACTGGGGTGAAACCTGGCGGCATCAAATGGACTGAACCATAATATTCCAGAGGGGTTCTATTGGATTTAGGTCAGACAACATGGGGGCCATTCAATGGTATTCATTCCTTCATCCTCCACTAACTGTCTCGCCACATGAGGATGGGCATTGTCATGCACCAGGAGGAACCTAGAACCCACTGCACCAGCGTAGGGCCTGACACTGGGTCTAAGGATTTCATCCAGCTACCTAATGGCAGTCAGGGTTCCATTGTGTAGCCTGTAAAGGTATGTGCATCCCTCCATGGATATGCCTCCCCAGACCATCACTGACCCACTCCAACACTGGTCATGCTGAACAATGTTACAAGCAGCATAACACTGTTCATGGCTTCCCCAGACTCTTACCTGTCTATCACCTGTACTCCGAGTGAACCTACTCTCATCTCAAAAGCACAGGGCACCAGTGCCAATCAAGCTCCACAATGCCGGGCAGTGAGCACAGTTCCCACTAGAGGACTTCGGGCCCTCAGGCCACCCTCATAAAGTCTGTTTCTGACTGTTTGGTCGGAAACATTGTTAAAAAAATATACCAGAGGTATATTCCCCACGCCTAATGGTATGTGGATGTATTTTTTTAGATATAAAAAATTGTTGTGATTAAAATTACTAAAAAGCAGCAGCTATAGAATGGTTGGTGAAGAATTGTCAGCAATAGCCTTCTAGTGAGGCTACCTACAGCGCTTGCTGATGTGTATACAACCCTTGAGGAAACGTATTGCAGATAAGTGACTATATCAAATCATAAATCATAAAATTAATCCGTGAATACAACCCTTAAGATTTGTGCAGTGTAAACAATGCTGTGACTGGTTCAAACCATAAAGTTATGAATAAAAATACACATCTATTTCGTCAATGAAAAATTGATAAACAAATAAAATCGAATACAATAGTGCAAATAGTGAGTTAATAACTAGTACAATTGTGATGGTGTAAATAAAGGTGCACGTGGCTCAAATTGATTATATCAAGTCCATATGAAGTGAATGTAGTGACAAAGTTCAAAGAAATATGTTTCTTGTGCAAATATGCTCATCTAGCATATACAAGGTGCAGGTGCTCAATGTGAATATTTTCCGGTCCACTTCATGACAATAATGTGGCTCAGGTTCCTCTCCACTAAGGTAAGATGAGGTTGGGTAACTTACCAAATAAAGTGGGTCTCGTATGCCTTATGACACCAAGACCACTAACGCTTAGATAGCCCCCCAGGCTAGTGTGGATCCTCCCATGGCTCTCCAATGGTGGGATGGATGGGGTGGTGTGCGTTTCCTCCTCTTCTCTCACCGCATCATAAATGAGGCCAAGGTAAAAAAAGAGAAAGGCGCTCTGGATAGTGTAGTATTTAAAAGTACTTTATCCCCATTCCATGGGTAAAAATATTAAAATGGCAAGTACAAACAAATAGCAGCAATATTGAGGCAATCTGTGACAAAGTGTGCATGCTAGCAAAGCTAGCTGCAGAGTGGTGAGTGGGAAATTTCGGCTTGCGTTCCACCTGCCATCACACGTCACGCCGTGCATTCCATACTAACGCGTTTCGTCACATACGTCATCAGAGATTCACACCAGTAGCATACTGGAGCTCATTTTGTAGGGTTCTGGCAATGCTCATCCTTGGCATTGCACAAAGAAGCAGATACCGGTCCTGCTGATGGGTAAGGATTTTCTGTGGCACTGTTCAGCTCTCCTAGAGTAACTGCCTGTCTCCTGGACCCTCCTCCATAATCTTGAGATTGTGCTGGAAGATGCAGTAAACCTTCTGGCAATGGCACATATTGATGTGCCATCCTGGAGGAGTTGGACTGCCCATGCAGCCTCTATAGGGTCCAGTTATCCCCTTGTGCTACCAGTAGTGACACTGACCTTAGCCAAATGCAAAACTAGTGAAAAACAGTCAGAAAAGATGAGTAGGGAAAAAAAATGTCTGTGGCCTCCACCAGTAAAACCATTCCTGTTTTGGAGATCGTCTCATTGTTGCCCATCTAGTGCGCCTGTTGTTAATTGCATTAGCACCAAATCAGCTGAAACTGATTAACAACACAAGGAGTGACATTATGGAAGGGATGAGTATGGAGTCAGAATCCGTGTGGCTAGAACTCCATAGGGAAGGAGAAAAGGGAAAAGTAATTGTGGGGGTTTGCTGTAGGCCACCTAAACAAGGGGAGGAGATAGAGCTGGAACTTTTAGCACTATTGGGTAAACTGGCAAAACTAGGATCAGTCATCATATTGGGGGACTTCAATTATCCCGACATTGACTGGGTAGAGGGGACTACACACTCACAAAAGGCCCGTCTATTCACGGAAACCTTACAGGATAATTACATGTCACAGTTGGTGGACTCTCCGACTAGGGAAAATGCAGTCCTGGATCTATTGATCACTAATGACCCAGACCTAATCTCGGATGGTGGAGACCAGGACTACCTGGGCTCTAGCGATCACAGGATGATCACATTTAGTGTAAATAACAATATAACAAGGCAAGTGGGGAACATAAGAACCCTAAACTTCAGAAGGGCAAACTTTCCAAAATTGTACTCATTGATGGAAAGGGTAAACTGGGACCAAACCCTGGGATCACTGACCACGGAGGAAAAATGGGAATGCTTTAGGAACATATTAAGCAAATGCATCTTGCAGTGCATTCTTATGGGAAATAAATTTAGAAGAGACAAAGCCAAACCTGGCTGGCTAAACCGTAGCGTTAAAAAACGTATTAGGGGAAAAAAATTTGCCTTCAGGAAATATCAATCAGAGGGCACAGTATCGGCTTTCGACCAATACAACGAGGCTAATAAGAAAAGTAAACACGAAATCAAGATGGCTAAAATAAACTTTGAGAGACAAAAAGCGGAGGATAATAAAAAAAAAACAAAGAAATTATTTAAATATATCAACAGCAAAAAAACTAGGGCAGAGCATATTGCACACAATCAACGATAATGGGAGGATGGTTACAGAGGACACTGAAAAAGCAACCGTGCTGAATGTTTTTTTTCTCGTCAGTATTTACACAGGAAACGGGGTACACTGACCTTGACTGTATGGTTAGTAGAAATATACAGGACTTGCCACTATGGCTTACAGAGGGTGAAATCAGGGAAAGGCTGGATAAACTTAACACAAACAAATCACCAGGCCCGGATGGCGTACATCCGAGAGTACTCAAGGAACTCAGTAAGGTTATATCTAGACCACTGTTCCTGATCTTTGCTGACAGTATTAGGACAGGAGATGTACCAGGGGAGTGGAGGAAAGCAAACGTGATTCCGATATTCAAAAAGGGTTAGAGGCATATACTGGGAAATTATGTCAGTTTGACATCGATAGTATGTAAACTTCTGGAGGGGATGATAAGGGACTATATCGTAGAGTTTGCTAAAGACAACAACATCATCAGCAGTAACAAGCACGGGTTTACAAATGGGCGTTCTTGTCAAACCAATCTCTTAACATTCTACGAGGAGGTGAGCTGTGAGCTAGATAGGGGCAGACCAGTGGATGTGGTGTACTTAGATTTCGCTAAGGCGTTTGATACAGTTCCCCATAAACGCTTAATTTATAAAATAAGGTCTGCAGGTATCGACAGCAGGGTTTGCTCTTGGATACGGAACTGGCTAAAAGGGCGTGTTCAAAGGGTGGTAATAAACAGCGCATACTCAGACTGGTCTGAGGTGGTAAGCAGGGTCCCCCAAGGCTCAGTCCTGGGACCAACCTTGTTCAATTTATTCATAAACAGCATTGAGGACGGGATCAGTAGTTCGATATCAGTTTTTGCAGATGACACAAAATTGGCCAGGGCAATAACTGCACAGCATGAAGCAGATATCCTACAGGATGACCTGGACAAAATAACGGAGTGGGCAACGACTTGGCAAATGAGGTTTAACGTGGAGAAGTGTAAGGTTTTGCACTTGGGGACTAGAAACATAAAAGCACAATACACATTAGGAGGGGAACCCTTGGGGGAATCAAAAATGGAGAAAGATCTGGGAGTCTTGGTTGATGATAAACTAGGCAATAGCATGCAATGTCAAGCAGCAGCTGCCAAAGCCAGCAGAATATTAGCATATGTAAAAAGGTGCGTATAGGAGCCACAGCCCACATAAACACTAGCAGCGCTAGAAAACAACCTCTAACCGGGTTGAGGGTGTATGGCAAAATGGTGGTTATAATGAAGCCAAAGTTCATAAGTCCTTGGTGTCCTCAGGGTGAAGTCACATGAAAGATAGGGTGCATAGGAAACTTGTTATATAGTGTTGAACAAGACTTCTTTGCTGGTCACTCTGCGACTACCATATCCTTCACCTCACCACTGTGCTCCCCCCCTTGAGAGTGGACATGTACCCTTAACGCTAGGGTCTAGCGCTTTGTTCAACGGATGATCCTCCACTTCCAGATGGCGATCCCCTCAGGACTCCACTCCAACCGGTAGAGATATGAACAGCACCTCCTCCTCTCCTCTCACATAAAGGGGGACAAATAGGAACCCATAGTGTAATATGTACAAACAAGGCTTTATTAAAAAGGTTAAAATCACACTCACATGAAATCGGATATGGTCAAGCGAAACAAATGTCCAAGGCACAAAACCCGGTCCTCCCGCTGCAAACGTTGTCCCCACTGAGCCACACGGTACAGGTGATCCAGCCACCTGATCGCGACGTTGCCCGGACTCAATGGGCGTTATAACTGGGGATCCTCTGGGGTGTCCTTGGTATGCAACTGAATGGCCGCGTGCTCACGCCCTGACGCGTTTCGTCGGCACTGGACTTCTACTGAGGGCGTGAGCACGCGGCCTCTTCTCCTCATATTTATACCCTTTTGGGGAGGGGGGTGTGTGTGCTTGATGCTGGGCGGAGACCTTCACGTGGGCGGCCGGAAACTAATCCGCCACCACTAAGCATGCCACTCACGTTGGCGGCCGGAAGCTACTACGCCGCTGGTCTCCAAGTCCGCTCATCCGGACATTGGAGACACCGGAAGTGACGCAACAAACCCCGCCCTTCCCTGCGTCTACCAATCCGGACATCAGGGAGAGCGGAAATGACGTCACGCATCTCGGCAGGCCCTCAAGGCAGGAAACAGGAAGTGGAGCTTGCAGCCACCCTGTTGCCGAGACCGGAAGCCGGAAGTGGAGCTCACGGCCGCCACGTCCGACCTCGCACACCCACAAGTACACAGAGCAAAAATCTAATTGAATTAGACTACATTAGGGTCCCGCCCCCGCCGCAACCCAATCCCTCGATAAGGATGGATACATGGCCATACCTGCGGACAGTGGGGACATCGCCTGTGTACAATTGACTCATTCAATCCCCAACATTACATACAATTGACACATGCTCAGATTACATGCATCTGTTATTCCATAACAGATACAAGTATAAAACACAGAAGATGTGAGTATATTTAACACATGCTTATGTTACACATATCAGATATCCCATTTCAACTATACAATTGAACAAAGGGGGTACTTGGACTATTTCTACCAAAGCCTGATAATGCCTATCAGACTTTACCACATGGGTATTATATATATCTCTATAAAGGAATAGTGTATAGATGGAACCAATCCTAAGTTCCCTTTGTTAGTTATCTCAATAGTTTCCTAAGACATAATCACTACATGAGACGATATTAAATACTGTACCCCATATACTGGGGATATCACCACAAATGACGCCCTAAATTGGTGCATCAATCAAAAAGCATGTGCTAATATCCAGAACAGGGCTAAAGTTACAAAATTTAAATAATTAATAAATGATTAATATATCAGAGGTGAAGGATATGGTAGTCGCAGAGTGACCAGCAAAGAAGTCTTGTTCAACACTATATAACAAGTTTCCTATGCACCCTATCTTTCATGTGACTTCACCCTGAGAACACCAAGGACTTATGAACTTTGGCTTCATTATAACCACCATTTTGCCATACACCCTCAACCCGGTTAGAGGTTGTTTTCTAGCGCTGCTAGTGTTTATGTGGGCTGTGGCTCCTATACGCACCTTTTTACATGTCATGATCTGAGTATAGCGGCTGCTTTATTGGGAATACTGGCACATGAGAACTTACATCTGGCTGTTTGGCTAGTTGTATATGTTTGATCCTTTGAGAATTGCATTACATAAGCGCTGAGTGGGTGGGATAAGGAACTATTGCTTCTTTCTTGCTCCTTTTGTGAGAATATTAGCATACATAAAGAAAGGGATGTATTTCAGAGATAAGTCTATAATCCTTCCACTTTAAAAAACTCTGGTCCGACCGCATCTGGAGTATTCTGTCCAGTTCTGGTCGCCAGTCCTCAGGAGGGATGTGTTGGAGCTGGAGAGAGTCTAGAGAAGGGCAACTAAACTAATTAGGGGATTGGAGGACCTTAATTATGAAGAGCATCTGCAATCGCTTGATTTATTCTCCCTGGAGAAGAGACGCCTGAGGGGGGACATGATAGCAATTTTTAAATATCTCAATGGGGATCTCAGCTTAGAAAAAAAGCTGTTCAGTCGAAGGGATTGCATGAGGACTCGAGGGCATACAATGCGATTAGAGGAGAAGCGTTTTAACCTTAGGCAACGTGGGGGGGTTCTTTACTGTTAGGACTAAAAGATTGTGGAATTCTCTACCACAAGAGGTGGTTTCTGCGGGTAGTATGGTGGCTTTCAAAAGACTCTTAGACGTACATCTCAAGGATCAGAACATTCAGGGCTATGTGAGATGATTACAGCCAAACACACCTACACAGGTTGAACTGGATGGACTATTGTCTTTATTCAACCTCACCTACTATGTAACTATGTAACTATGTAACACCCTCTGCTACTTAACTGACCAGACCAATATCCAATGAGTTTAATTGACTTGATGCTATACTGGTCTGGGTATAGTACCTCTTCCTTAGCAAGGAACTTTCAGCTAGAATCTTTTTGCAACTGACAGGGTTGCTTTAAAACATGCCTTCTATGTTGCCTACTTATACTATACAAAGCATACTTTTTCACTCTGGAAGAAATGCAAGCTCCACCAGTAATTATTCACCAGATATTGCTGTGCATGCACTACCATTACTTCAACGTATTTACAAAAGTTCTCACTAGGGAAGGCAGGTGAGCTGTTTGGAAATGCACATTACTAAACTGACATTTATGTGCATGTAGAGAAAAATGATATTACTTAAAGCATTTGCACTGTGGATTCATAGGGACATTACTATGTAATTCAGGCTACATTTATTGTGATGAGCACACAGTATACTGTACCTAAGGACATAGGCATTTTTTAGATTTTTTCTCTGAAGTTTTGCTTGTTTTTTTTTATTCTGGATATGTCAGAACATTATTATATACTGTATACTCAGTAATCTCATTTGTGTACTTCTTCTGTTCTGGTTATTGATCTAAGAAGGATATATCCATATGCCTTGTTATCTGCCCTCTATGTTATCATTTTCTTTTAACCTGTTAAGTTCCCCTTCATATCCATGCAATTTTTCAGTGTTGTGACATTTTGACTCACAATTACTCAGTCATATAACACAGTATCCAAATTAATTTTACAAAGGTTTTTGAGACGTATACATCCTTCTTGTTGTTTTTAAACATCACTGCATTTTATTTTTACTATTAAAAGCCCAGAAGGTCCAACAAAAAAAGAAACACAGTTTCCTTTACTTTCTGTTATAAAACATATGAAATAAAAATGCCAGGACAGCATGAAAAACCAACAAATTACCCATTTTTCGAAAGTTTTTTTTCCCATAAATTTTTGCAGAAACATGCTTGTATTGAAGTGGTTAAACATTAAGTTTGGTAAAGGAGCTTTAGATACATTTTAATGAATAGGTCATACACAGAGGGAGGTAGAGGGGGTGAAGAGGTGAATGCCCAGATCACACACAGTGACATTATGGAGATGAAGAGGTCTTTGTGCAGATGTTCAGGATAAAGAATGTGAAGGGATTATTATACAGGTTACTTACTTGAATCAGCTATTTTCGAGGAATTATTTGCTATGTCTCTTTTAGGCTCTGGGCCTACACAGCACAAACACTTCCCTAGGCCGCAGCCCATGGGGGTGGGAGGAGCTCACCAGGCCACTCCCTAAGCTTTTATAGTTCCCTAACATTCACAATCAGACAGGACATAAATGTCCAGTGGCACTAGACTGACATCGACCCCATTACTGTTGCCCTGGCTGTCCCTGACACCCCCAGTAGGGAACTGCAGCGACATAGGGAAGAAACAAAATAAGAAAAACTACACATTGTTCTGAGGCAACTAATGCCCAGGAGAGAAATATTTATTATACATCGCTGATGACAGGATAGTTACACTCCATTCATTAGCATTACTAATTGATTCCTCTTCTTCATCTACTGTAAGAAAAAGGAGATCGATGAGCAATGTAAACAGTAGTATGTTTACATTGGTGACTGCTGTGATTGGTCATCACAGCAAACACAAGGTACCAAGCCAATCCAAAATCAAAACCGTTGGTTACATATACAGTAATGAACACCTAATAGATGAAAGGTTCTGAGCATTCCTCGCTCCATCTTAAAAAAAAGTGTAATGGCTGTAGATGGGCTTTAAAGCAAAAGTGTAAGATTTCTACTCTTTCAACTGTCTCTGAGCTGCAGGCAACAGCTCTACATTGAATGGGGTTTCTTACAGGAAAATATGTTTTCTACCTCTATCAAGTAATAAGCGATTCTGTTTTCTAGTACAGTAAAACCTTGGATTGCGAGCATAATTCGTTCCGGAACCATGCTTGTAATCCAAAGCACTCTTATATCAAAGCGAATTTCCCCATAAGAAATAATGGAAACTCAGATGATTCGTTCCACAACCATTTATTCATAAGTCCTTCAGTTTATAGCCCATATAAAAAGATTATAGCATTGCGATAGGTTGCATAAAATGTCCATCCACAAATAGCCACTTCCATAAGGGGATTAGAAGCAAAATCCAGCAGGAGCTAGAGTATAAAAGAGAAGAGAGGCACCTCTAAGTGTAGCAATATGGTTCCATTTAATGAAGGTACAACATTTAGCAACTCACACGGTTGATGAATAAAACAGGCGCATCTAAGTATGCAGGCATCCGGGGTAAAGCTGTCCACATAGACCATCTTCTGCACCGCCAGCTGCCAGTCTGTAATCCTGACCGGGAAGACCACCCTGCAGTAAAGCTATCTGAAAGCGAGGGGCAGCATGGAAAGGATGATGTAGATGGCAGTGCGGAGGATGGTCCTATGTGGACAGCTTTACCCCGGATGCCTGCATCCTTAGATGTGCCTGTTCCAATCATCAACCATGTGAGTTGCTAAATGTTGTACCTTCATTAAATTTAACCATATTGCTACACTTAGAGGCGCCTCTCTTCTCTTTTATACTTAGCTGTGACTTGAGGCTGCTTGTATATCAAGACATCGCTTGTATATCAAGTCAAAATTTTTTGGAAAATTTTGCTTGTCTTGCAAAGCGCTCTTAAACCAAGTTACTCTCAAACCAAGGTTTTACTGTATTATTTTTGGCTTGAGTTATGCTTTAAAATATAATTCCAGGCTATACCTAACTAATCTTAAAAATGCTCCCTCTCTCCACCTAACACCTATGCTGACTAACCTGTGTAAGAAAGATGTATATACTGTACTTGCCTATATTCAGTCCACTCCAACCTGGTCACATGATCCCCTGTGTCAGCCAGTGGTGGCTGCAGGAGAGAAGAATGAGCGCTCAACATCGGCTTGGCAATGCCGGGGAGCGGTGATGTCACCCAAAGGCTTACTATGGCCCATCCATTTTCAGCATTCCCTCTTCCCACATGACCTGACTGCCTGACCTGAGCAGCCTGAAAATTGATAAGCACATATATCAGATACAATAGGATAGTCAGCATAGGTGTGGAGCATTTTTAGTATAGCCTGGAATTTAATTTTTTTTTATTTTTTATTTTATTGAGAATGTTAGTCATATATAGGCAATATGCAAACAAATTTCCTAAGCTAGCATTTTATTCAGTAACTCGTGTTTCTTCATTGTAAATTGCCTTGCTGGTAAACAAGCTTTAGTGAATCGGGATTGTAGTGTTAAGTAGCCAAAACATGCTTCAGTTTACTGGCATCCACCCAAAACTGAACAAAGCAAAAAAAAATTGCAGAATCCCCTTATACTTTTTTTTTTATATTTCCTTCATAATAATATTCCAATTGTTCAAACAGCACGCACTTTATTCTTGCATTCTCTTACCTCTTTTGTTCCTCTTTTTCTCTGAGAGTGAATAAAGAAAAAGGTTAATTATTATCCCATTATAAAAAGGCCTAATAAATTGTGGAGCAGATTACATGAATAAAAGATCAATAAAATTGTTGGGCAGCAATATAAGACAGTAAATTTATGATGACTAATTAAATGTAACTTTTTTTCCATCATGGTTTCATAGATGGAACTGTGTGCTGTGTTTTTTTCTCTCTCTCTTTTATAAGTGCTCTGTATAATTTATTAGCAATATAAACAGATAGCAAGGCACCCGCAGTGCCCAATTCACAGTGAATTGTGCCTTTTATATTTGTAGTTGTCAGAAAATGCAAATAATTCAATCGTATAATCGGAAGATTAAGACGTAAGCATGAGGCTAAGGAAAATTATTTAAGCTGCAAACATTATAC
This sequence comes from Pelophylax lessonae, assembly GCF_965119305.1. Lineage (NCBI taxonomy): Eukaryota > Metazoa > Chordata > Amphibia > Anura > Ranidae > Pelophylax > Pelophylax lessonae. The sequence continues at coordinate 542,684,521 of NC_138771.1, read as the reverse complement.
TAGGGAAATCAGGGAGGGACTAGATGGAGTGCAAAATTAAACTAGCTCAACAAAAAAATGATATACGAATTAGCAAACTGCATCTGAAGACTACAGTTACTAATTATTAACAATTAATAAGGTCTAGTAAATGCATAAAGTAGGTAAACATAATAGTCCATGTTTTGTAACAACTAAAAAAGCAGATCTGGCTGGAATACTTACCTTCTCTTTAATGATCCCCCCCACCACCACCACCATCTTCATCTGCTCTGTAACTTTGTGCTGGTTCTGCTAGTTCTCCTCTATGTTGAAAGATGCCCAGCATCATTAAACCCATTATCTGTGAGTTCAGGGGTTTTGGCCTCACCCCCTGGAGGTGTCACCAAAGTCCCCTGTGCTCACATAAAATAATGCAGATAGCAACATTGACATCTTTAGATTACTGATGCGATTTGCATCACTGAGGACCGACCAGTGCCACAGAGGCAGAGAAGAAAAGGATCCTGTGCATCACATTACTATCCTGAACATATCTGGAAAAAATAAGTATAACAAATGCTTGGGGGCTACAGGGGGGAAAGAAGGAGGAGAACTAGGGGGTGGTTGGAATTGGACTTTAAAGCAAACCTGTTTTTTGGCCATGCATGGCAATTTTACTTGTATCCTCCTTCCCCAGTACCATATACTTATATTTCCTGTACTTCCCCCATCATTCCATTCAGCTGCTGGGTGTGAAGAAACTTCCCACAACTCCTGTGTCTCGCTCCATGTGACAGAGCTGGCAAACCACCAGCAATGTCCTTTAGGGAGAGTCTATAGCTCTATTTAAGCTATGGCTTGATCTACTCGTAGCTTACATAGAGAGGCTTCCTCTGCTTTCAGCTGAATGTATTGTTGGGAAAGCAAAGAAAAAGTGAGAATATGCTGTTGAGTATCTGTGCTTAAATAAACCTGTAGCTTTGCCCTATATGGTAAAACCACAGGTTCCATTCAAATTCAGTAATGAATCACTCTGGACTGGATTTATACTTTATGCCTCCCTAGGTCAACTGTGCCCTCCTTCTGTATCCTCAGTTTTATGAATTAAGAGTCCAAAAAAGAATAATCCCTTGAAGAGTGGACACACTATTTGCTCAATTTAGTGTTATGCAGCACACTTCTAATAGAATGATACAAAGCATTTCCATCTCAAGCTTAGAAAATGCTGACAAATACAAGATGAAATGACTGTATACAACATATATGCTCATGATGGGTAATAATGTGCACCCAATAGTTTTACATATTCAAGGAAAAGCCTATTCGCCTCTGTTGTCTATAGGCACAGGCTTACTATGCCTAAAGATAAAGTTAGGCCTGGTTCTAGACGTACATATCCAAAGTGGGGAAACTAAGTGCAACGTACTATATTACATAACAAAATACATAGCATGTGTATGGGCAGTAACAATAAGGACGTTTTTGAATGGCACTAGTAGTCTTTAACCTGTTATTATACACCAGAAGCATAATGAGATGTGTGAAGATCTGGGTTGAATTCCTTTACTGTCATGCCATCCAGAGCCACAGCTTATGTCGCCTATGAATAAGGATGAGTGAATCAAGCAAAGTTTGGTTTGTTCAATGTTCAACAAAACTGGCAACAAAACTGGCAAGAAGAATGTAAACACCTAGTATAGGGCCAAACCCCACTGAAATTTATGGGAGCAAACTTTTTTTTTTTCTACCCTTTTCACAGCTAATTTGCAACCTATTGTTAAAAATATGTATGTATATATGTATTTGAATCATTTTTAATTATATATGTATTTATTTTTATGTTTTCAGAAATTATTGTTTTTTACTCTTGCAGTCCTTTTATATGTAAAAATATTATTAATTTATTTGCTTGATAATTTTATATTTATTATTATCCGGCAGTATAATAATGTGTTGGCCTTGCTTTGTTGGAATTCTTTGTACATTGGTGTCTGAGGATAAGGCATTCATTTAGGGCTTTTTTGTCCTTTGATGCCTGCCCCAGGACTCAATGAAATCCAATCTGTAAGTTTAATTGCCGGGTGTTAAAACTCACTGATTCATTTTTGTCCACTTCCGACCGCCTATTTCCGGTTAACGCTGTTTCCAGTTTTTAGGTTTAAAGAGGCATGCGTCTGCACGCCTCTGATGATGTCCTATTGGATGAAATGCATAAGTCGGGCCTTTTGAGGCACAAGCACGCTACGAGCCGTGGCGATCCATGATTTTACTGATGTCCATTTATTTTCTCTGTTTGTAAGTACTTTTCAATAAATCCTTACTGTGGTTAGAACGTACTTCACTATTCGCCTCTTATACTGGTAAACTCATATGCTGGTAAACTGATTGTGATCGGGGGTTTACGTCTTGGAGTGTGTTCCTTTTGGATAATTGATGTGGAGCTTCGACACTGATTTTCCTGTATGACAGGGTTGATTCTATCTAACTACCTCCCTGTGTAGAGCTGTCCCTCTATGATGTGATGTTGGAGTCAATATATGCTTGATTTTACCTAATTCTGGTACGGAGATCAGCTTTACACTATGGTGTAGTGTGCTATCAATTCACACTGAAGCTGGTGCAGGGACTCATCTCTTCCTTTCATCACACAATGAGGACTGTTTATTTTATTTTAGCGCTGCATAAGTACTTTATTTGATATTTTAATTTTGGAATCAACAGGATAGTGCTGGCTCCTATAGACTCCTAATTCATTTGAGTGTGGATGCTTCCATGTGTATATCTTGGATTGTTTTTATTGTTAAAAAAGAGCATGAATAGCTGGACAATGCTATGGGGTAAATACACTGTATACAAATAAAAAAATAAAAATATGATTTGCCCTTACACTTTTGCAGCTTCATTGGGATATCACCTACTATATATATATATATATATATATATATATATATATATATATATATATATATATATAGTATATTACATGTCCCCATTTGCGTTGCATAACGATTCTAGGTAGTTCTCATTGTTTATAAGGGGGCTAGGTAGCTGTGTTTTTCATAAGTAACCCTTTCTGTACTGTACAGGCAGATCTTCATTATCAATTGAAACTAGATTTTAACACTGACTGGGCTTCTTGTATTGCATTGCATGTTAATGGGGATAGACTTTGAACAGACTTAAGCCCCGTACACACGTACCGATGGTCGGCATACAAATGTTCCTCTTTTCTCCCCGGGATGTCGGTGTCTGCTGAAAAGTGCAAAGACAGCACAAGGACAGCACAAGAATTTTGTCCGCCGACTGCAGAAGTGATGTCATGTAATGGTTAACTTTCCCTGTGTTTTCTATTTTCTGAGCATGCCCAGTCTTGCAAATCTGCGGTCTGTCGGCCGAATTGTGTACTGACAGGCGAACAATCGTCCGTTCTGGTGTCGGCATACAAAAATTTTCATGTTTGCAAGAAAGACTTTTGTCCGCGGATTGTGCGCAGACATCTGTCGGAGGCACCATACTAACACGCGTACAATCGGCAGATCCTTCGTCCACCGACGTTTGTATGCCGACGATCGGTACGTGTGTACGGGCCTTAACCCTAACCATGTTCAAAAAACACTTTGCAGTTGGCTAAACCTGTAGGTGAAGTTTTTGAGCAGAAAAAAGCATCAAGTTTTTAATTTATCTATGTAATGTCCTGTTCAAGAGGAGTTGCCCTAGTCATCAACTCCTCTTGAACGGGAATGTTGGAAAATGTTTGTTCATTCAGTACATGCAAAACCCCTTTAAAACATGTCTGAGGGATGCCCTTAACCTACTATAGCAAAACTGACAGCTTCAGTTGCTTACTTCTGTTTGAGAACGTAGTGGCCTGGGATTCCCTTCAACTATACTAGATCCATATCCTAGATGAGGGTCTGATATAGATGGTAATAGGGACTCCACAATAACACAGCATTGGGTATCTCCTGAAAAAACATGCAAGACCCGTATCCTTAAGTATAAAAAGAGAAGTAGGGCACAAACATTTGGGCACGACAGCAAGGGCATGCTGTCAACCCTCCCTCCATGTTTAAAAAAAAAAAAAAAATTTAAACTTTAAATATTCATTAAAAAAGGCTTTGGCAGGAAAAGCAGGATTTAGGCGGGAAGGAGATGTATCATGTGACCTTTTGGAATATTCAGGAAGGTCACGTGATAGTGTAGAAAATTCTGCAAAGTGGGGCCTGGTAGTTATGATTTATACTATTGGTGCTTGAGTCCTTTATGACTGAGCAAAGTTGTAGTTTTGCAGTTATTAAGTTTTAAAGTGGTTGTAAACCCTTGGGGAAAAAAAAAAAAAAACGATGACGTCACTCCCGCGCATGCGTGCGGGAGTGATTTTCCGGCAAGCTCCCGGCAAATTAATTGAAGGTCCCTCCGGACCTTCAGAGCGCATGCGCCACTCGTGAGAGCGGCTGCATGCACTGTAAATATCTCCTAAACCATGCTGGTTTAGGAGATATTATTTGTACCTTATTATAGGCTTACCTGTAGGTAAAAGTGTCAAAAAGCGGGATACTACCGCTTTAAGTCTGGTTAATAATAAAGTATCATCAATATGATGTTGTTATTCATGGATAATTTATTTACACCAATAAACGTGCTGTGGCCAAAAATCTTTGCCACTCAATGGTGTCTGTGTTTTTTTATTAGATTTAGAATTTAAGTTAGCTTTTGGGTGAGTGAAGATGTCCGACCTGCATTTACATGGTATGGATGCCAGGTGGGACCCCAAGCAAAAAAAAAAAAAAAAGATGGTAAAAGGTACCCCCTGGGAATTGATTGCTTTATATGCAGAGCTGTACCAAATTTTGCACTCTCCAGTTTTAGTAAATAAACCCCACAGTATAGGAATTTTAAGTATGTCCCTCTTGGATACAGCTGGAATTTTTAGAACTATCTGTCATAGCCCTTTTAGTTGATAAAGAAAGAAAACCTTAGAAAAACTAAAGAAAGTAAAGCAATCACAAACCTGAGTAATATGAACTGATCATATGATGACAAAATGCATAACAAAAGTAACCCACATTAAAAACCTCATGCCAAAATGACCAGCAGTTCTTGCCTCAGAGGCAACTTTCTCTGGAAAGCTTGTAAGCTCCAACTTGGCCTTGGTCCTTTAATATAAAAACTAATGTTAGTAACCACTAAGTAGGTTGAAGAGATAAGAGGTGTCGAGGACAACCTTAACCTTCACATCATATGTATGCTTCAAAGCATATGTATAGCCAAAATGTTGTCTTTTAGTTAAAACCCATATTACTGTACTGTATTTTTTGCTGTTTCCTGTTGGGAGATTTCTCTTTTCATTTCTGCCCCAGGGTTCCCATAAGATGTGAGAGGCAATCTTTTCAAAGTAATTTCCATCATTCCCTCAGTTGTCATCAGAACAAATGTTCCCATTGATAGACTTTCCCTCATCTTCTTTTCCAACTACAAATTTGCAAATTTCACATCACCTTCTGTTTTGGTGACAGTGCAAATAATGCAAGTGAATCTAGGAAGTAAGGACACTGACAGCAACAAAAAATAAATAAAAAAACCTCCTTACTCTATCTAACCCTAAAGCTGGATATAGTGTACATTGATGAAAATTTGGCTGGTTTAGCAAGGACCAGCTTAATTTCATTCAGTATGTGGCCTACCCCACTCATCAGAAGTTGGTGCAGCACTGTCATAACTTACAGGCAACTTTAGTTTTCAAAAGGCAAGCAGTCTTCAAATTCTTTAATAACAGGCTTACTTAAAGTGTTACTAAACCCAGGATCCTGCGTTCACTATATCAGGTCTCCCAAAGTATAGAGAACATGGAAATGCAATTATTTTAGTAAATATAAACTGCTAAATACCTTTTCTCATCAGCAGTTAGAGCAGCCTTGTGACTTCTATCAACAACAATATTATGGCACTCTGCTAGTGTGGAAAGAACTGCAATATATATGCAATGTATAATTGGACAACTGTTGAGGATAACGTGGGTAGTGGAGGAATCCTGGATAGTTTCCAAATCTCAATGATGGGGAGTAGTCCAAATGAACAAGGCTGTACTCAGTGGCTGCTGGATGGAGCAAGGAGAGGTTCTACATAGTAAGAAGAAACAAGAAAGCAGCGCCTACTGAGTGTAGCATACAAAGTTTAACCACTTTACCACCGGAGGATTTTGCTGTCTTACGTCCAGGCCACTTTTTGCGATTCGGCACTGTGCAACTTTAACTGACAATTGCACGGTCATGCAATGCCGTACCCAAACGAAATTTATGGCCTTTTTTTCCCCACAAACAGAGCTTTATTTTGGTGGTATTTGATCATCTGTGCAATTTTTACTTTTTGCGCTATAAACAAAAAAAATAGCAACAATTTTGAAAAAATAACAATATTTTTCACATTTTTTTATATGAAATTCCCCCCCCCCAAAAAAATTTAAAAATCAAAATTTTTTATCATTTTAGGCCAATTTGTTTTCTGCTACATATTTTTGGCAAAAAAAAATTGCAATAAGCGTATTTTGATTGGTTTGCGCAAAAGTTATTGCATTTACTAACCAAGGGAAAGATTTCTGTCATTTTTGGTGGTTTTTTTTTAACGAGTAATGGCGGCAATCTGCAATTTTTTTTTGCGGGACTGCGACATTGCGGCGGACAGATCGGACCCTTGACTGACATTTTTGACATTTTTGGGGGTACCAGTGACATTACTACAGTATAAATATGCACTGTTACTGTAAAAATGACACTGGCAGAGAAGGGGTTAATTTTTATTGGAGAGGGAGGGGTTAATGTATGCCTGGTGCTTACTGACGTGTGTGGGGGGAGGTGACTGAGTGACACAGGGACAGATCGCAGGTTCAATCTGACCCTGTCTGTCACTTAGGCGATCCGCCCGCTTGTGTTTACACAAGTGGGCGGATCTCCACACTCGATTCCCCGACGATCACCGTCGCTCCTCCCCTGGCCCGACTCCCGCTGTAACTGAATACAGCGGGAGCGAGCCTCCGGCGGCGCGCGCGCGCCGCCCACACGGGGAGGAGTCCAGCGACGTAGGTCTACATCGCTGGACGGAATCGAACCACTTTGCTGCAGTAGCACCAATGTGAGCGGTCGGCAAGTGGTTAATAGGGGTTAAAAGAAGTTATGCATCCAAAAAGGTAAATGGTATGCCAGCATGGTGAATGTAATGGGTCATCTGCAGAGTCCCTGGTAATGGATGGATGCTGCTGGGATGAAGTAGGCTGATGGCTGTCAGCGTATATCAGTCGGCATAGCTGCTTCACGGCGCCCGGGTCTGTGCAGAGGCGTGGGTAACGTCACATCCGGCAGCTGAGAAGGCTGGAGAAGCACTAGTTTGGAGCATGCGTTCTCCTTCATCAGGAGCCTCTCTGCTGACGGATGTGACGTCACCTGCGCTCTGCACAGACCCGGGTGCCGTGAAACAGCTATGCCGAGTGATAAACGCTGACAGCCATCAGCCTACTCATCACAGCAGCATCCGTTAGAAGAGACTCTGCAGATGGCCCATTACATTCACTATGCTGGCATACCATTTACCTTTTGTGAGTGCATAATTTCTTTTAACTGCTATTAAACTTTGTATGCTACACTCAGTAGGCGTTGCTTTCTTGTTTCTTGTGACTTCTATCAGTGTCTGGTTAAAGCTTGTAAGAGGAGTTTTCATTCTGCTCTGACTGTCCTATGAGGCTGCATGGCCACTGGCCCCCTGTATAAACAGTGCTGATTGGCCCTGTGCTGATCAAATGAACCCTCCCAAGGAAAAAAAAAAACTCTCTAGCAATCAACAACAAACTGAGCATGTGCAGAGTGACTCCAAAGGCTCTGTTTTATCAGGAGATGATGGGGATAGTGGAAAAAAGAGAGGATCAGATAAGACAGGATTAAATAGACGTTTTACACAATGTGCAAGATTAACCCCTTAGGTTCCGCAGTGACCATAACAAGCATGGTTTACTGCATATACAGACCAATTTTACTATTGTGGGTTTAGTAACACTTTAAAACTAAGAGAACTAGGACATGTCCTTTAAATGTAATTCATGGTTTTATTAACAAAACTAGATCAAACTTTTTGTTTCTGGCAACTAAACACTGCCCGGTAATGCAGAAATACATCTTATCGTCCAATGGAACATAAAGTGTTCTGGTGATAAGTGCAGAGTTATAACAAACTCTCAGAACCACTCTACACCACACAGCGCATTCTGTTTAGTCTGGAGATGCAAACAAAACCTGTCAACCCCCCAGCATATGTTACAGTAACACAAGCTGAAGACATGTGCATTCGCCATTGTTCTATTTATCTCACAAGGGGGTATTGTAAGCTGTTTGTCTATTAATTATCTGTTCCCACTCCCTTTATCCAACATAAAAATTCCTCTGCTGATTACAAACATACTTTAATTAAAAGCTTCAAAAATTAATTAAGAAGGTGGATGGGGCAGATTGGATGAGCTGGGCTAAGAATGACAGAACCTTATGAAAGTGTTTACCATTTAGTCTGTCTATAGCAGCTCTCTTTTTACATGGCACTGCCCTGTGGGTACATATTATTTCCTGGATTTAATTACTAAATTATATTTATATGCTTTTAGCAGAAAGAAATGTGTTTTAGAACATAAAACAAAGTCTATTTTGTGAATATATAAAAATACGAAATGCAGAGCTGTAGCAGAAACCTTTGTGGAAACAAGTGGTAAGGTATTGGCATCTTTGTTGTTCCCCCACTTTTTGTGTATACATTGGGGCAAGAAATTATCAGAATCTCCCCAAGAACACATCAACTAAACTTTTTACAGTACAGTGAGTTATAGGGATAGCTTTTTATTGCTGTTAGTGTTCATGCTGGGAAGATTTAGCCACCTACTACCTGTCCTGGTAACTACACAGGAACTGAAGATAATCCCCATATGGACACACAAACAATAATGAAACGAAATAAATACTTAAGTTCTGTTCGTTTTTCACTTTTCCAGTATAATATGTGGGGCTCACATCTCAGTTTGATAACTTCCCACTCTATGTATCAAGAATGTTGACAATGGATCTTCATACACAGAACAGGACAGGCTAACTGACAACCCAGCTTCACAGATTACACTGGAAGAGCAGTTTTGTTCTACTTCTCAGAAACTCATTTATCTTTCAGCTTATCACTAATCTAAGGGGAACTTTTTCCTCTCACTGACCAAAAATGTAAGTGGGCATTCTGTTTCCCACTTACCACCAATGTAATGTTCTTTCTATTGACCTTTAAAGTGGTTCTGAAGCATAAATATATCTTACCTTAACGCATTTCCTGAATTAAGGTAAAAAATCTTTAGGCATCAGATTCCCCCCTCCTCCCCTCTTTTACTTATTTGAGCTCTCATTCGATCCAAGCTGTGCACATCTGCAGCTCTTCTCTCCCTTCACTTCCTGGTCTCACTGGTTTTTCTGGAGCATCGGGAGCCATTGGCCCCAAGTGCTGTCAATCAAAGCCAGTGACAAGGCAGCGGGGAGCGGGTCCGAGTCCTTCTATCTGTATTAATGGACGTAGCAGTGGGGCTCGGGAGCGAGCATGAATGAGTGCCCCCATGGTAAGCAGCTTCCCATGGGGGCACTGGACAGAGTGAAGGGGCCAGGAGCACCAGCGATGGACCCGAGAAGAACAGGCAAGTATAGAGATTTATTTTTATGTTTATCTGTACAATCTCTTTAATGTAAACAGGCATTCTTCTTTCTATTGACCATAATCTACAGTAAAGAACCTTTTTTCTTCCGACTGGCCACCAAAGTAAGCACTGATGGACAAAAAGCAGGACCTGCCTAGCAAACTGAAAGACCAGCCCTGCAGATTTCATCGGGAGAGCTGCTCTTCTGTTATATTTTTTGGTACTGACAGCCATGTTCTGTTTTATGCCTTAGGTTCATATCCTTCCAACTGATGACCAGTATTTTTCCTACCACTAATTACCAATCTAATGAGGCATTTTTCCAACTGGCCACCACTGTCAGTGGACATTCTTCCTTTTAATGTCTGGTAATTTATGGGGACATTCTTGTTCCCACTGACCATCATGTATTGATGTAATCATACAATTGACCATTCAGTGTGACTAAAACGATCAGATTAAAGGAAATTTTCAAACTAAAGATTCACCATTCAAGCAATTTAGTGAGCTCTCAATCAATTCTACATTAACCACCAATATAACATAGATATTTATGCTAATAATGTAAAGGGTACATGAACAGTATATTGGCCACCAATGGCTGTTTATTAGGCGTTATGTTGTTTCACTGGCCACTAATGTGCATGAGTTTTTTTTATTGAGGCTGACGAGTAGTTATTTGACTATGAGAAAGGAATAAAAATAGGAGTGGGTACACAGGCCACTAGTAAGTAGTATATATAAATATACGTGCCATATAGACCACTGATCACCATGATAAAGTGACTTGTTAATAGGAATGGGCCGAACACGAAAAGTTTGTTCGCGACATTCGAACTCCATTAAAGTCCATGGGATTCGAACCTGAAAAAGTCCTCTTTTAAAGTCTTAAATGCAAGTTATTGCCCAAAAAAAGTGTATGGGGGTCCGGATACTGCCCTGGGGGACATGTACCAATGCAAAAAATCATTTTTAAAACGATCATTTTTACAGGAGCAGTGATTTTAATGATGCTTAAAGTGAAACAATAAAAATGAAAAATTCCTTTCAATATCATGCTTGGGGGGGGGGGGGAGGTTCCCTTAATGTGCCTGTAAAGTGGCGTATATGTGCAATTTATTCAAATTCGCATGTACTTGTCATATACTGTAGGTGCAGACAAATTGGGCCTTGGTTGTTGGTGGTGCCTGAACACTGTAACCCCTCGGAGTATCTCTTGCTGGGTGCAGGAGCTGGCCCTGCTGTTAAAAATTAGATTTGAAATTGCATGTACTTGTCATACAGGTGCAGAAAAATTGGGCCCTGTGTGTTGTGGTGCCTGAACACTGTAACCCCTTGCAGTTACTCTTGCTTGGCGCAGGAACTGGCCCTGCTTTTAAAAATTAGATTTGAAATTGCATGTACTTGTCATACAGGTGCCAAAAAATTGGGCCTTGGGTGTTGTTGTGCCTGAACACAGTAACCCCTTGCAGTTACTCTTGCTGGGTACAGGAACAAGACCTACTATAAAAAATTAGATTTGAAATTGAGTGCACCTGTCATACAAGTGCATACAAATTAGGCCTTGGGTGTTGGTGGTGCCATAAACCAAAAACATTGTTGGAACTAGCATAATTAAGATTCAGGAATAGGATAGGCAGCATATGCAGTCTTCAAGGGATGGCAGACCCCTAGCAAATTTAATCAGTTACATCAGCATCAGGGGCTTGATAGCTGCTGTTGATCCAGGACTGGTTCATTTTGATAAAAGTCAGCTGGTCAATGGAGTCTGTGGACAGACACACTCTTGTGACCATCACAAAACCTCCAGGAGCACTGCATGTCTGTTCAGAAAGCATGCTGGAAGCAGGGCAGGCCAGTGGTCCTTCCTCAAGACCCAATAACCCAGTGGATGCTCAGTTGGAAAGGTCTCCAAGTCTGCTCTTGCCCCTAGATAATCCTGCACCATATGATGGAGACGCTGCCAATGGTTGCTGAAACCTAACAGCTCTGGGCACTATATATATATATATATATATATATTTTTTTTTTTTTAATAAAGAAGCAATTAATAAAACCAAAAATAAGAAAATCCCTCTGCTTAGGCAGAAGGAATAGTTCCTGAGATGCACAAGGGGGAAAGCAATTATGCCCTAAATAAAACACTTCTGGAGCAGAAGGAAAACTGGCTGCACTGGCTGATATACTGTATCTATACTGCACTGTCTGATATATACTGACCTGGCTTATATATCTATACTGCACGGGCTGCTATATACTGCCCGGGCTTATATATCTATACTGCACAGGGTGATATATCTATACTGCACGGGCTGATATATACTGTACAGACTGATATATACTGCATGGGCTGATATATACTACACTGGCTGTTATATACTAAACTGCTGATATATACTGCACGGGCTGATATATACTACATGGGCTGATATATACTGCAAGGGCTGATATATACTGCATGGGCTGATATACAGTATACTGCACTGGTTGATATATCTATAATACACAAGCTGATATATACTGCACTGGCTGATATATAATGCACGGGCTCATACTGTATATACTGCACTGCTTATATATCTATACTGCACTGGTTGATATATCTATACTGCATGGGCTGATATATACTGTACTGCTGATATATCTCTACTACACGGGCTGATATATACTGCACTGGCTGATATATACTGCACTGGCTGATATAGACTGCACTGCTGATATATACTGCATGGGCTGATATATACTGCACTGTCTAATATATACTACACTGCTGATACATACTGCACTGTCCGATATATACTAAACTGCTGATATAAACTGCATGGGCTTATAAATACTACACTGCTGATATATACAGTATTGTCTGATACATACTGCACTGCTGATATATACTGCTCTGTCTGATATATACTGCACTGGCTGATATATACTACACTGCTGTTATATATACTGCACTGTCTGATATATACTACTCGGGCTCATATATCCTGCACGGGCTGATATATATATAGTGCACTGGCTGATAAATTGCTATATAACTCACACAATCCACTACCTGCCTAATCTCTCTTCTATCTCACCCTAACACACTGTACACGGCTGCTGTGTCAGCAGCCTTATATAGTGTGGTGTGTGGACTTAGCCCCTGTGCCATAATTGGCTAAATTCTGCCTTTGTCCAATCATGGCAATGACGGGACATTGTGCTGTGATTGGCCAAAGCATACAGGTCAGGTGCATGCTTTGGCCAATGACAAGCACTTAATGCACTGCAATTGCGCAGTGCATTATGGGGCACTCATTGACGTGCAATTTTCCCGCGAAGTGCCCCATATGTTCGTGTGTTCTGTGAACACATGAACACGCAATGTTCGTGTCAAACTCGAAGCCCATCACTACTGTACATATTAATATAAAATTGTCAGATGCCACAAAGATTTCACTGCAAAGGTATAGGGAGGAGATTAACTAAGTGGTGGGGGTCTCAAGCAAAAGCTTGCTTTGGGCCTCTGTGATTTTTCCATTTACATGGAAAGGAAGTCAAAGTGTTAACTGAATTAGTCATATTATAAGTGACTTATTTTAAAACATTATTCCATTTTTCCATTATATGGAGTTTGAAAAGTGAAAAAGTTTATTAATAGAGCCATTTAATGAACCACAAAGAGGTTGGTACGCAAAAGATTATATAAGCCTGCAGGCATATGCCTGTATGCGTGGTTGTAGTAGAAGTAACACAGCAAATAGAAAAAAGAGCTGAAGATTGCAGACAAAAGTAACAAACTCTTTCTCAGAAGCCCTGCAGAAAACTCGCTATGGTGTATATACCACTCAAGATAAAAGGAAATAACTTATTCTTTAATAGTAGCCTCCCTTTAAGCAATGCCTGGGGACTTCTTTCTTGAAAAAATGATGTATTATACATATGTGTGTGTATATATACATATGTGTGTGTGTGTGTGTGTGTATATATATATATATATATATATAGTATCTCACAAAAGTGAGTACACCCCTCACATATTTGTAAATATTTTATTATATCTTTTCATGTGACAACACTGAAGAAATTACACTTTGCTACAATGTAAATTAGTGAGTGTTCAGCTTGTATAACAGTGTAAATTTGCTGTCCCCTTAAAATAACTTAACACACAGCCATTAATGTCTAAGCCGCTGGCAACAAAAGTGAGTACACCCCTAAGTGACAATGTCCAAATTGGGCCCAAAGTGTCAATATTTTGTGTGGCAACCATTATTTTCCAGCACTGCCTTAACCGTATTGGGAATGGAGTTCTCCAGAGCTTCACATGTTGCCACTGGAGCCCTCTTCCACTCAATCATGACGACATCACAGAGCTGGTGGATGCTAGAGACCTTGCGCTCCTCCACCTTCCATTTGAGGATGCCCCACAGATGCTCAATAGGGTTTAGGTCTGGAGACATGCTTGGCCAGTCCATCACCTTTACCCTCAGCTTCTTTAGCAAGGCAGTGGTCGTCTTGGAGGTGTGTTTGGGGTCGTTATCATGTTGGTATAATGCCCTGCGGCCCAATCTCCGAAGGGAGGAGATCATGCTCTGCTTCAGTATGTCACAGTATATGTTGGCATTCATGGTTCCATCAATGAACTGTAGCTCCCAAGTTCCGGCAGCACTCATGCAGCCCCAGACCATGACACCCCCACCTCCATGATTGACTGTAGGCAAGACACACTTGTCTTTGTATTCCTCACCTGGTTGCCGCCACAAACGCTTGACACCATCTGAACCAAATAGGTTCATCAGACCACAGGACATGGTTCCAGTAATCCATGTCCTTAGTCTGCTTGTCTTCAGCAAACGGTTGCAGGCTTTCTTGTGCATCATCTTTAGAAGAGGCTTCCTTCTGGGATGACAGCCATGCAGACCAATTTGATGCAGTGTGCGGCGTATGGTCTGAGCACTGACAGGCTGACCCACCACCCCTTCAACCTCTGCAGCAATGCTGACAGCACTCATACGTCTATTTCCCAAAGACAACTTCTGGATATGGCGCTGTGCACTCGACTTCTTTGGTCGACCATGGTGAGGCCTATTCTGAGTGGAACCTGTCCTATTAAACTGCTGTATGGTCTTGAAGGTAAATCTAAAGGAAATCTAACAACAAAAGTTGTATAGTGTGTATCTAGCTTTAAGGTCTCCTGTTTCTTCAAAATAATGCACAGCTCATACTGCTCGCTGCACTACGTGCACATTACAGCAGATTGGTTTGAAGGTATTGCCACATCCCCCTTACAGCCCGGACCTCGTTCTGAGTGATTTACACCTGTTTGCACCCCTAAAATAGTTCCTTGGAGGTCAGAATTTCAGCACTGATGACGAAGTAAAGCAGGCTGCCCTAGGATGGTTCAGGCATACTGACAAATCTTTCTATACCAAATATTTCCAGACATTAGTTAAATGCTGGGGTAAGTGTATAAATGTAGCTGGAGAGTATGTCAAAAAATAAATATAGTTTCACTTGAAATTTGTTCTTTTATTTTATAAACTCAGAAGTCCCGGTTTGACCCCAATGACCCTCGTATTTTAGAAATAATTCCAAAACAGAGTAAACTAACCCAAAGATATCCAGGGAGAGGGCATGTACAATCTCCTAGAACTATGAACTAGAACTAGCCACACTGCCAAAGCTCTACTACTTGCAAATATATGAGCGAGGAATGCAGCTCCAGGTCAGTTCACACTTGTCTGCTGAAGCCAGATGCACATTAATCTAATCACTGACAATTATATTTCAAATGAATGGATGATGACCCACAGGAAGCAACCTCTTCACAGCTTTTATACATCATAGAAGTGCAATCTCGTATACTATGTGCTGTAAATATTTTTAATAGGATTTAGTAAATTAGATTATGTTTCCTTAACCACTTGACCTCCGGAAAATGTTCTCCTCTTCATGACCACGGCCCCTTTTTGTGATACGGCACTGCATTACTTCAATTGACAATTGTGTGATCATGCAACACTGTACCCAAATAAAATTGTAAAAAATTTAATTTTTTTCCACAAATAGATATTTCTTTTGGTGATATTTGATGACCGCTGCGTTTTTTTATTTTATGCGCTATAAACAAAAAATATGTTTTTTTTGAAAAATAAAATATTTTTTTACTTTCTGCTATAAAACATATCCAATAAAAACATTTTAAAAATTGAATTTCTTCATAAATTTAGGCCAATATGTATTCTGCTACAGGTTTTTGGCAAAAAAAATCCCAATAAGCATGTATTCATTGGTTTACACAAACAGTATAGCATCTACAAACTATGGTATATATTTATGGAATTTGTATTTATTTATTTTTTTATACTAGTAATATCGGTGACACTGACACTTTTGACACTTTGCGGGAACCAGTGACACTAATACAATGATCAGTGCTAAAAATATGCACTTCACTGTACCAATGACACTGGTTGGGAAGGGGTTAAACATCTAGGGCGATCAGGGTGGTAACTGTGGGTTTAGCCAGTGTTTGTGTTTACTATCTGTGCTGCTTTTACTAGGGGAAGAGATGGATTTTAGTCCCTGCTTTGCAGGAACAGAAAATCTCTCCCCGGGGCTTCCAGTTCCGATGCTGCATGGAGTAGCTGACTCCTATTGAATCTCCTGCAGAGCTTCCTGGAAAAGCCTGCATAAAAAGCAGCACCATTGCTGCAACCCGACACTCCTGAGATCAACTCCCCCTTTCACATGGACCATTTTCTCAATAGAAGCGGCACCCGATCGCAGTCTGCTTAACACCCACCAGACATCGCAGATCCAGCACCTCTCTCTCACATAGTAGATGCGCCATCCATTGAGGTCAGTGCTATTTCCGCCCAGCTCTCTCCACAGCCGAATGATGCTAACACTGAACGCATCACTCAGGCAGTAGCTGTTATCCTGGTTCCAACCATAGCAGCGTCAGTAGAGAGAGCAGTTCAAAACGGGCACCCTCCAAATCGAAGGGGTCAAGATTCCAATTTTTGCAGATTACTCACCGGAGGTATTGAAGAAATGGAAAGTGTTTCAACATGTGTTTTCTTCCAACGAAAAATCTAATTCACCCTGGCATTTCCTGCAATACCCTGTCTGAAATCACAGAGATCAACTTTCCTTCCACGACCCTTCGGAAGCCGAGACCATTCTTCATTCCTTAAACCTGGAGGCTAACCCAAACTTTTCTACCAAAGCCCAACCTGCCTCGCACCCCCTGGACCAACGGAGCCCAAGGAAGGACCCTCCAAAACGCCCCAAATTATTCGGCCTAAATTAAAGCCCCAGACATCGCTGAACACAATTCTCGTCTTGGACTCTTTCTCCTCTAGGATGTAAGGGTAAAGGTTTATATTTTATACACCTCATTGGTTGTTTTTATACCGCCTTTGCATGCTTCCAGTTGATACTGGCTTGAACTATTCATGTTTCTTCGGGTAATGCTTTTCTGGTTTCCTCATGTGCCTTACCTATCACATCTGAGCTCTCCCACACCTACTCTGCCGGAACCATGTTAATCAGGTTCTTACAATCAGGATGGGCAATTTTTCAAGCCCTGATTTCTGGGCGAGCTTCTTGGGAGTCATCTCAGGTTATGCCCTCATGCGGAAAAAGTGGAGCCCTGGTGTTTCTTGTATGTCTGGGTTTCCGTTTATTTGACTGTTTTATGTTTACACCCCTGTTATGCTCTCATACCTTCCTTCTTTGCGCACCTGCCTAACTACCAGCTTGCAACCACTCCTTATTTGACAATCAGATGGTCATCCTCCTATTTCTTGACTGACCCTACCTCAGAGACCTCCTTATCCTCCACGCCACTCACCCTGATCCACTTTTCCAAAGTACCTCTATGAAAATAACCTCATGGAATGTGAAAGCCCTTAGGTCCCCTATCAAGAGACTAAAGATCCTCCGTCACCTTAAAGACTAAACACAGACATTGCACTATTACAAGAAAAATATCTCTCATCCCCCGACTTTCACCGTATGCAAAAGTTCTGGGTCTTGGGCTCCGACGCACTTGGACGCAAAGCGGGAGTGCTAATCCTGATACACAAAAACCTTCCCTGTGAGGTTATAGCTACAGACTCTGACACTCAGGGTCACTTCGTCATTGCCCATCTATGTATAGGACATAAAGACTTGCTGATAACAAGCACCTATGCCCCCAATAACCCTGGGAAACATTTTTTTGGGGGAGTTGTCCACTAGGCTCCTAGAAATGCCCCTTCTCCCCCACATAGTGGGAGGTGATTTTAATGACATAATACATATGGTATCTCTTTCACCCTGTTGACAGGGAATTCCCTTACTACTTCCCTCCCCATAATGTGTTCACGAAAATAGACTACATTTTTGGCACTGACAGCACCATTTCAGCAGTCTCAGTAGTCCAAATTCATGATATAGCCATTTCTGACCACGCACCAATCTCAATTTCATATACAAATCCTGGCTCTCAACCCAACCCCTGCCTCTGGCACTTCCCATCCTTCCTCTATAACAATGCTGACTTTCAAACATCCATGACTGTGGTATGGGAGGAACATTCCTCTGCAAATGCTACTCACAGGGATAATCCCAATTTGTTTCGGGAAGCTGCCAAGGCTTTCATTAGGGTCAGATCATTTCTTATGTTACCTCTTTCAAAAACATGCCCTATCCAACTATCAGGAAGCAAGCTCTCGTCTTAAACTAGCACCCAAACAAACAATAGAGAAAGACACATATGAAAGAGTGCGCATGCGCGGCAGTTCAGGGACGGATGACTAACCCGTGAGCTCCGCACCGCTCCAGTCTTTTGCGAGCCCCAGCTCCGGCGCCGTCGGGAGAATCTCTCTCCCCACCAGCATCCCACCTTCAAGGGACACTTTCTGTATGTCGGCGGGCCACAAGAAGGCGGTATCCCGCCGACTCGACTTCACATCCCCTCTGCTGGACTTTCCTAAAATGGCGGCGGCCAGCTCACAGCAGCAGGACGCACGAGGCAGCTCTGAGGTAGGGGGGCTTATGGACTCCATAGTGGACATACCGCCAGCATCTTCTGGGCCCTGGACCTCCCCAGCGACCCCAGCATATGCCATAAACCACCCAGATGTCTCTCCTGCCTCCACTGAATCTCTTTTGCACCACTCTATGGTACAACTAGGGGGGACACAAGGCCTACATAGCCTGGCCTCTCAAGCCTGCTCACAACACCTGGGCCTCGGTTCCCTGTGCCCTAACCCTGATATCGCACAACTAATGGCCCAGTTTTCTGACATGCTGGCTGCAGGATTAGCTCACACAGCTGCCCAGATCACAGATTCAATCAAAGCGGAACTACATAACATAGGCACGGGAATGTAGGCTATAGAATCTACAGTGGACCAAAATATGGCGAGGGCCAACCAAAACTCAGCTTGCATCCAAACACTCCAAGACCAATTGGACACTGCACTCTCAAAGCTGGATGACTAGGAGAATAGGAGCAGACGGCTTAATTTCAGGATCCGGGGGGTCCCCGAATCCATCATGGACATTCCCACCTCTGTTAAGACCTTTATAAAGGACCTTATCCCCGACATTCCAGACCACCGGCTAGAGCTGGACAGAGCACACAGAGCCCTTCAGCCACCCCGCAAGGATGGTCTACCGAGAGGCATTATTGTCAAACCACATTTTTTCAGGGTGAAGCAGGAAATTATGAGGAAAAGTAGGGGCAAAGAGGATCTCTCTGTGCAAGGCCATAAGATCCAACTTTTCGCTAACCTCTCGCCTATAACGATCCAACGCCGCAGATCCCTGAAACCGCTACTCACTGCTCTTTCCAACAAGTCTCTGAAATACTGGTGGTCCTTAGTGCAGTCTGTCTGAACTAACATATATATATGTTATACTTCGTGTGCCATTACTTCTGTACGTGAATATCGTACCACTGAGTCCATGGATACCATTCTTTCACCTCTCTTTGATACCTGCCCACGGTGGGTGCCATGAGCAGTTCAAAGGTTTTATGCGTTTGGACTGTAGCTATCACTTCTGATAGAGCAGGTATGCACACCTCCTTCCATTTCCTATTGATACAAATCTTGGTAGCGAGCAATACATTAATCACAAGTTTGCGAGCCTTTGGGGGGATTAATGCTATCGGAAAATGGAGCAAAGCCATGCTAGGGGATGGGGTAATTCGGTGCTCTATAACATCAGAGATCAGTTCAAACACACTCTTCCACAATGCTGTAACTGGTGGACACTCCCACAAAACATGTATTAGTGTACCGTGCCTCCCACAGCCTCTCCAACACATGGGCGATGCTGTAGGCGCAAAGTGCGCAATCACTGAAGGGGTCATGTACCATCTCAGGGTGACTTTGAGATATAGTTCCCTTAGGGATGCACTCAGAGTGGCTTTATTACTCATCACTATGGCTTTTGCCCATTGAGATGCGGAATATGTAGCCCCTAGGTCTTGTTCCCATTTTAATAAGGGGGGAGTCTTAGCAAAAACCCCTTTTTCATCTAGTGCAGAGTATATCAGGGATATGCCTTTAGCAGACTGTAAAGGAAGAGACAGGTATTGCCATATACTGGCAGGAACTTTGGACTTTAGTTGTGGGTTATGATGCATGCAAGAGACAATTTGGTTGTATCGGAACCATTCGCCATTACCCAAGCGCCATTTGGCTGCTATCGTCTGGAACGGTTGTACGGATTCCGCTTGGTATAGGTCTCGTATACAGATAGGGGGAGATCGCCGCCAGGCTGTGAGGTCCATGTCGGGTACTATCTGGGTCAGACCCGACACTGGAAATGGGATCGATACTAAAGGCGTGTTCTTCCATTTGGTGTGCGTAAGGTGCAGCCATGCCGTCACCGATGCTCGGATCGTTGGTGACACATAACGTGGGAGATGAGCCCCTCGTCTCCTACTGCATACCCAGGTGAACAGATCGTGTTCCGGGATTACTGCCCGTTCCATCAGGCCCCAGAGAGTATCCGGGACCGGCTGGAACCACGCTCGCATTTGCGATATAATTGTGGCTAGGTAGTAGTCCATCAGGTTCGGCATGGATGCACCCCCCACTGTTTTAGACTTCATAAGGATACTCTTCGCACATCTAGGGCGTTTACCCTGCCACAGGTAAGTGGATACCATGCTTTGGAGGGATTTTATAAATGATTTGGGAACCGGGATCGGTAGCGATCTGAACACGTATAAGATCTTGGGTAGGGTGCACATTTTGAAGGCTGCTAGCCTCCCTGACCATGTAAGTTCAAATTTGGCTAGGGATCGAAGTTCTTTGGCCAGTTGGGATTTTAGCGGGATGTAATTAGCTTGGAATAGGTTACTGGCAGTGTTAGTGAGCGTAATTCCCAGGTAGGTTATGCCTGAGTCTGACCACTTATATGGAAAAGATCGGGTGAGAAGATTTCTCGTAGTGCCGTCGACCCCCAGATCTAGGATGCATGATTTGGCGTCGTTCACTTTATAGAGGGATATAGATCCGAAATCGGTCAATATTTGTCTTATACGTGGTAGGGACATTGCAGGGTTCGAGACCATGAGAATAACATCGTTCGCGAATAGGCTAATACGATGCTCCATTGAATTTACGTTGATTCCGGTAATGTTAGGATCCGTCCTAATTTTCTGAGCCAGGGGTTCTATCGCCATGTTAAAGACGAGAGGGGACAGTGGGCAGCCCTGTCTCGTCCCATTCGTAATCACAAATGGAGACGAGAGAGTGCCGTCCACTAACACCTGTGCCGAGGGGCCGGCATATAAAGCCATTATTGCAGAATGCATTCTGCCCACGATGCCAAAGCGCCTGAGGACCTCCCGCAGATATCCCCAATGCACTCTATCAAACGCCTTCTCTGCGTCCAAAGAGAGGAGCAGAGAAGGCGTTCTTTCAGTTCGAGCCGCATGGATGATATTGATAAGACGTCTGGTTGCGTCCGCTGATTGCCTACCCTTGGTAAAGCCTGCCTGGTCCCTGTGAATGAGTAGGGGTAAGTATTTCATGAGTCTAGTGGCTACCGTCTTGGCATAGATTTTCACGTCCGTATTCAATAACGAAATCAGCCGAAAGTTTTGTGGTGTGTCAGGTTCCTTGCCTGGTTTGGGCAGAGTGATTATGGTTGCCTTAAGCATTTCGGAGGGAAACGAGGACGAAGACGCCGCTTCATTGAAAACTGAGCAAAGGTGTGGTGCAATTACTTCTTTTAGTTGGAGGTAATATTAATTTATCATGCCATCTGGGCCAGGAGATTTCCCAGATGGCAATGAGGAGATGGCGGACAATACCTCCTCAACCGTAAATGGTCGATTCAGTAGTTCCGTCTGTTGTGGGCTCAGTGTGGGAAGCGCGATAGAGTCAAGAAAGTCATTGATAAGCTTCGGGGTTGGAGAGGACGTTTGTGTCTCTTGGAGATTGTACAGTGAGTGGTAGTAGCTACTGAAGGCGTCTGCTATTTTTTTGGGGTCATGTACCTTATTACCCGTGGCAGGGTGTGTGATAGAGTGAATTTTATGTTGTATCCTTTGACCTTTCAGCCTGGCGGCGAGCATTCTACCTGCTTTGTTACTTGTGGCGTACAGCTTAGCTTTCGATTTTTGGAGATTACGCTCATATGAATCTAGAAGGTGCGATCTAAGTTCCTGCCTGAGTGCTGTTAAATTCTGCTGGAGGGCTATGGAAGGGGCAGATTGGTTTTGGGCATCAACCGATGCAATTTCCCTCGTCAGATCATCTATAGCTTCGGAACGCTGCTTATTCGTTTTATGTTGCAATTGTATCAATACCCCTCTACTAAAAGCTTTGTGGGCATTCCAGAGGACCGCAGACTCCGATACCGACCCCGCATTGTTCTGAAAAAACTCTGTTACTTCTTGTTTGAGGGCTGCAGCATTTGCCGGGTGCTTGAGCATTTCTGCTCGCGCTCTCCAAGGTTTATCTGAGCGGGCCTTAGGGGACACCGCAAATGTGACGCTTACAGGGGCATGATCGGACCAGGTTATTGGGGCTATCTCGGAGTCTACGGACCTCTGGAGGATCGCTTTATCAGACAATATAATATCAATACGAGCATATGAATTGTGGACCGCAGAATGATGCGAATACATACTATCAGTGGGGTGGTGGCACCTCCATATGCCGTACAAGTCATTCTTGTTCATAAAGCCCTGTAGTGACGGCTGGAGCCTATTAGAGGTAGTTGAAGAGTCCAAAGTTCTGTCCGGGGGTAAATTGTAGTCTCCGCATAGGAGCAGGGGGCCTTTTTGGGCTTTCCTGATAGTGCAAAGTGTACGTTTCAAAAATCTCAGCTGATGAACGTTAGGGGCATATACTGAGGCTATGGTCATGGGCATGCCATCAATGGTGCAATTCAGTATAAGGTAACGACCATTGGGATCTGCGATGGAGGAGCATAGTGCGAAGTCCAGAGCTTTGTGGACGGCTATCAGTACTCCTTTCCTCTTCTTGGGACATGAGGCAGTGTATATAAAGGGGTAGTCCCTGTGAGAGCATGTGGGAGCGTGAGAGTCCAAAAAATGCGTTTCCTGAACGCATACTATCTGTGCATGATGTTTAAGAGCAGTACGCCAAAGTGAGGCTCGCTTGGCCGGGTGGTTCAGACCGTTAGCGTTCAGTGACAGGATTTTAACTGTCATTGGAGACTAAAAGGCCGCATGTGGTGTAGCTACTCACTGTTCGGACGTGACCAAACAATATTAGATGGCATCCATGGGCTCTGGACACTGCATGGAGATGACAGCTGTAGTAGAGTTCCTGGAGTCGCTGCTTCGCTTGAGCATACTGGAGGAGTTGGTACGATGCGGTGAGTGGTGAAAATCTTTCTTCTTGGCATATGGGTAAGAACCTGCTTAGAGGGAGAAGACAAAACAAAAACGAAAACAGCAAAAAAGAAAAATGCAGAAGAAAAACATGACCAAACTTCTGGAGCAAGAAAAGAGAATGGAGATTAGCGGCAACGTAGCCATCTCCCATGGAGGGGTGAACAGTTATTAGCAAATCGGGCTAAGGGGGCTCCAGGCATTCCGCCTATGAAGCCTGCATCCATAGTAAAGCATAATGCAACAAGTGATGCGGTTGGCATAGTGCTTGGTTAGAACATCAAACGTTGTGGGCGCTGCCCTGCTGCACTGTGTGCCATTGCTGGGGAATGCGACTTGGGGATTTCTTTGCTCCAGCCGGAGGAGCAGGTTCTGGGATGATGCCCCAGGATTGCAGCAACGAGAGACCTCTCTCCAGGGTTGTGATGCTGAACGAGGAGCCATTTTTCTCAACCACAATTTTTGAGGGGTGCTTCCATTTATAGGGGAGATTATGGTTCCGAAGAGCCTTTGTAATCGTGGACAGCTGCCGTCTCATATCTAAGGTGTGTTTGGATAGATCTGCAAAAAGTTGGACATTGGCGTACGGTTCAGGGAGGTGGCCCAACACCCTTGATTTCTGTAGGAGGGCTTCTTTGATGTGATAAAAGTGTACACGCAGTAAGGTGTCACGAGGAATGTTGAGGCAGAAAGGGAGGTTTTGGAACCCTGTGAATGCGATCTATGGTTAGATCCAAAGGGGACGCTTCAGGCAGGAGGGCTGTGAAAACTTCCAGGGCAAATTTGTGTAGCTCTGTCGGTGGCACTGATTCAGGAATGCCCCGGATCTTTAAATTGTTCCTTCTGGGGCGATCCTCCAGATCAGCTATTTTAGCTTTAACCCACTGGCGTTCCGATAAGTGTAACGGATCCTATAGTCTCTATGAGAGAGATCCGTGCAGCTTCTCCCGACATCCCAGTAGAAATAACCCCAAGAGGTGAAAATAGCTTCCAATCCCCAATCATGAGTCCAGACTTCAGGAAGGGGTACAACAAACTCTTTTATTAATACTCACACACAGTCAATTTATACACACATGAGCACATCCCCCTCCCATCAAATTACTACACACAGGTCAGGGGTTGAATGACCTCACCATCCCATGCAGATGAAGTTGTATACAGAAACTGAACTAATTATCCAGCCATCTGAGCAGAAGCAATGGGAGTTCATTAGCATTTCTAAGGAACAACGACCACAAACAGCATTCTTAACAGATGACAATGGTTCAATCAACCTGAGCCAATTAACTTGCAGACGGCCGTACTCAAGATCATGAAAGACAGAGGGTTGAACTGATGACATTAGTATCTGTACCCATCTTAGCATTGCTTTAATTATTTAGTAGTTACAGACTTTATGGCAACTGGCCACAGGTCTCACAGAGCAACTTGGAGAGACATTGTTGAAAACTATCACTCTCCCTTACAGGCAAACTCAGATTTTGTCACATAGCTCCCCCTTAGTTCCATGGGACGGCATACCCGCCTAGACCCTAACTGGTCGGCTTGGGGATGTCCGGGAAGTAGAGTCTATTTCTCTAGTTTTGTCTGCCGGGATAACCCATCAGCATTGGCGTTCTGCTTCCCTGGCCGGTATTGCATGGTGAAGTTGTAGGGCTGCAGTGCCAGGCTCCATCTCAACAGTCTGGGGTTATCTCCGGCTACTCGGTTGAGCCAAACAAGTGGGTTGTGGTCCGTCATTACGGTAAAGGAACATCCATACAAATACGGCTGCAGTTTCTTGAGCGCCCAAACTAGGGCCAAACACTCTTTTTCAACGGTGGCATAACTGACCTCCCTGGGTAGAAGTTTTCTGCTTAGGTATGCCACCAGATGCTCCATGCCATCCTCCCCAACCTGGCTTAAAACGGCTCCCAGTCCAAACATTGAGGCATCTGTATGAACAAGAAATCTTTTAGTATGATCCGGTGCCGCCAATACAGGTGTTTTACTTAGAGCAGTTTTGAGCTTCTGGAAGGCCTCCTCACACTCCGGGGACCAGGCTACTTGTCTGGGGAGGGATTTTCTGGTAAGGTCAGTCAGGGGTTTAGCTATGGCACTATACTCAGGTACGAATTTTCTGTAATAGCCAGTGGTCCCCAAAAAGGCCATAACCTGGGTTTTCGTACGGGGTTGAGACCACTGGGTGATAGCCTCAATTTTTGCTGGTTCAAGCCTTTGCTTGCCTGATCCCACTCTATGGCCTAAGTATTGGACCTCTGCCATGCCTACATGACATTTGTCCGGCTTTAACGTGAGTCCAGCCTTTTGAATCCGTTTGAGCACTGCCGAAATGTGCTCCAGGTGGGCCTCCCAAGTGCTACTATAGATGGCTATATCATCCAAATAGGCACATGCGAAGCCCTGGAAACCCTCCAGGAGCTGGTCTGCCATTCGTTGAAAAGTAGCCGGGGCGTTCTTCATCCCAAATGGCATGACTTTGCACTGGTACAAGCCAAATGGGGTGACGAATGCTGACTTAGGAATAGCGTCAGGCGCCAGGGGGATCTGCCAATACCCTTTACACAGATCGAGAGTGGTCAAATAATTTCCCCCAGCCATACGGTCTAATAACTCCTCTACCCTAGGCATGGGGTAGGCATCCGTAACAGTCCGGTCATTAAGTTTGCGGTAATCCACACAAAACCGTGTGGTACCATCTTTCTTAGGTACCAGGACCACTGGGGAGGCCCAAGGACTTTGGGATGGTTCAATAACCCCTAGGGCTAACATGTCCTGGATTTCTTGGAACATGCTTTCCCTAACGGCTTCGGGAATTCGATAGGGTTGCTGTCTCAGAGGTACCGGATCTGGGGTCTCCACCCTGTGGACTGCCAGCGTTGTGTAACCTGGGACAGCAGAAAACATTTTCTCAAACTCCCTTAGCAGCCGAGAAGCCTGCTCCCTTTCCTTGGGTTATAGTTCAGGGCCCAACCCAACCTGTTCCACCCCCGTGGGCTCTTTGTGGAGCAAGTTAGGTAAGGGGATGCCCTCACTGTCCTCGCATGCTGGGGCACATACTGCAGAGACTTCCTCCGGTCTCTCCAGGTATGGCTTCAGCATATTAACATGAAAGGACCTGCGGATCCTTTCATTGGCACAATCTGTCACTATGTAGGTAGTGTCACTAACCCTTTCCACTACCTTGTAGGGGCCCTGCCAGGATGCCTGTAACTTGTCTGTCTTAGTGGGTTTTAACACCAGTATCTTTTGTCCTGGCTCTAAGATCCGATCTCTAGCCCCACGGTCATACCAGCATTTCTGTCGCTGTTGGGCCGCCCGCAGGTTCTCCCTAACTGCTTCGGTGAGTGCCTGCAACCGGTCCCTCAGCTCCAGAACGAAGGGTACTATAGGGGTACCTGACTCTCCCATATCACCCTCCCAGTGCTCCCGCACCAGGTCCAGTGGTCCCCGGACCCTCCTTCCATATAATAATTCGAAAGGAGAGAATCCCGTGGACACCTGAGGTACTTCCCGGTATGCGAACAACAGGTGGGGGAGAAACTTTTCCCAATTGCGGCAGGTCTCTGTGAACGCTATCAGCATCTGTTTAAGAGTGCCATTAAAACGTTCACAGAGTCCGTTCGTCTGAGGGTGATAGGGAGAGCTCAGTATGGGTTTCACCCCACAGCTCTGCCAGAGCTGCTGGGTAACTACCGCTGTGAATTGGGTCCCCTGGTCAGATACTATTTCCCTAGGGAACCCAACTCGGGTAAACACTTTTACTAATGCCTCAGCCACAGTTTCTGCATTTATGTTGGACAAGGCTACAGCCTCAGGATAACGAGTAGCATAGTCCACCACTGTAAGAATATATTTCTTACCTGATGGGCTGGGCTTGTTAAGTGGTCCCACCAAATCTACAGCCACCCAATAAAAGGGCTCCTCTATTATGGGGAGGGACCTCAGCTTGGCCCTCGGATGGTCACCCCTCTTCCCTACTTTCTGGTACACGTCACATGTCCTACAGTAGTCCTGCAAATCTCGGGTAACACCGGGCCAAAAGAAGGTCTGGGTCAGTCTATCTCTGGTCTTCTTTATACCTAGGTGCCCCGCCAGGGGAATGTCATGGCTGATACGGAGCAACTCAGCCCTATATTTACGAGGCACGACTAGTTGCCTTTTGGTCACTTGCCTAGCCCCTCTCCCAGTTCCCCCGGTCACCCTATATAACAAGCCCTTCTCCCACTGAAACCTCTCCTGGTCTATATCCCCTTGTGGGTTATCTGCCTCCCTCCGGTACCCTCTCAATGTGGGATCCTCCCGCTGTTCTTGCCCGAAGTCTTGGGGGGTACCCCAGTATGGGATAGGGTCTGGGTGTACGGTCGGTGTAATAGTGCTTACCTGGGTATCTGGAGAGGGCGAGGCATCCATAGCTCGTTCCTGCTGTCTGGTGGTGACTGGGAGTGCTCCTTCCGAAGTCGGGGGTATAAATTGTGAGGTTAAACACCCCAAGTCATTCCCCAACAAGACCTCCGCTGGTAAATCTGGCATGATGCCCACATCCACTGACTTAGCCCCGATGCCCCAATCAATATGCACCCTGGCAGTGGGTAACTTGTGGATGGCTCCCCCTGCCACCCTTACAGCTACAGTACGCCCAGTGTGCTGTGAGGGTTTAACCCTGTGCGGTTGTACCAGGGTTATGGTGGCTCCAGTGTCTCTCAGTCCCCTGGCTTCTTGTCCATTTAGTCTCACCGTCTGTCTGTGGTGAGCCCTGTTGTCCTCAGCTGCTTGCACTGGGTTGACCTCATGCAATACGACCCAGTTATCGACTTTGTTGCTGCCGACCCCTTGCGCAGAATAGTTATAGTCCTCTTGTACACAATGGGCTGCTGCTCTCACTGGGGGTGTTAGTTTTCTTCCCCATTGGTCTGCTCCACGCTGCGGGCAATTTGGCTTAATGTGACCCACTTGATTGCACCCAAAGCATAAAGGTGCTGTCTTCTGGTATCCCGAGGAATGGTTAGTTGGTGGTGATGGTCTCTGCTGTGGTGCTGCTGCTTGAGGATAGTACTGGGGATGTAATCCTGATGATCCTCTGTGAAGGTCGACCCGCCTGCTCTCATTAAATTCATCAGCCAGCCTGGCTGCCTCCTCCACTGTCTGAGGTTTCTTGTCCTTGACCCAGTTTCTGACATCTGCTGGAGTGTGGTCGAAGAATTGCTCAAGCAATAGCAACTGTATGGCATCTGCTAATGTAGTTGCCTGGCATCCCTGCATCCAATTGCTGGCGGCGCGGTGCATGCGGAATGCCCACTCCTTATATGAATCTTTGCCCTGTCTTCTGAGGGCCCGGAATTTTCTTCTGTGTGCATCCGGTGTGACAGCATAACGAGCCAACAAAATTTCTTTTACTTTGTCATAATTGTGAATGTCCTCGTCAGGCACTGCTCTAAAGGCTTCTGCTGCTCTGCCTGATAACTTGCTGCTCAATATCGCAGCCCAGTTAGCTTTTTCCAGGTCCTCTAATACACACTGTCTCTCAAAGTCCTGCAAATAATTATCAATATCCATCTCACCCTCTGTGAAGCTTTTAAATGCAGCATAGTTGATCTTACGTGGCCGTCCTATTGTAGATCCAGGTAGCGACAACATATCCCCTTGTGGTGATCTGGCTCTGGCCTCCCGAGCTTCCCGGATACTCTGTGCTTCCGTAGCTTGTGCCATGATTTGCACCACAATTTCGTGTGAGGGGTTAGGTCCCAACATACTTAGTCTCCATCTTACATCCTTTTGGAACTCTGTTTCCTCTGTGTTTGCCATTTGCAGGTTGCTGGTTCGGTCGCTCTCCAGTAGTTCAGCTATTATCGTGGCTTTTGGCTTGTTGCTCGCCCCTAAGCCTCGAGCTTCCAGCAGTTCCTTAAGCGTCGTTCGTTTCAGCCGTTCGTATATATATTTTCCACCTCTTTCAGTTCGGGATATCCATTCGGGAGAAATATCGCACCGCTTGCCACCAGTGTAACGGATCCTATAGTCTCTATGAGAGAGATCCGTGCAGCTTCTCCCGACATCCCAGTAGAAATAACCCCAAGAGGTGAAAATAGCTTCCAATCCCCAATCATGAGTCCAGACTTCAGGAAGGGGTACAACGAACTCTTTTATTAAAACTCACACACAGTCAATTTATACACACATGAGCACATCCCCCTCCCATCAAATTACTACACACAGGTCAGGGGTTGAATGACCTCACCATCCCATGCAGATGAAGTTGTATACAGAAACTGAACTAATTATCCAGCCATCTGAGCAGAAGCAATGGGAGTTCATTAGCATTTCTAAGCAATAACGACCACAAACAGCATTCTTAACAGATGACAATGGTTCAATCAACCTGAGCCAATTAACTTGCAGACGGCCGTACTCAAGATCATGAAAGACAGAGGGTTGAACTGATGACATTAGTATCTGTACCCATCTTAGCATGGCTTTAATTATTTAGTAGTTACAGACTTTATGGCAACTGGCCACAGGTCTCACAGAGCAACTTGGAGAGACATTGTTGAAAACTATCACTCTCCCTTACAGGCAAACTCAGATTTTGTCACAATAAGTTTTCCTCATGAGCATCTACAAGTTCATTTACTGTGACCACCATGTCAGTCATAGATGATTCAACATTGTGCACTCTTTCTCCTAGGGAGTGGACCTCTGCTGTAAATCTATTTGCCAAAGCCATAATATCAGATTGCAGGGATGTGTGAAAAGTGAACATCATGTCCTTTAAAGCAGTGTCCAGGATCGGCTTTCCCACTGTGGGGAAGTCTGCTATAGGGGATGCCCCTAGTTGCACAGGGATCAGAGAGGGTGCAGTGCGGCCTAGTAGCGAGGCCTGGGCCTGGGAGTCCAGTCTAATCTTGGATTTGGCCGGGCTGGAGCATGTCGGGCTAGAGGGTTCAGGGGTGCATGGGGACACAGTACCTGCTCGCTGTAGGTCACCGGACTGCTGTTCGTCCGGTAGATCGGAATAGTGTACCCTCTGCCTCTCCGGAGCGGCAAGGCCCGAGCCGCCGGCGCCATCTTGTCGACCGCTCCGGGATGGCAGCGGGAAGAAGGCTGTAAGTTTCTGCGGCCCCTTCACTCCTTTTCCCTTCCCCGTCATTTTGATCGATGCAGGAGTGTTCCTGGGTTGCAGCGGTGTGTAAATCAAGGGTGGATGCCTATCGTAGCTGGGTAGATGTCGCTGGATAGCGGATGCTGGAGCCAGAGCGAGGGATCAGATGTCCATCACGGTCCCGCGCTGGCCACGCCCCCCCTCCTAAGAAATAGTTTATTGGCTGCTGCTTTCCTAAAGCTCAGATTGTACCTTTTTACCCCCTGTATCTGCATGTCTCCCTTTCCCTCCCGCCTACCCCCTCCTCTCCCGGCATCCACTCCCCTCTGCCTTCCTATTTCCCCATACCCCCCCCTCTCCTTCCCTCCCCTTTTTCCTTCCCTCCTCCATACCTTTTTTCCCTGTCTCTCCTTATAGGTTTCCCTAGTTGCTTCAGCTAATAATATGTTAGGGGTGCTACCTTACCATTTTATTTTAAGGAGTGCCGGGCTGGGGCTCCATGGCCGGAGCGGCCTTAATGCGCCTCCTCCTGTTGGACGTAGGAGCCCATCCTCTTACTTCCTGCAGGAATGCGCCCTGACTGGCTCAGGACGCATACGAACATGCAGTGGGGAGTCGGGGGTTTTCCCCATGGTCTCCTCACCTCCCTGCAAGCTCAAGTTCTTGCAGGTTTCTCTTTTACTTGCTATCCTCTTCCTTCTTTCATTCTCTTTTTACTTGCACTCCCCTTCTCTTCCAGGTTCCTGCGGTCCGGACGATCTGCCAAGATGATCTCTATCTACACTACACTTCAGACAGGTTGACTACTGGGGAATCCCTCCGTCTCGGACTGGTCCCTCAACACCAAGCGCCCTTCTCCCATGCATTATGTCGCTTAATGTAAGTACGGTTTCCTCTTCACAGGTGGCATCACACAACACACAGGGCCTGAACTCTCCTGTTAAATGGAGGAAAGTGTTTCAGCACTACCACTCCCAGGGAATTGGGGTTCTCTTGCTTCAGGAGACACACTTCCCAGCCTCATTAAAGCCCAGATATCTTCACCGTAAATATCCCTCATTTTATTAAGCCAACGCCCCCTCTAATCAGAGAGGAGTAGCGATTTTGTTTGCAAATGTGAAAAGGGTAAGGATTTGGCACACTATCGCGGACCCCCAGGGTAGATACCTTTTAGTCAAAGGTCACCTGCATGGTACCTTGTACACATTTATATCTTATTATGCACCCAACAAGAGACAGGCAAAGTTTCTTTCTGAGATGCTCTTACTCCTTTCCCCCCACTTTGACGGCCGTGTTGTCATGGAAGGTGATTCGAACCTAGCTTTTGACTGCTCCCAAGACAAATCAGCATCATCTCGTTATAAGCTGTGGAGACCCCGGAAACAGAGCCTTTGAGTGGCCAGGTCACTCCACGCTTTAGGCTTAGTAGATATATGGCGGGAATTGAACCCCTCCGCCCAAGACTATACTCACTTTTCAGCCCACATAATACCCTAGCGTGAATAGAACATATTTTTATCCCCACTTCTGAAATAGCCTCTGCCCTGAAATCCAAAATCAGAGACACCCCTTGGTCAGATCACTCTATCATTACTCTACAGCTCGCATACTCCTCCCCGCATAGGGGTCCTGTCCCCTGGAGGTTGAATGATTCCCTCTTAAGCGATCCCACTAGATGCACCATAATCGAAAAGGCACTTTGCAAATATTTCTCCCTCAATGACCTCCCTGACACATGACCCACAACGCTTTGGGGGGCCCATAAAGCGGTTTTAAGGGGCCACCTCATCCAACTAGGAGCTAAGATTAAGAGAGAAAGACAAATAGATATTGAACGCATTGAGGCTTATTCTAAACGCCTTAGTAGATTTCATAAACGCTCTCCCACCTCTGATTCGCTAGCGGAATTAGACAAGATTAAACTCTCGCTTAACCTGGCCCTCACCTCCAGAGCGAAAAAGAGCTTACGCTGGCAAGGGGCTCGCATTTATGTGTCTCAGGATAAATTGGGCACGAAATTGGCGGCGAAACTCTCCCCTCGGTTTCGGGTAGTCTCCCTGCCCAAAATTAAATCTCTAACTGGAGAACTAACCAGTAACCCCAATTCCATCCTGAACTCCTTCCACTCTTTCTATTCAAAACTTTATACTGCCCCTACTCTACAGAAGGGGGAAGATCTTAATTCTTTCTTGGACGGTGTGCCTCTCCCCCAACTCAAATCCTCACATAGATCCCTCCTCGATGCTCTGTTTAATGAACAAGAAGTTCTAGATGTCATTAAATCTCTACATCCAAACTCTACCACAGGCCCTGATGGATTCTCTAACACTTATTACAAATCATTTGCGTCTACCCTCTCTACTTACCTGGTCAGGTTTTTTAACTCCCTTAGGGGTGGTGCCCAACTGGATAACACTTTTAACAAAGCCTTCATTTCCGTTATTCCCAAACCGGGTAATGATCACTCTGAGGTAGGGAACTACAGGCCAATTTCTCTCATCAATAACGATCTTAAGATAATGACCAATATTCTGGCTAACCGCCTTTCAAGCTTTATTAACAAATATATACATAAGGATCAAGTAGGGTTTATCCCTGGCAGACAGGGTCCTGACCAGGTGAGGAGGATAATTGACGCTATCTCCTTGCTGAACTCTGGCTGGGATGGCGGCACGACTCAGGAGGGGTTTCTCCTCTCGTTAGATCTACAAAAGGTCTTCGACTCCTTATCTTGGCCATTCCTTTTCAACACGCTTGAAAGATTGGGCTTTGGCCCCTCATTCATTACTACACTCGCTGCCCTCTACTCTACCCCATTAGCTCAAATCAGGTTGCAAGGCTATTATTCAGCTGACATCCCGATCCGCAGGGGTACAAGACAGGGGTGACCTTTATCACCACTTCTTTTTGCCATAGCCTTGGAATCCCTGGCAACGGCCATACGCCTTCACCCTGGCATTCACGGTCTCACTTGCGGAGCCTCTACCCACAAATGTGCTCTGTTCGCGGATGACATGATGCTATTCATCACCTCGCCTTTGATTTCCCTCCCTAACATAGTTTCCCTCCTTGACGCCTTTGGTGCAGCCTCAGGCCTACGGGTCAACATGAGTAAATCGCTAGCCTTGAACATCAATCTCCCCCCATCCCTGGTTGATCGACTTAAAGCTCACTTTCCCTTTTCCTGGCACTCGGATTCCATCCCTTATTTAGGAGTCTCTTTAACCTCCAAGATAGACAAGCTCTATTCGGCCAACTACCCACCCATGATCACAAAATGTACTAATGACCTATTGGAATGGTCGCGTTGTCACATTTCCTGGCTAGGCAGAATAAATGCAATCAAGATGACTCTTCTTCCGCACATCCTATACCTATTTCGCTCACTCCCCATTCCAGTGCTTAAATCTCACATTCAGAAACTCTAAGCTTGCATTTTTAGGTTCATCTGGGGTAAGAAGGGCTATAGGATAAACAAACACACACTCTTGTGCTGCCGGAAACAAGGAGGTCTAGGGGAACCAGACCTCTGGAAATATTATCAGGCAGCTCAATTAGTGCAGTTTTCCATCATCTACTCCAAGGGGGACAAGCCTGACTGGTACTATATGGAACGTCAGGCTGTTCCCCTTCACGCTATTGACTACCTGGTTTGGCGGCCTGCCTACTCTCGTCCTCCAGTGATGGCGCCTTCCCTCTCTCACTCTTTTTCTTTATGTGATTCGATCCACAAATCACTGAAGGTCACATCCCTTTGGGCTCCTCTCACTCATATTTTTCATAACCCAGCCTTTCCTCCGGGTGAAGATATCAGGGCATTTAAATGGTGGACAGACAAGGGCCTCTATAGGATAGGCCACTTTTTTGATAGGACAGGTTCCCTGACATACTCTCACTGCACTAATAAGTTGAAGATGCCACCTGTGGAAAGATTCTGTCTGACATAAATTACACATTTCCTCAATTCTCTCAGAACCGAATCCCCTGAACCCTTCAGGGTTACCCCTTATGAACAGTGGTGCGCACAAATATTTGACGTTAAGGGAGGGATTTCCCTGATTTACGCTCTATTGAATGACTCTCAGACCAAAACCGCCTACATGATTAAATGGGAACAAGAGTTGAATTTGGATTGGGACATCTCTGACTGGCATACCTATGTTGGGCGTTCCTTTCGGGGAATACACAACATAGGACTCATGGAAGCTAACCTAAAGGTCATTATGAGATTGTACATGGTGCCTGCACGATTGGCCACAATCTTTCCCACTCCCCCCCAGTCTGCTTTCAGGGGCTGCGACCTGTCTGGTACCCTCCTCCACATATTTTGGGAATGCCCCAAAATTAGGAAGTTTTGGCATCGAATCTTTAGAATGGTTCGTCAAATCACAGGCCTGTCTCTTCACCCTTCTCCGATTTATGCCCTGCTTAGCCACCGCATCCCCAAAGTTCCTAAACACACCCAAGCGCTTATCTTTTACATATTTCTCTGAGCCAAAATGAAGATAGCTAAACAGTGGAAGCTGCCTTCGGTATCCCCTTGCCTAGCTAGACGCAAAATCTCCTGGATAATGGCCCAGGAGAAAATGTTTAGCATATTGGAGGACTCCCAAAATAAATTCGAGAAGATCTGGGAACCCTGGGCAGCTTTCGAAAATGTGACGCTTTAATAACTTCAAGACCTGTCCTAGCGTCCGACACTTTATTTCATACCCATGAAGGGCGGGACCCTGGCCGCAGGAACCTCTCCCCTATCACCTCTACTCTCTACACATTCTTTTTCCTTTTTCTATCTTCCTATCCTTTCTGATTCCTTTTTTTCACATCTGCAAGCTTCTTCTTCTCTCTTTTCCTAATTTTGCAGTTATGTTGTTAACAATGTGACATGTTTCAAAGTTTAACCAGAGATCGTGTAGGTCTTGGTCTCAAACCCACTTTCCTGGTTTAATTGGGTTTGGATTCTATATTTTGATTCAGCTAGGCATGTATGTATTTACAAATCCCTTATTAAGTTTAATGGGTAGACAATCACTTCACGTTTAACCTACAGAGTAGGGTTTGCTACGGTTTCTCTCAATTGAGATCCCTTTCAAGTGGAACACCACCCCTGAAACACAGCATGTTCCCTTTAGGGGTGTCTTAGGGACCGTGACCACACGTTTTGGGGGTTCCCTCCCCCCTTCTTCTTGTTACTTTTTTGAGGATTCATGACCTTCTGCAGTTTCTACTACCTTACTTTGTATGATGCCCGATTAATTTATTACCGATTGCCTTGGTTATTACATATCTACTGATCACTTGTGTAACTTGTCTTCAGACCTTTGTTAACAGATGTTTTTTCTTCTTGACTTTGCTATACCATTACTGTTTTGTACTTGCAGATGTTATTCTTTAATAAAAACCATTGAAAGTAAGACACATATGAAAATACTTCACTGTGCCAACATACCATTCCTGTCGGATGCAACGAATCCCCAAGCTTCTCTATGTCCTTTCTGCTCTCACTCAAGGCCTCTCCTCACACACCGTTTGTAGTCGTGTAAATCCTTCTCAACCTTCTGGGACCAGATCTTATCCTTCAGCAACAGAATTACTTCTATACAACCCTGAAAGGATCCTCTACTCTTGGTCTTTGGTTACTGGGATAAACATCTCTCTCCGGGATCTTTCTACACCAACACCTCAAATTCTAAACATAATTCTTGGATACTAATCTGCCCACTAGTAGCCTGAAGAACAATCCTAAAAGCCTGGTCTGCCTCCTCTAGCCCCACAATCTCTGACAAAGGGGAACTTCAGCTTTTACTATGTAGAGAGAAAGTGGGAATTGACTTTACCCTTCCCTTCTCCAGGGCAAGTTTCTATAAAAGATGGCAGGCCTTCATGATATTAACCATGTACACTGAAAATCGTGATGCTTTTAGAGGAACCCTTTTCCTACCTCAAAGGTCTCCAACAAACTTGCGACAAAGAGGATATCTTCTAAGGGACCTAGTCTCATCCCTTCCCAGTCTTCAGGAGCCATAGCTCAAGAACTACAGTCTCTTCCTGCTTCCTCCTTCCTTCATAAAGTCTCTTCTTGGTTTACCAATCGTATATTGATAGTTCTATGGTTAGTCTATTTAGGCAGACCTGCATTTCCCCTTCCCCCTTCCCTTTTCCCCACCTCCTCCCCATCTCTCCCCCACCTCTCCCCCCATCTCTCCCCCGCCTCCCCACTCATCTCTCCCTTACTCTACCCAACATTATTATGATTATTTGTTTTCTTCCAACTCAGATCGATCCATTTTTTTCCAACTATTTCTTTAGATTATATAATGTTGTGACGAGACCAATCTCGCCACTGGGCGTTGGAGAAGCCTGGTTGCTCGCCTCCTGCAATGGGACTATGGACCCTCTCATCAGCCCAGGGTAAATGTAAACCCCATGGCAATTTGACTGTGTTTGTGGCATCTGAGCGCTGTTTGGATATGTTGAGCGCTCAGATCCAGGCTATCTGGGGATGGGTTGAATGTAGGGGTTCTGTTCAGTAGACTGGGAGTTATGCATTTTTGTGTCTTTTTGTGTTTCTTTAAACATGTGGCTAATGGAGCCTTGCCTCTCCTGGAAGCTAAAACGTATTCCTGTAAACTGTAAGGAACAGGAAGCCAACTCCTAATATGGGCATTACAGGAAGTTCTGAGGAGATGGGCGGTCTATTGACACTCAGAGTAATGTGTATTGAGGGCTCGTTAGGGAACCATTGTTCTGTGTCTGACTATTGTGTACATTGATTGCCCCCTGGGGCTTCTGTCTCCTTGCATTGGTCAAAGCTATCTGACCAATCCCTGTTGACTCATTTTCAAGCCCTCATTTGCATATGCTGGAGAGGACCTTAGTGAGAACTGCAAGTACTTTACAATTGACCAATGGGAAAGCGGTTGTTGGGGGAAGGATGTTCCAATTTCTGTATAAAAGTGTGCTCTGTTCTTCCAATAAATGTTGTTCCTGTTTTACCCTTATCTCAGAGCTTTGTCTCGTTATTGGGGGAATCTGCTGCAGGGATTGTTATGGTCTTCCATACTCCCTTAGAGAATCACTAAGCTCTTATAAGAGCTTGTGTAAGAGCTTGTTCGTGCTGCACTCTCTGGGGAAAGAGAGGTTCACCCACAGGAACCTGGGGCCTTGTCGTTGGTCCAGGGTGGGTAGGAGATGCCAAGACCCTAACCAAGCTGCGGCGGTTCGTGGAGTCTGAAGTGCTTACGGTGTCTGGTGGAGTGCTTGGAGCCCTCGGGAAGCACTAGGAGCATCTGTCAATGGAGGTACCTGCTCAGGGGTGCCCTGTTCCGTAACAATTGGTGGCAGCGGTGGGATGGAACCAGCAGTGGAGTACAGATACTCTCTGAGAGAATATGACCGTATGGTGTGGTTATGGCTGAACTTTTTCGGACCCAATCCACTGGAGAGATCCAAGCGGTTCGTGAAGAACTTAGTGTTCGGGACTCTGCTAGACAGGGCAGAGAGAGAGGGTCAGCTGGCACGTTGGGAGGAACTCCAGCGGCAGGTACAGTTAAGGGAAGAGGAGAACCCAGTCTCCATTCCCCAGCGGCAGCCTGATTTATTTGGAATTGGGAGCCCAGTCTCCATTTTCCAGCGGCAGGCTGAGTTAAAGGGGGCAGAGACAGTCGGTCCTGTCGCCCAGCAGCAGGACTCTGTGTTGGGAGGAGAGACAGTCGGTCTCCCTCCACAAAGACTGGAAGTATGTATGGGAAAGGAGATTGTTACCCCCTCTCCCCAGCGGCAGCTTAATGTACCAGGGGGAGACTGTAAGCCCCCCACCAGTGCAGATGGGACCGAGGTCTCTCCACCGGTCCTGCAGGGAATTGGGAGCCCAGTCTCCATTCCCCAGCGGGAGATACAGCAGGGAATTGGGAGCCCAGTCTCCATTCCCCAGCGGCAGAGTATCCTACAGGGAATAGAGAGCCCAGTCTCCTTTCCCCAGCAGCAGGACTCTGTGTTGGGAGGAGAGACAGTCGGTCTCCCTCCGCAAAGACTGGAAGTATGTATGGGAGAGGAGATTGTTACCACCTCTCCCCAGCGGCGGATCAATGATGGGCAGAGTGTTCTATCGGGAGAGGAGCTTGTTACCCCCTCTCCCCAGCAGCAGCTTAATGTACCAGGGGGAGACAGTAAGCCCCCCAACAGTGCAGATGGGACCGTGGTCTCTGCACTCACAGCACCGGGGGTAGGGACAGTCGGTCCTGACCCCCAGCAACAGGGCTGTTTAGCCAAAGGGAAGACAGTCGGTCTTCCCCCACAGCAGCATGGTGGTATATCTAAAGGGGAGACAGGCGGTCTCCCCCTCCAGCAACCAGGCTCCAACCAGACTACTCCGGTTGTAGTGCTGGCACCAGGACAGAGTACCGCTGGTCTCTGCCCACTCAGCAACCCACCAAGGCAGCCTACCAGTCCCCTACACAGCCGTGGTGAGGCACCTGGACATGGACAACTTTCTCCTCTAACCAGGTGTAGTAACCATTTATTGTGGGTGGGCCGTACTGTTTTTTCTGTTTTGTGGGTGGGCTGCTGGACTAACAAGGGCACTGACCGGCAGGAGGTCAGGTACCCTGTTAGTCTTTTTGGAAAGGGGGAGAGATGTGACGAGACCAATCTCGCCACTGGGCGTTGGAGAAGCCTGGTTGCTCGCCTCCTGCAATGGGACTATGGACCCTCTCATCAGCCTAGGCTAAACGTAAACCCCATGGCAATTTGACTGTGTTTGTGGCATCTGAGCGCTGTTTGGATATGTTGAGCGCTCAGATCCAGGCTATCTGGGGATGGGTTGAATGTAGGGGTTCTGTTCAGTAGACTGGGAGTTATGCATTTTTGTGTCTTTTTGTGTTTCTTTAAACATGTGGCTAATGGAGCCTTGCCTCTCCTGGAAGCTAAAACGTATTCCTGTAAACGGTAAGGAACAGGAAGCCAACTCCTAATATGGGCATTACAGGAAGTTCTGAGGAGACGGGCGGTCTATTGACACTCAGAGTAATGTGTATTGAGGGCTCGTTAGGGAACCATTGTTCTGTGTCTGACTATTGTGTACATTGATTGCCCCCTGGGGCTTCTGTCTCCTTGCATTGGTCAAAGCTATCTGACCAATCCCTGTTGACTCATTTTCAAGCCCTCATTTGCATATGCTGGAGAGGACCTTAGTGAGAACTGCAAGTACTTTACAATTGACCAATGGGAAAGTGGTTGTTGGGGGAAGGATGTTCCAATTTCTGTATAAAAGTGTGCTCTGTTCTTCCAATAAATGTTGTTCCTGTTTTACCCTCATCTCGGAGCTTTGTCTCGTTATTGGGGGAATCTGCTGCAGGGATTGCTATGGTCTTCCATACTCCCTTAGAGAATCACTAAGCTCTTATAAGAGCTTGTGTAAGAGCTTGTTCGTGCTGCACTCTCTGGGGAAAGAGAGGTTCACCCACAGGAACCTGGGGCCTTGTCGTTGGCCCAGGGGGGGGTAGGAGATGCCAAGACCCTAACCAAGCTGCGGCGGTTCGTGGAGTCTGAAGTGCTTACGGTGTCTGGTGGAGTGCTTGGAGCCCTCGGGAAGCACTAGGAGCATCTGTCAACGGAGGTACCTGCTCAGGGGTGCCCTGTTCCGTAACAAATGTATATCCTACTCCCAAGTTAAGCTATCATTAGCCTGCTGTAAGTGTTACTCTTTGTAATGAAAAATGTCATTGCCTCAGGCGACATCTTTTTTGTCACATATAACTGGCTTTGTATTCTATCTCACTTGAAGATAAAATCTTTTGGAAAAAAATAAAAATCCCTCCCTTCCCCCATAATAATGTCAGAGCTTTGCTTTTAGTCTTGGCCCAACAATTTGTGGGGTGCTGGAGGACAACGAGTGCCCAGCACCCGCAAATCAGCTCTGAATAATCATCGCAGTGCAGGATCACGTATACA
Organism: Pelophylax lessonae; assembly: GCF_965119305.1. NCBI lineage: Eukaryota > Metazoa > Chordata > Amphibia > Anura > Ranidae > Pelophylax > Pelophylax lessonae. The sequence continues at coordinate 542,643,949 of NC_138771.1, read as the reverse complement.
TTTTTATTATTTATTGGACCCTTGACAAACAATTTCATGGGCCTACCCCCCTTCAATGCAATTTCAATCTCCATTTGCTCTGAGACATACAATAAATAGCAGCTAGACTCAAAATCAGTATACTGAATCAGATCGAGCAGTGGTTGCGATTGGTTGCTAGAGGATACGGAGTAACATTACCGCTCACTGACTGGCTGCTAGTGGTTACAGCACACATTACAGCTCGCTGTTTATTTATCAGAGGTTACAGGACATTCTGCTTGTTGATTGGTTGCTAGAAAATTACTGTACATCAGTATTGCTCACTGATTGGTTGCTAGAGGTTACTTGACATCCTTATTACTCACTAATTGGTTGCTAGAGGTTACTGCACATTATCACTGCTCACTATTTGGTTGCTAGAGGTTACTGTACATCCTTACCACTTACTGATTGGCTGCAAGAGGTAAGTGCACATCATTACTGCTCACTGCACTGATTGTCTGCTAGAGGTTACAGCACATCATCTCTTCACTGCCTGCATACCATGGACTGGGAAGGTGAGGGGACCCATCAATAGACAGAAAACTCCTAGGGACCCTAGGACTCCTGGGTTCAGTGTCAGTGCTGGGGGAGGGGAGGATGTGGTCAGTGGCCATGTGGGAGAGGGGAGGATGTGGTCAGTGGCCATGTTGGGGGTTGATGGGATCAGTGGAAGTGGTGGGAGGATGGGATTAGTTAGGAGGCAGTACACTTTGGCAAATTCTGAATCATGTAGAGTAAAGCTGGAAAGCTTTGGCATGTATACAGTGAGGAATTCTACACTGGCCACCAATGTAATGGGGAATTTACAATGACCACCACTATAAGGGGGGATTTACACTGACCACCAATATGAGGGGGAATTTGCACTGACCACCATGTAACAGGGGATTTTACACCACCCACCAATATAAAGTGGGAATACTACACTGACGCAAATGTAATAGGAGCTATTACACCAACCACCAGTGCAAAGGTGAAAATACAATGACCTCCATGTAGGGGGGAATTTACACTGACAACCATTATTGAGATTTGTACTAACCACCAATGTAAGGTGACACTTCTACATGGGCCACAAATGTTAGGGGGGAATTTACACTGACCACCAGTGTAAGAGCAATTCTGCACCTACCATCAATGTAAAGGGAAATGCACTCTGATCACTATTGTAATGAAGAGTTTACAATGACAATCAATGTAATGGGGGATTTTACACCAACAACCAATACATGGGTATTTCTACACTGACCACCAAGGTAAGGGGGATTTACTCACCACCATTGTAATTGAAAGTTTACACTGACCACCAATTTAAAGGGGGCTTCTGCATGGACCACCAATGTAAAGGAGGATTCAAAACTGACCACAAATCCAAGTTAAGATTTTTTTACCGACTACCAAAATAAAGAGGAGTTTCTCGGCTGGCCACCAATGTAATGGGGATTTTCACTGACCACCAATGTAACATGAGACATTTAGCCTGCATTCACAATTGTATGTGTCTGGAACGCATGCAAAATTTGCTTTCCTGACACCACAGAAATGTACAGCCCTTTAGCAGATACACAGCAGTACCATTAATTGTTAATGACACCCTCACGGATCTGCTGATATATGCGTTTTCACATGCACCAAAATTGACATGGCACCATGTGAGTTTGAAAAAGGGATAGGGACTTTTTTCTGCATTTTTAGCGCATAGAGCAGTTCATTGAAATAAATGGGCTGCCCTACATGCGACCTACATCTTTATCCACCCTGTCAGTACACCTTTACTTCCTAAAACCCCTGCTAACCTCTGCATTCCTAGCCCCCCCCCTTCTTTTCCACTCCAACCCCCATCCCGCCCCTTTAACATCTCTCTGCCTCCTCTGCTCATCTTTGCACCCACCTTCCTTACCTCTATACATCCCCTCCTTGCTCAACTGTGCACCCCAAATTGTAATTCATTCGCTGCCTACCTCTGCACACCCCACACCCTGTCTAATTTGCTTACCTTTGCAGAACAGACTTGAAGGTATGCTTAAAGTGATACTAAAGTCTAATTTTTTTAGTTAAAAATAACAAACATGTTATACTTACCTCCCCTGTGTAATAGTTTTGCACAGAGCAGCCCAGATCCTCCTCTTCTCGGGTCCCTCGTTGGTGCTACTGGCCCCTCCTTCCTGTTGAGTCTATTCAGACATGGAGCCTTGGCCCAGCACCGCCCTCTATCTATCTTCATTGGCTGACTGACTTTAATTGACAGCAGTGGGAGCCAATAGCGCTGTGCTGCTGTCTCGGCCAATGAGGAGGGGAGTCCCGGACAGCTGAGTCTCTTGTGCAACATCACTGGATCAAGATGGGCTCAGATAAGTATTAGGGGGCTGCTGTATCCAGAAGATTTTTTATCTTAATGAATAGTATGCATTAATATAAAAATCCTTCTGACTTTACAACCACTGTAATGACCACAGTTGCAGGCAGGACTTTCAAGCATGCCCCTTTACCTTCCCAGTGGGCAGCATTCAGCAGAGGTGATGGTGAATATGACCACAGGGCGGCATGATATACATATGAATGTCACCTCTATTTACATGCATATTTACAAAAAAGCGCACACATGCAAAAGAAATGACTATCAAATATAAGGCAATCAATGAATAAATAAAAATGGGGTTTTGGTCCCACCATATGGCCATATCGTGCTCAAGCCCACCACTACGTCAAAGTACCCCATTATCAGTGGGTCCTACACTATCCATGTAAAAAAGAATGAATCCAACTTCTCAAACCCTTGGAGATACTTACTCCTAGCTGGGAGAGATGTGCGACTGCACTATGTGGAACTCATCCAATATCTGCTAGTCAATGGACACTAATGGAGTACAGGTGTGGGAGGGTGGGGTGCTCACCTCAGAGTCTGGTCAGACCGAATACATTACAAACAAAAAAGAGGTTGGGGGAGCACACCCTGAACATGCATTTCTAATGCTGGTGCAGCTATAGACCAAGAGACATGCATATTTACAAAAAAGCGCACACATGCAAAAGAAATGACTATCAAATGAAAATGACCTCTATTTACATATCAATGTTGGTGGTCTGCTGCTATTTACATATCAATGCTGGTTATTTATGTGTAAGCACAGGGTCTGCAGGTGAGTAATCTGTACACTGCAATAGGGCAGAGCTAGGCAGTATTAGTAGCAACACTTAACACTGAGATATCGGAACACAGAATGGGCTAAAACTTCAAGGGACAATGGCATTTTAACCAGGATAGTTGGCAATTATGAGGCAGCTGCTTTGGGCCCCACAACAAAGATGGGGCCCAGGGCAGCTGCCCCCTTTGTCCTACCTTAAAGGAGTTGTAAAGGCAGAAGGTTTTTTCTATACATTAAGATAAAAATCCTTCTGTGTGCAGCAGCCTCCCCAGCACCCCCTAATACTTACCTGAGCCCCATCTCTATCCAGCGATGTCTATAAGTCCCTAGGCAGTCCAAGACTCTCCCTCCTGTTTGGCTGAGACACAGCAGTGGCACCATTGACTCCTGCTGCTGTCAATCAAAGTCAGTTAGCCAATCAAGGGCCGAATGGCAGCTTCATGTCTGAATGGACACACAGAGCTGCAGCTCAGCTTGGTTGCCCCCATATCAAGCTGCTTGCTGTGCGGGCACTCGACAGGAGGGAGGGACCAGGAGCAGTAAAAAGGAACCCAAGAAGAGGAGGATCTGCACAGAGGAGGTAAGTATACCATGTTTGCTCTTTAAAAAAAAAAAAAACACAAGACTTTACAATTACTTCAAAGATGGCCCTGACATGATTTGTGCACAGCTGCCACCCTGTAGCAGTAAAACTGCTATAGGACAGTCAGCAAGTGGGTAAGGAGAGGTTGGTCCCCAGATGTGAAGCTGAGCTTGGATGATTTACTTTCAGTAGAAACTTAGAAACTTAGATTTCAAGTTATCACATGATTAAATGCCTGTGTGCTTGAAAACGAATGAGGAATATTGGACTGAATAAAGATATTGAATTTATGTGCTGGTGTTTGGTAACCTAAAAAAAAAAAAATTGGTTCTTGTTCCTTTGTTATACAGCACAGTGCCTGTGCTGTGTAATTTGGCCCCCTGTATCACCTAAAAAACTTGACTGATCCTGCCTGGTTCTGTCCTCCCCCGTAAACTGACCACAGTTTATCATGGCTGCTGAGCCCTGACACGGTGGTCAGTTTATGTGCCTCCGTCATCCAATGCCCTGCTCTCTGTCTCCTGTGTCCTCCTCTGTCGTCCTCCCCCTCCCCTCCCTGCCTGTCAGCTCTCACTAGCACCGCTCTATGACCCTCCCCGCTGCTAAAAAACTATCTGATCTTTATACCATCCCCTCTGTTAGATAACAACCTGTATCCTAGCGTCTGTGCTTTATTTAAAAAAAGCAGATTCCTACCAGTTTTCATAGCGCCTCCTCTCACTCACGGGACTCTCGTCTCTCTCCTCCTTTCCTCCCTGCCTCCATGGCTGACGTCAGCGGGTGTTCTTGGCCCGTCAGCTGGAGATGTCAGACAAGGAGAGGAGAGAGTTGGGAGCCCCGTGAGTGCTGGGAGGCGCTGTGAAAACAGGTAGAAATTGGCTTCTTTTTATAAAGAACAGGCACTAGGACACATAATGTTATCTAACAGAGGGGGTGGTATAAAGATCAGATAGTGGCTGATAAGAACGTCTTATCTTCATATGTGTTTTGGATTAATGACTTAAACTATTAAAACAAAAAAATCATTAACTTAGGCCCCGGAAGATTTTACCCCCTTCCTGACCAGGGGGTTTTTTGCGATTTTTTACTGCGTGACTTTGACGGACAATTGCGCGGTCGTGCGACGCTGTACCTAAACGAATTTCACGTCCTTTTTTTCCCACAAACAGAGCTTTCTTTTGGTGGTATTTGATCACCTGTGCGATTTTTTGATCATGCGCTATAAACAAAAAAAAGAGCGTAATTTTTGCAAAAATAACAATATTTTTCACTTTTTTTATATGAAATTCCCCCCAAAAAAATGTAAAAATCAAAATTTTTTAACATTTTCAGCCAAATTGTTTTACGCTACATATGTTTGGTAAAAAAAATCGCAAAAATCGTATTTTGATTGGTTTGCGCAAAAGTTATCGCGTTTACTATCAAAGGGAAAGATTTTTGTCATTTTTGGTGTTTTTTTTTAACGAGTAATGGCGGCGATCTGCGTTTTTTTTTTGCGGTACTGCGACATTGCGGCGGACAGATCGGACCCTTGACTGACATTTTTGACACTTTTGGGGGTACCAGTGACATTACTGCAGTAATCAGTGCTATATATATGCACTGTTACTGCAAAAATGACACTGGCAGGGAAGGGGTTAACTGTATTGGACAGGGAGGGGTTAAGTGTGTCCTAGGGGCGTACTTCTAACTGTAGGGGGACAGGTCTCCTAGTGTAAAAACAAAGATCAACGGTTCTACATAGTAGAACCGTCTGATCTTCATTTTTACACAGGGGAGAATGACAGGCGGCTTGTTTACATAAGCCGCTCTGTCTTTCTCCCGCTGTACCGGCGATCGTAGTGTGACCGGCGGACATCGGGTCCACCGGTCACACGCCCACACTCCTTTGTGAACGAGCCGAGGTGGGCACGCGCCTCGGCGGGCGCGCGCCCGCCCGCCCGCCTGCCTGCTATTGGCTCTAAAAGGAGTGACAGGCGAGGACGTAGACCTACGTCACTCTGCCTGGCCGGGGCTGACTGCCACAGTAAATATACTGTGAGCAGTCGGCAACCGGTTAAGACAGCTAGGCAACTAGTATATATATATATATATATTATTTTTTTTTACAAAAAGAGGTCAACAATGGCAGCTTCCATTTTTTCTCATGATAGGTTTCCTGTCAGTGCACCAGTCTGAACTTTCTCACTTGAAAATAAGAGCAAGTGAGGTGACACAGCACTCTTTTTTCTTTTAGTTCAGTGTAGGTAGAGAACATAAGTTAAGTGTGGCTTGACAAGCCAAGAAACGCTGAATTTAATTGGAAAATATCAATCATCATCTGCTTACGTTTTTTTTTAGAAGCTCTAAACACCTGGGCCTTTTAATGCAGCAATGTCTTATAAAGAAAATTTGTCTGGATAAGAAATATATCATAATTATCTGCTCAGCCGTTACAGTCCTGAATATCATAGTTGGCTCAAGCATGTCATGACAGGGCAATCTTTACTAAGGGCCACCTATAATGAATGTCATTTTCTTAAAATGATATGTCAGCTTGCCAATATTTATTTTCTCCATGCTGGCAATAGCTTTTGTCTTTCATTTGGTAATCCACTGATATTCCCTCTCATGTCAAGTTCATTTGACGCTTTTTTATGAGAATGTTTTAAAGCTGAAAATGGATCTTTCAGACAAGTGATATCATCATAGGATTCAAAGCACCCACATTAAAGAAGCTTTCGGGTTTAGAATGATTTGTCTATAAATAAGCAATTTGATTTAAAAACTTTCCACATGCTTAAGCAACCAATAAAACTGGCTATAGATGGATCGAATTTGTCCAGTTCAGCTGGGACTTTTAGATCCATTTTTGACATTTTAGATCCATCTATGGTCATCCCTGCTTGACAGAACTTTATATAACAATTGACTTTTGTCTAAAGAGAATATTGGGAAATTTTAATTCGATCAGAGGCTGCAGCCAACTAGCCACAGTGCTGATCAGTGAATAGCAGAGGTGTCCCAGCTGTCAAAATACAATGACACAGTGGAGAGGATTCCTCCATCCTTGTGTGGCTTGAGGAATCCATTTGTTTTCTTCGATCAGACCACTGGCTAGTCAAAAAAATTACCCATCTATGGGTAGCCTAAAGCCTATAACACACGCAACGATTATCGGCCGACTGATCGTCCGTCTTTTGTCCAGAGTGGTGTTTTGTTGGTTGGAATGTGCCTAGACTGCACACAAATTTTCTCGCCCAACAAAATTCTACTTCAGAAGTGATGTCATGTGTTGGTTTGCTTTCTTTGTGTTCTTTCTTCTCTGAGCATGCCCAGTCTTGCTCATTAGATTTTTCCCTGTCGAAATCTGTACTGACTGCACGAAAATCGGCCGTGTTTTGACGGCGGACAAAAATTTTATAGCCTGCACACCAGATTTTTTTCAGCCGAAAAGTCAGAGTCGGTTGTCGGAAGCATCATACTAACAAGCCGAAAATCGGCAGATCGGTCGTCGGACGAAAATTCCCTGCTGATTTTTGACGCGTGTGTACGGAGCTTAAGGGTGTAAAAACTGGTGACAAAATCACAATGGATTTTTCTTGGTGTTTTTTATTTCTTGTCTACATTGATTACATTAAAGTCCAACAGAACTTTCTTTTTATTTTTCTAAAAATATTTTAAGTACATCAAAACAAAATCTGTGCAAAGTCTTATAGTTAATTTTCTTTAGAAAGCAGCAAGATCCAGAGTAGTAAAGCCTGTCCCCCTCCAGCATGATGCAGAGACGGATCCTTAAGCTGGTCATACATTATTTGCTTTTAGAACAAGTGTTTATACAAACATTCCTACGAAAATTCATATAAAAATCCTCAGTACCTTTAATGGCTTGATTAATGTTGTTTGAAAGTACTGTACTTCAAAATTTAGTCTGCCTATAACATTTTATTTTCAAATGGATTCTATTGAGCAAAAACCATGTACCCTGTTGGATTTCCATCCTGTTCTTTTAAATTTTTTTATTACTTGGTTAAAAACAAACTTTGATTTGACCCCACTAATAATTAAAAAATCGATTGCATTTTCTTAAAACAAAAAAAAAAAACAAAAAAAAATTGAATGATATTTTTTTAGTATATAGTCAGCCTTACTCTTTGTGTGGCAACAGTTACCATTCTGCAGGTCCAAACACCCCTTGCTAAGTCAGAGCTAGAGCTGTTCAATTAGCAGGGAATAATTCAAAGATAAACCCAGGCACATATTTCATACTGTACATATTACTTGATATTAGTCTTTTGTAATCCCCTGAAATGCAGCACTTAAAGTGGTAGTAAACCACAACAAAAAAAAAGGGCCCCCTGCAGGTGTAAGTCATAATGTACTAATATGTATGGCATACTAGCACATTATGACAAACTTACTTGCACATGGAGCCCTCCAGCACAGAGCTGCTACAGCTCCCTGGTGTTTCCATTTTCATCCGATCTTCCTTCCGGGCTCGGCTGTATGAATGGCCCCGGCACAGAGCTGTGAAGGTAATGAATGGGTATGCTGTCCCTTCAGAGAGTATGCGCATCACCTGTGAATATCTACTAAACAGTTTATGGTAACAAAGGGCATAACATAGGCAGGCTAATTCTAATCAGGACTTGAAAAAGTCCAAACATAAAAGAAAACATTATTAGTGGCGTGTGCACAATGAGTGAACTGTGAAATACATATGCAAAGCATACAAAATAGAAATACAATTGTACAAAGAATTTACAAATTTCCTTTACAGTGGGCCCACCTATTATATAAATAGGGGGACAGCTGAGACCAAGAGTTGCCAGCGGCAGGTTGGTTGGTGCCTGAAGAGTGGAGTAAAGACATCTGTTAGTGCAAGGACAGCGCTGAAGTTACCGGGAGTCATGGACAGCATCCAGGTCATGGACAGTTCCTACATGGACTCTCACCTCATGGAGATATGCCTGGGCCACTACATTGGTAAAAGATCTAGTTAGATTCAGGGACAGGACATTGTTCATGTTGTATTGCCATGCTACCTTTCTACAGTAAAGTTATATTAACTTTTGTAGGCCTGGTCTGAAGTCCACCTCCTATCTCAGTTGATGCCCAATCAGGAGGAAACGCGTCAGAGAGGAGGCGCCGCATCATCACTCACACAGTAACACGGTGGTCCGCACTGCAGGCGGCCGATGTTATCTGCTAGACTGTAGCGTGTATTGTCATCTTAAATGTAAGTGCATTTCTTTTATTCAAAATAAATGCTTTAAACGATAATGCACCATTGGCGGTCCCTCTTCTTTCCCCATTCATACTGAGGACAAGAAAGGCGAGAACCTACCAGAGATCCAACCCACATCTTATCCCGCATAGGAAAGGAGTGTTTGTTTGCCCACAGCTCAATTAACCAATTATCTGGTAAGAGGCTCATCACTCTCTTTTCCACCTGGGAGGCAACAGTGGCTATACCCCTTTGGGTCTTTCCTTTGCTGTGTGATCTCTGGAGCAGAGCTATTTTTCTATACGCCCTTATATTCCATTCTTCTGGTAAGAAGCTAAGCTGGTGGTGGGACACTGAATCCTCATTCACGTGGTTTCCACACTTTCAGTTTAACCGTTTCATCACAAGAATTTTGGATTTGGACTTCTTTTTTTTGTGCGCATTTATTTAGGACTGTTTTTCTGCCACGATATTATTCGTATGGTCACCATTGTTTGGCACTCACTGGTGTAATTAATGCCCAATTGTTGATTTAATTCAGTTTGTATTTGCATACTTTTCTTTTATGTTATTAGCACCATTGATTGATCTTATTATAGACCTTACCACTAGGGTTGAGCGGACACCTAGATGTCCGTGTTCGACGGGTTCGGCCGAACTTTAAAAAAAAGTCCGGGTCCGTGTCCCGGACTTTTACCGAACTTTTCCTGGACACCGAACCCCATTGAAGTCAATGGGGACCCGAACTTTAAGGCACTAAAATGGCTCTAAAACACCAAAGGAAAGGGCTAGAGTGCTGCAAATGGCAGCAAAACGTAATTAAGAGCATGGCAAGTGCTCTGCAAACAAATGTGGATAGGGAAATAACTTAAAACAACAAAAAAAAACAGAAAAATAAAACAATGTTCTTCTTCATCTCTGAAGGACGAGGCCCATATGGAGTAGGAGGGAGGTTGAGGTGGTGGTGGATGTGGCGGTGACATAGGCGTGCGCACAGGGTGTGCTGGGTGTGCCTGGGCACACCCTAATCACCTAGGGCACATAGCATTGCCAGTGAGGAGATGGGAAAGATCTCCCTGGGACCTGCTCTGCTCTATTTCTCCTTGCCTACAGGTACATGGCCCCGATACATTACTCTCCCTGCTGGCAAACACATGCATGTGTATTTCAACTTTGGGGTGCACACCTTAATGCAATAGGCTGCGCACACCTATGGGCGGTGTAGGTGGAAGCGGCGGTGGAGGAGGACCAGGGCCGGATTAACAGCATCATGGGCTTGGTGCTGAGGATTTTGAAGGGCCTTAGGGCCGTGCCTTGCCATGCACCCAGAGGAGGAAGGGTGCAGCCATGCATGCCTAATTCAACATGGGATGCTGTCTCTGAAGCCCATAAACACATCCATGCATCGCCAACTGTCCCTCCTTGTCCGGCCTTCACGCTGTGTGGGGAGGTTCTGAGGGTGCTGCCTGGGGAAGCGAGCATAGAAGCCAGACTTCTGTGTTTACAAGTGACAGAAGAGCGGTAACAGTGAATATGGCCAACCCGGGGCCTATATAAAAGGTAGGGGCCTGGAGCTGCAGCTCCAATAGACCCTACATTAATCTGGCCCTGAGGAGGAGGACGAGGTAGCCAACACTGCTTCTTTTCACAAATTTTAAATGAGGGTACACCCCAAAAGAGTGAGAAAGAGCAAAAATGGAACAATGGGTGGGTAAGGTCGGTATCCATTGCTATTCTGCATAAGGTACGGAAAAGTCCCGTGGGATCCATGCCTGGTTCATTTTAATGAACGTGAGCTTGTCCACATTGTCTCTGGACAGGCGGCTGCGCTTGTCTGTTATAACGCCCCCAGCCGTGCTAAATACCCGTTCAGATAATACACTGGCTGCAGGGCACGCCAGCACCTCCAAGGCGTAAAGGGCAAGCTCAGGCCATGTGCCCAATTTGGAGACCCAGAAGTTGAAGGGGGCAGACCCGTCATTCACTACATGTAGGCGTGTGCACACATACTGCTCCACCATGTTGGTAAAATGCTGCCTCCTGCTAAGACGTTCCATCTGAGCTGCTGGTGCTGCTGTTTGTTGTGGCGTGCTGACAAAGCTTTTCCACATTTCGGCCATGCTAACCCTGCCTTCTGAGGTGCTGGCGGTGCCCTGGTTGCGTTGGCGACCTCCTCCTCCTCCTCCTCTGCCTTTGTGCTTCCACTGTGGCCCCGCTGTCAGATGGGAATGCCAGCAGCATGGCGTCTACCAGCGTGCGCTTGTACTCGCGCATCTTGCGATCGCGCTCCAGTGAGTGAATTAAGGACGGTACGTTGTCCTTGTAACGGGGATCCAGCAGCGTGGCCACCCAGTAATCAGCACAAGTTAGAATGTGGGCAACTCGGCGGTCGTTGTGGAGACACTGCAGCATGTAATCGCTCATGTGTGCCAGGCTGCCCAGAGGCGACGGAAGGCTGTCCTCTGTGGGAGGTGTATGGTCCGTGTCCTCTGTATCCCCCCAGCCACGCACCAGTGATGGCCATGAGCTGGCCTGGGTGCCACCCTGCTGTGAACATGGTTCCATCTCCTCCTCCAGCTCCTCCTCCTCCTCATCCTCCTCATCCTCCAGAACTGTGCCCCTGCTGGACAATTGCGTCCCTGGCGTTTGCGTGTGCAGGAACCCACCCTCGGAGCCCCTTGCGAATGACTGCCCTGAAAGCCTTGGAAATGTTACCTCTTCATCCTCCTCCTCCTCCTCATCCTGTGCCACATCCTCTTCCATCATCGCCCGAATTGTTTTTTCAAGGAGGCATAGAAGTGGGATAGTTAAGCTGAGAACGGCGTCATTGCCACTGGCCATGTTGGTGGAGTACTCAAAACAGCGCAACAAGGCACACAGGTCTCGCATGGAGGCCCAGTTATTGGTGGTGAAGTGGTGCTGTTCCGCAGAGCGACTCACGCGTGCGTGCTGCAGCTGAAACTCCACTATGGCCTGCTGCTGCTCGCACAGTCTTTCCAGCATGTGCAAGGTGGAGTTCCACCTTGTGGGCACGTCACATATGAGGCGGTGAGCGGGAAGGCCGAAGTTACGCTGCAGCGCTGCCAGGCGAGCAGCAGCAGGGTGAGAACGCCGAAAGTGCGCACAAACGGCCCGCACTTTCTGCAGCAGCTCTGACATATCGGGGTAGTTTTTAAGGAACCTCTGCACCACCAAATTCAGCACATGCGCCAGGCAAGGGATGTGCGTCAAACCGGCTAGGCCCAGAGCTGCTATGAGATTTCGCCCGTTATCGCACACCACCAGGCCGGGCTTGAGGCTCGCTGGCAGCAACCACTCATTTGTCTGCTGTTCCATGCTCCTCCACAACTCCTGCGCGGTGTGTGGTTTGTCCCCCAAACAGGCAAGTTGTAAAACTGCCTGCTGTCGTTTACCCCTGGCCGTGCTGAAGTTGGTGGTGAAGGTGTTACGCTGTCCGGATGAGGAGGCGGTAGAGGATGAGGAAGCGGAGTAGGAGGAGTTAGGAACAGGAGGCAAACTGAAGCGCCCTGCAATCCTCGGTGGTGGAAGGACATGCGCCAAATTGCTATCCGCCTCAGGCCCATCCGCCACTGCATTTACCCAGTGTGCCGTTAGGGAGATATAACGCCCCTGACCGTGCTTACTGGTCCACGTATCCGTAGTTAGGTGGACCTTGGCACAGATGGCGTTGCGCAGTGCACACCTGATTTTTTCCCCCACTTGGTTGTGCAGGGAAGGGATGGCTTGCCTGGAAAAGTAGTGGCGGCTGGGCACGACGTACTGTGGGACAGCCACCGACATAAGGTTTTTAAAACTGTGCGTCTCCACCAGACGGAATGACAGCATTTCAAAGGCCAATAATTTTGAAATGCTGGCATTCAGGGCCAGGGATCGCGGGTGGGTAGGGGGGTACTTCCTCTTCCTCTCAAGTGTTTGGGAGATGGAAAGCTGAACGCTTCCACGGGACATTGTGGAGATGGTTGTTGGTGACCCAGGTGGTGGTGTTGCTGACAGATCGTCTGTTTGCGGGGTGGCAGGTGCCGGTATCACTACAGATGTGGCTGGAGCGGCCGAGACTGCAGCAGAAGAGGAAGCAGGATGAGCCAGAGACGTTTCTTGGTTTTGAAGGTGTGTACTCCACTGCAGCTCGTGCTTTGCACTTAGATGCCTGATCATGCAGGTTGTGCTCAGGTTGAGAAGGTTCATGCCTCGCTTCAAGCTCTGATTGCACAGGGTGCAAACCACTCGTGTCCTGTCATCAGCACATTTTCTAAAGAACTTCCACGCTAGAGAACTCCTTTGAGCTGACTTTGGTGCGCTCGTTCCCTTGCTGCGTTGGGCAGTAGCGGGCGTAGTGTCTAGGGCACGGCCGCTCCGCTTCTGCACCCTGCTCCCTCTTCTGCTGTGCTGGTGGCTCTGTGCGACCACCGCCTCTTCCTCCAAACTACTCAGTTCACCTGCATGACGTTCATTCCATGTGGGGTCGAGGACCTCATCGTCCTCCACATCATCTTCCACCCAGTCTTCACCCCTGCCCTCCTTGTCGGTCTCCACAATGCTGAACGCCGCAGCAGTTGGCACCTGCGTTTCGTCATCATCGGAGACGTGCTGCGATGATCCTTGCATGTACTCATCTTGAGGAATAAGTGGTTGGGCATCGCTGCACTCAATCTCTTCCACTTCTGGGGCAGGGCTAGGTGGATGGCCCTGGGAAACCCTGCTGACAGAGTCCTCAAAAAGAATAAGAGACTGCTGTATGGCTTGGGGCTCAGACTGCTGGCCTGATTTGCAAGGGGGTGAGGTGAAAGACGGTTGGACATTGGCTGCAGGTGCCAACTCTGACCTTTCTGCAGTAGACTGGGTGGGAGACAATGTGAAGGAACTGGAGGCACTGTCAGCAGCAAACCAATCTACTATCGCCTCAACTTGTTCTGGCCTCATCACTTCTAGGGGCGTTTGATGCCCTACCAAATACTGATGCAGGTTCTGTCGCCTACTCACACTTGAGGAAGGTGTTTCACTTGTGCGTGTAGCTGGCACAGATCGACCATGTCCTCTCCTTGCAACAGGAGCTCTACCAGCAGCACCACGACCCAGGCCACGGCCCTTATTTGACGGTCTCCTCATATTTCTGTAATTTAAGATCTTGCCCTAGAAAGGTTTTTATTGAATAGCGGAATAGAAAATATGATCCAAAAAAAGTGTATGTATATCACACGTACACAACCACACTAGGCCCCAATTACTATTGTTTGTACCCCTAAAAGGCTAGATGAGGAGTAGGGGGAGTATGGAACAGGCAGCACCCTCAAACCTTCAGAAGTATGAGATGAACCCCAACAACTTGGAAAGGTGGATCTCTCTCACACGTACCGACACAGACTATCCCGCAATTCAATTGATCCTCAAAGGTTTTTATTGAATAGCGGAATAGGAAATATGATCAAAAAAAGTGTATGTATCTCGCACGTACACAACCACACTAGGCCCCAATTACTATTGTTTGTACCCCTAAAAGGCTAGATGAGGAGTAGGGGGGGTATGGAACAGGCAGCACCCTCAAACCTTCAGAAGTATGAGATGAACCCCAACAACTTGGAAAGGTGGATCTCTCTCACACGTACCGACACAGACTATCCCGCAATTCAATTGATCCCCAAAGGTTTTTATTGAATAGCGGAATAGGAAATATGATCAAAAAAAGTGTATGTATCTCACACGTACAGAAACACACTAGGCCCCAATTACTATTGTTTGTACACCTAAAAGGATGGATGAGGAGGAGGAGGAGTATGGAACAGGCAGCACCCTCAAAGCTTCAGAAGTATGAGATGAACCCCAAAAACTTGGAAAGGTGGATCTCACACGTACCGACACAGACTATCCCGCAATTTAATTGATCCCCAAAGGTTTTTATTGAATAGCGGAATAGGAAATATGATCAAAAAATGTGTATGTATCTCACACGTACAGAAGCACACTAGGCCCCAATTACTATTGTTTGTACACCTAAAAGGATGGATGAGGAGGAGGAGGAGTATGGAACAGGCAGCACCCTCAAAGCTTCAGAAGTATGAGATGAACCCCAAAAACTTGGAAAGGTGGATCTCACACGTACCGACACAGACTATCCCGCAATTTAATTGATCCCCAAAGGTTTTTATTGAATAGCGGAATAGGAAATATGATCAAAAAAAGTGTATGTATCTCGCACGTACAGAAACACACTAGGCCCCAATTACTATTGTTTGTACACCTAAAAGGATGGATGAGGAGGAGGAGGAGTATGGAACAGGCAGCACCCTCAAAGCTTCAGAAGTATGAGATGAACCCCAAAAACTTGGAAAGGTGGATCTCACACGTACCGACACAGACTATTCCGCAATTTAATTGATCCCCAAAGGTTTTTATTGAATAGCGGAATAGGAAATATGATCAAAAAATGTGTATGTATCTCACACGTACAGAAGCACACTAGGCCCCAATTACTATTGTTTGTACACCTAAAAGGATGGATGAGGAGGAGGAGGAGTATGGAACAGGCAGCACCCTCAAAGCTTCAGAAGTATGAGATGAACCCCAAAAACTTGGAAAGGTGGATCTCACACGTACCGACACAGACTATCCCGCAATTTAATTGATCCCCAAAGGTTTTTATTGAATAGCGGAATAGGAAATATGATCAAAAAAAGTGTATGTATCTCGCACGTACAGAAACACACTAGGCCCCAATTACTATTGTTTGTACACCTAAAAGGATGGATGAGGAGGAGGAGGAGTATGGAACAGGCAGCACCCTCAAAGCTTCAGAAGTATGAGATGAACCCCAAAAACTTGGAAAGGTGGATCTCACACGTACCGACACAGACTATTCCGCAATTTAATTGATCCCCAAAGGTTTTTATTGAATAGCGGAATAGGAAATATGATCAAAAAATGTGTATGTATCTCACACGTACAGAAGCACACTAGGCCCCAATTACTATTGTTTGTACACCTAAAAGGATGGATGAGGAGGAGGAGGAGTATGGAACAGGCAGCACCCTCAAAGCTTCAGAAGTATGAGATGAACCCCAAAAACTTGGAAAGGTGGATCTCACACGTACCGACACAGACTATTCCGCAATTTAATTGATCCCCAAAGGTTTTTATTGAATAGCGGAATAGGAAATATGATCAAAAAATGTGTATGTATCTCACACGTACAGAAGCACACTAGGCCCCAATTACTATTGTTTGTACACCTAAAAGGATGGATGAGGAGGAGGAGGAGTATGGAACAGGCAGCACCCTCAAAGCTTCAGAAGTATGAGATGAACCCCAAAAACTTGGAAAGGTGGATCTCACACGTACCGACACAGACTATCCCGCAATTTAATTGATCCCCAAAGGTTTTTATTGAATAGCGGAATAGGAAATATGATCAAAAAAAGTGTATGTATCTCGCACGTACACAACCACACTAGGCCCCAATTACTATTGTTTGTACCCCTAAAAGGCTAGATGAGGAGTAGGGGGGGTATGGAACAGGCAGCACCCTCAAACCTTCAGAAGTATGAGATGAACCCCAACAACTTGGAAAGGTGGATCTCTCTCACACGTACCGACACAGACTATCCCGCAATTCAATTGATCCTCAAAGGTTTTTATTGAATAGCGGAATAGGAAATATGATCAAAAAAAGTGTATGTATCTCGCACGTACACAACCACACTAGGCCCCAATTACTATTGTTTGTACCCCTAAAAGGCTAGATGAGGAGTAGGGGGGGTATGGAACAGGCAGCACCCTCAAACCTTCAGAAGTATGAGATGAACCCCAACAACTTGGAAAGGTGGATCTCTCTCACACGTACCAACACAGACTATCCCCCAATTTAACTGATCCCCAAAGGTTTTTGATTAAATAGCGGAATAGAAAATATGATCCCAAAAAAGTGTATGTATATCACACGTACACAACCACACTAGGCCCCAATTACTATTGTTTGTACCCCTAAAAGGCTAGGAGTAGGGGGGAGTATGGAACAGGCAGCACCCTCAAACCTTCAGAAGTATGAGATGAACCCCAACAACTTGGAAAGGTGGATCTCTCTCACACGTACCAACACAGACTATCCCCCAATTTAACTGATCCCCAGAGGTTTTTGATTAAATAGCGGAATAGAAAATATGATCCCAAAAAAGTGTATGTATATCACACGTACACAACCACACTAGGCCCCAATTACTATTGTTTGTACCCCTAAAAGGCTAGGAGTAGGGGGAGTATGGAACAGGCAGCACCCTCAAACCTTCAGAAGTATGAGATGAACCCCAACAACTTGGAAAGGTGGATCTCTCTCACACGTACCAACACAGACTATCCCCCAATTTAACTGATCCCCAAAGGTTTTTGATTAAATAGCGGAATAGAAAATATGATCCCAAAAAAGTGTATGTATATCACACGTACACAACCACACTAGGCCCCAATTACTATTGTTTGTACCCCTAAAAGGCTAGGAGTAGGGGGAGTATGGAACAGGCAGCACCCTCAAACCTTCAGAAGTATGAGATGAACCCCAACAACTTGGAAAGGTGGATCTCTCTCACACGTACCAACACAGACTATCCCCCAATTTAACTGATCCCCAAAGGTTTTTGATTAAATAGCGGAATAGAAAATATGATCCCAAAAAAGTGTATGTATATCACACGTACACAACCACACTAGGCCCCAATTACTATTGTTTGTACCCCTAAAAGGCTAGGAGTAGGGGGAGTATGGAACAGGCAGCACCCTCAAACCTTCAGAAGTATGAGATGAACCCCAACAACTTGGAAAGGTGGATCTCTCTCACACGTACCAACACAGACTATCCCCCAATTTAACTGATCCCCAGAGGTTTTTGATTAAATAGCGGAATAGAAAATATGATCCCAAAAAAGTGTATGTATATCACACGTACACAACCACACTAGGCCCCAATTACTATTGTTTGTACCCCTAAAAGGCTAGGAGTAGGGGGGAGTATGGAACAGGCAGCACCCTCAAACCTTCAGAAGTATGAGATGAACCCCAACAACTTGGAAAGGTGGATCTCTCTCACACGTACACACACAGTATTCCCCAAATTAAATGATCCCCAAAGGTTTTTGATTAAATAGCGGAATAGAAAATATGATCCCAAAAAAGTGTATGTATATCACACGTACACAACCACACTAGGCCCCAATTACTATTGTTTGTACCCCTAAAAGGCTAGGAGTAGGGGGGAGTATGGAACAGGCAGCACCCTCAAACCTTCAGAAGTATGAGATGAACCCCAACAACTTGGAAAGGTGGATCTCTCTCACACGTACCAACACAGACTATCCCCCAATTTAACTGATCCCCAGAGGTTTTTGATTAAATAGCGGAATAGAAAATATGATCCCAAAAAAGTGTATGTATATCACACGTACACAACCACACTAGGCCCCAATTACTATTGTTTGTACCCCTAAAAGGCTAGGAGTAGGGGGAGTATGGAACAGGCAGCACCCTCAAACCTTCAGAAGTATGAGATGAACCCCAACAACTTGGAAAGGTGGATCTCTCTCACACGTACCAACACAGACTATCCCCCAATTTAACTGATCCCCAAAGGTTTTTGATTAAATAGCGGAATAGAAAATATGATCCCAAAAAAGTGTATGTATATCACACGTACACAACCACACTAGGCCCCAATTACTATTGTTTGTACCCCTAAAAGGCTAGGAGTAGGGGGAGTATGGAACAGGCAGCACCCTCAAACCTTCAGAAGTATGAGATGAACCCCAACAACTTGGAAAGGTGGATCTCTCTCACACGTACCAACACAGACTATCCCCCAATTTAACTGATCCCCAGAGGTTTTTGATTAAATAGCGGAATAGAAAATATGATCCCAAAAAAGTGTATGTATATCACACGTACACAACCACACTAGGCCCCAATTACTATTGTTTGTACCCCTAAAAGGCTAGGAGTAGGGGGAGTATGGAACAGGCAGCACCCTCAAACCTTCAGAAGTATGAGATGAACCCCAACAACTTGGAAAGGTGGATCTCTCTCACACGTACCAACACAGACTATCCCCCAATTTAACTGATCCCCAAAGGTTTTTGATTAAATAGCGGAATAGAAAATATGATCCCAAAAAAGTGTATGTATATCACACGTACACAACCACACTAGGCCCCAATTACTATTGTTTGTACCCCTAAAAGGCTAGGAGTAGGGGGAGTATGGAACAGGCAGCACCCTCAAACCTTCAGAAGTATGAGATGAACCCCAACAACTTGGAAAGGTGGATCTCTCTCACACGTACCAACACAGACTATCCCCCAATTTAACTGATCCCCAAAGGTTTTTGATTAAATAGCGGAATAGAAAATATGATCCCAAAAAAGTGTATGTATATCACACGTACACAACCACACTAGGCCCCAATTACTATTGTTTGTACCCCTAAAAGGCTAGGAGTAGGGGGAGTATGGAACAGGCAGCACCCTCAAACCTTCAGAAGTATGAGATGAACCCCAACAACTTGGAAAGGTGGATCTCTCTCACACGTACCAACACAGACTATCCCCCAATTTAACTGATCCCCAGAGGTTTTTGATTAAATAGCGGAATAGAAAATATGATCCCAAAAAAGTGTATGTATATCACACGTACACAACCACACTAGGCCCCAATTACTATTGTTTGTACCCCTAAAAGGCTAGGAGTAGGGGGGAGTATGGAACAGGCAGCACCCTCAAACCTTCAGAAGTATGAGATGAACCCCAACAACTTGGAAAGGTGGATCTCTCTCACACGTACCAACACAGACTATCCCCCAATTTAACTGATCCCCAAAGGTTTTTGATTAAATAGCGGAATAGAAAATATGATCCCAAAAAAGTGTATGTATATCACACGTACACAACCACACTAGGCCCCAATTACTATTGTTTGTACCCCTAAAAGGCTAGATGAGGAGTAGGGGGAGTATGGAACAGGCAGCACCCTCAAACCTTCAGTATGAGATTGTGTTCACTGTACCCCACAAAGATTGAGTTCACTGCACCCCACAATGATTGTGTTCACTGCACCCCACAAAGATTGTGTTCACTGCACCTCACAAAGATTGTGTTCACTGTACCCCCCAAAGATTTTGTTCACTGCACCCCACAAAGATTCTGTTCACTGTACCCCACAAAGATTGTGTTCACTGCACCCCAAAAAGATTGTGTTCACTGCACCCCAAAAAGGATGTTGTTCACTGCACCCCAAAAAGGATGTTGTTCACTCCACCCCAAAAAGATTGTGTTCACTGCACCCCACAAAGATTGTGTTCACTGCACCCCAAAAAGATTGTGTTCACTGCACCCCAAAAATGATTTTGTTCACTGCACCCCAAAAAGGATTTTGTTCACTGCACCCCAAAAAGGATGTTGTTCACTCCACCCCAAAAAGATTGTGTTCACTGCACCCCAAAAAGATTGTGTTCACTGCACCCCACAAAGGATTTTGTTCACTGCACCCCAAAAAGATTGTGTTCACTGCACCCCAAAAAGGATGTTGTTCACTGCACCCCAAAAAGGATTTTGTTCACTGCACCCCAAAAAGATTGTGTTCACTGCACCCCACAAAGGATTTTGTTCACTGCACCCCACAAAGATTGTGTTCACTGCACACCAAAAAGGATTGTGTTCACTGCACCCCAAAAAGATTTTGTTCACTGCACCCCAAAAAGATTGTGTTCACTGCAGCCCAAAAAGATTGTGTTCACTGCAGCCCAAAAAGATTGTGTTCACTGCAGCCCAAAAAGATTGTGTTCACTGCAGCCCAAAAAGATTGTGTTCACTGCAGCCCAAAAAGATTGTGTTCACTGCAGCTCACACACAGAAAAATGGATGTGGATCACTGACACCTGCCTATCTCCAATCCCACACCACACAGCAATATCGATTGTAGTTTGTAGAACACAGTTTCCCTAAAATTCAGCAGACTCTGTCCCTAACAGGATTGAGAAGAGATCGTAGATCAGGATTGAGTGCAGATTCACCCCACCCCCCACACAGCAATATCGATTGTAGTTTGTAGAACACAGTTTCCCTAAAATTCAGCAGACTCTGTCCCTAACAGGATTGAGAAGAGATCGTAGATCAGGATTGAGTGCAGATTCACCCCACCCCCCACACAGCAATATCGATTGTAGTTTGTAGAACACAGTTTCCCTAAAATTCAGCAGACTCTGTCCCTAACAGGATTGAGAAGAGATCGTAGATCAGGATTGAGTGCAGATTCACCCCACCCCCCACACAGCAATATCGATTGTAGTTTGTAGAAGACACTGACCCTATATAATTCAGCAGACTCTATCCCTAAAATGCCTACAACTCGCCCTGCCTAAACACTCCGACCTGTCCCTCAATTCTATCCGGACACAAATGGTTTTTTCCTGCCTATCTTTCCCTAATCAGCAGCCAGCACGTTGATGTGTGCTCTCTGTCCCTGAATCTAAGCAGCATAATGACGCCGCTGCGGCTGCCTCGAACTTATAAAGACTTGGTCACATGCTTCAGACGGCCAATCACAGCTACTGAGACATTTGCAGGCATGGCTGGGATGGCTTAAGGCACACCAGTTAAACGATTGTTGATTGGCTGTTGAAAGCCCGCCATGAAAAGAGCGCCAAAGCATGCAAAACCCGGAAATAAAACGACCGAACACGGATTTTTACCCGAACATACAGTAAAGTGTCCGTGTCCGTGTTCGGGTACAAAAAATCCAATTATTCGGTACGAACACGAATAATACAGTCCGTGTTCGCTCAACACTACTTACCACTCGTGTTTTGATATATATATGATTTCACTTGCATTTTCACACATTAATTTGGTTATCGCACCTGATATACATTATTTATTCACTTCACTATCAAAAGTTCTAAGGTAGCAGCTTCCCACTATCCAATCAGCGCACTTTCATTTTTCACCATTCCTTCAGAGAGTATGCACATCCCCTGTAAATATCTCCTAAACAGTGCAAGTTTTGGGGCCTATAAAAATGCTTACCTGTGGGTACAAGTTAAAAAGTGGACTTTAATTCCACTTTTAGCTGGCCATAGACTGTTGGAATTGATTATTTGTTTGAAAATCTCTCTGTAAATGGCTCTGTTGGTCACCTCCTGCCAGACATCCCTCAATTGAAAAATAAAAGGAGAAGGATGAAAATGTTTTGGCCGAACAGCAGCTACATCTACTCAGATGCAGCCGCTGTTCAGGTATTTATGGCAGCTGACTGTAAAATAAAATGGTGGGAAATGTTTCCATTTGCATTGTAATTAAAGCGGAGTTCCACCCAAAAGTGGAACTTCCGCTTTAGGGAGTCCTGACCCCCTGACATGCCACATTTGGCATGTCATTTTTTTTTGGGGGGGGAGCGGGTACCTAGTTTTGACAGGTACCCGCTCCCACTTCCGCTCGGAGCGCCGCGGCGCCCTGAACGGAAGTTCTCCTCTCCCCCTCCCTCCCTGCAATCTTCTGGGACACGTCAGAGGTCCCAGAAGATTGCCGGCCAATCACGACGTGCAGCGCGACTCGCGCATGCGCAGTGGGTACCCGGCTGTGAAGCCGTAAACTATCACAGCCAGGTGCCCACAGCAGTGATGCTGGCGCCGAGGGAGAGGATCGAGGCTTCGGGCGGCCGCATCGCTGGACCGTTGGACAGGTGAGTGAATGGCTGGAACTCCGCTTTAAGGAATCTGTTTGAAATGTAATGTGGATATGGCCAGTATTCTGGGAAAGCAGAGGGGAGCAGTCTGAGTCTGTTAGAACTCTTACTTACAGGGAACATGGTTACAGGTAGAGAGAGGACAAAGATGACCTCATGTAACAATATGTCTTCATTGTCCAGCTGCATGTAGGCAGGTTAAAGTGTATACAGTATGTATAGCAGCTGGCCAATGTAGGGGAAGGGGTTAAACAGTTTTAGCTCAGTTCCCTGGCTTCTGATTTTGGCATGTGTTTTTGAATTTTTATAAATAGGCAACTCCTATCCCCTTATTGATTAGTGGTTCCAAATTAATAATAACTACTGCAGTAGGAAACAGACACAAAAGATACATTCAGCATCTTTCCAAATAACTGTTCTGTTTATTCGATGAAATTGAAGTTTTTTATACACATGATTAAGTAGGTACCACATTAGTATTACAATTGTACTTTTATGATAACAAAGGGCATAACATAGGCAGGCTAATTCTAATCAGGACTTGAAAAAGTCCAAACATAAAAGAAAACATTATTAGTGGCGTGTGCACAATGAGTGAACTGTGCAATACATAGGCAAAGCATACAAAATAGAAATACAATTGTACACAGACTTTACAAATTTCCTTTACAGTGGGCCCACCTATTATATAAATAGGGGGACAGCTGAGACCAAGAGTTGCCAGCGGCAGGTTGGTTGGTGCCTGAAGAGTAAAGACATCTGTTAGTGCAAGGACAGCGCTGAAGTTACCGGGAGTCATGGACAGCATCCAGGTCATGGACAGTTCCTACATGGACTCTCACCTCATGGAGGTATGCCTGGGCCACTACATTGGTAAAAGATCTAGTTAGATTCAGGGACAGGACATTGTTCATGTTGTATTGCCATGCTACCTTTCTACAGTAAAGTTATATTAACTTTTGTAGGCCTGGTCTGAAGTTATTTAAAGGGGTGCATGTTGGTTCTGGGGTATTCCAAAAAGAACCTGGGTCTGTAATAGCACTATGCGGTATGAAGTAAGACTACTACAAAAGGGTTAACTAAGAAAGAAAAGGAAATGGGTGTAGTTGCTATGAAGGAACAAGATACAAGCAACCAGCCATTAATCGTGGTACCTGATAAGGTGACAGATCCCCCAGTAGCAAGGGGGTTGGTGTTCTGGATCCCTCCGTAGTAGTCCGACTCCCATGGCAACCAGGAGCAGACAAGCATCATGGAGATCTCTGGCCTGGTCATGTGGTACAAGAAGGAAATAGTTAAATGAGAGCACGCATGAGGTCTATGCTATGTGCTCGGCAGGAGCCCATTCTCTTACTGGGGGTGAGACAACAGAGATACACTGGACTGGTGGAATGGTCATAAGCTCAGCATGTCCCTCCTAATGCAAGCAAACAAGGTAGAAGGTGTAGTAAGGAACTCTACACTTTATTACTGCACATAGTGAAGGTTCACTTCTAAGTCGGGAAACTGCCTTAATGTTCGATTCTTCACATGACCGCAGTCTCCGCTTGGCCCCAGGCATTGATGAACGTGCTTCACACAATTGTTACCCCACGTGCACGGGTGCAGCTGTCCCCACCCACACGCAAATTATAGTCAGCCCTGGACCACACTGTGCTCCCTAAATGCAGTATAGTCTTCAGGGAGGTCCAGAACATGTGTTTTTATGTCAGTGGTGTCTAGACAAAAATACCTTCCTAAGTGAATTACAGGTCACGTGTATGTTTTTTAACTGTTTACTTATCTTTTTGCCTGGAGTGCAGCATTATTGCATAAATGTGGACAAGCACAGATGCAGGTTGAGTTACAAACCATTTGTTTCCAGCCAGGGATCCCTGCTCTGTGAGGTCTTATTTCAGAACCAACAGATAATTGCCCTGATACTTTAGGAGTCCTGTAAAGTATGCACACTTGTTTAGGAACTACATTTGTGTTGGAGATTAGGTTACAGGTCAACATTTGGTGGTTAAGCTTTAGACTTCATTCCCAACCTATACAACCTTGGCAGACTGATGACACCGGAAATCTCAGAAGACATAGTCCTGCTCATGAGCCACTGTGGCATAAAACTGATTCCTGCAAGCTTTCACCCTACACACATCTGCCTTCCTAAAATACAATTCCTGCTTCCATGCTGCCAAAAAAATATATTTTATTACTTGGGTGATAACGGTTCCAGTCCTCGTAAGCTCTTCTCTACCTTTAACTCTCTACTTTGTCCCCCACCACCTCCGTCCAGTAAGTAATATGTTTAAGTTTAACAAATACTATTGGAAAATGTTTTACCCTATGATACTCTATCTAGTTTGTATCCCACTATGGAGATTGTTTGCCACTTCAGCCATTAACTTTTGCTTAACCTCTCACTCTCTGGATATACTACATACATTCAAAGAGCTGAAGTCATCTTCCAGCGGGGGACAACTGTGTCAGTGACAACGTTTTGGGTTTAGATATACTTATATTGAAAGGAAGATGAATGTCCAGGAATGTTACTGGGATTCGCAAGATAGGATTCTTCTTAGGTAATAAGTAAAGGCTTATTTGCAACATGCATCTCAATAAACTGTAATCCACAGCAACCTTTTTTTTTAGAGCTCTTTAGAATATTCAAGTAAACATCTGAAGAGAGTTATTAATAATAGTAGACATCAGAAGTTACTAAGGCAGTTGTAATTTAGGTTACAGTAAAAGTTACATCAAATATGAATCATAGCTTGAGAATGACTACTAATAGTAATGGTATGTATTCATAATAAATGCTCAAACTGTGTGGGAAAAAAAATCAGTGGCACCATTACATTACTTGTAGAAAAAATTACAGGATTGTATTATTATCTACACTGTATAAAATGTACGTTAACTATCACAGCCTTCGTGATTACTATTTTCCTGGAATATTAGGTGTGGCATGCAATTGTCTTGCTATGGTTGGTGGCGGTTCCCCATCCGAGGAGGGTGTATGTGCAGGACAGGATCTTGACTAAAGGTCTCTTTTCAGTGTACTTTTCGGATCGACTATCCTTTATACATGCCAGGATTGTTTACTTCAATAAGGCTGCTTATACCCCTTTGTCTTTATTGCATCCTTGCTGATTAAAGAGCAATTTGTAGATACGGCTGGACTTATAAACCAGCTTGTCCTCAAACTAACCTCTTACTAAAGAGAACACCTCTGTATACTCTTCATCTACCTGGATTTCACCTAGAGATTCAGCACCTTCCTCGTTAATCCTACGTTGTGGGTTCACTAACCTGTCCCACTGAACCATAATAATTATACAGAAATATGCTTTAAGCTCCCGATGAAGCTTTGCATAAAAGCGAAACATGTTAAGCACTGGAAATATCTACCATCTACCATTTGAATGTAACATCATGGGACCCTGACGGACGACAGTTGTTTCCCTGTCACCGATCACAAGGCCCACTTTGTAATGTAGTAGGATATTACCTTTCCAACAAGTTTATATGCTCTGTGTATATTGTTATACCTATTGATGTTTCTTGTCTTCCCCGTACGGGGTTTATGCAGCATTATTGTTGGTTTTTAATCATTTCTTAATAAACCGTGATTTTTATAAATAAATTGTGCCTATAAAGTCATTGCCTGACCAATCCAAACCATTTTTCCTGTCTTGCTATGTAACCAAACCCCCATCATCAATTACTCTAACCAGTAATAACATTAACATGGGTTGTCACTACCTAACAAGGTACTCATTAAACACATGTATGCAAACAGTATTGCTGTAAAAGGACAAATAAAATCTGATTAATGCCTAATGATGAACAAATAATGTAAACGGTTTCATAGGAGAATTACATAAATCAGGGACCTGATCCATTTCACAGAAAACTAAAATATTATGTAGCCAGCGCTACAACAATATAGAGAAGGAGACATAGGGGTTGATTTACTAAAGGCAAATTGACTGTGCACTTGGCAAAGTGCAGTTGCTCTAGAGCTTAGTAAATAAGGTAGAACTTCACTTTGCAAAGCATCCCTATTCACAGACAAGGAAAATAAAAAAAAACAGCATTTTTGCTTACACATGATTGGATGATGGAAGTCAGCAGAGCTTCTGCTCATTTACTAAGCTCTGGAGCAACTGCTCAGCACAGTCGATTTGCCTTTAGTAAATCAACCCCGTTGCCTCTTCTTTCCCTCTACTCAGATACTGATGTTATGCTGCACTATTCTCCACCAGCCAGCAGAGGGGGGTGCTAAAGCCAGGCAAGCCTATATTAGTCATTTTTTGTATTTTACCAGTTCTAGGGACTCCCACATCCACATCCTGGAAATATATCAGAACAAAAAATGGTAAAGGGTACCCCCTTCAAAGAAGAGTAGGAATTTTTAGGATATGGAGTTGTCACTGAAGTGAGCACATACACTTTCACGTGAACAAAAATGCTGGAGGTGATTGTAGCCGTATTTGTGCACTTGCGACAAAGTACTGTCTGTGATACTTTTTTAATTTGCACTAACATATCATTTTTCAGCACAAGCTTTCGGGGTATGTCCCCTTCATCAAGGTCCAAGCAGTACTAATTCACATAAGATTTAGCAAAATGGTAAAAAAATCAGGATCTCTAAGCCAAAGAAAAAAAAGAGAAAACCAAACAAACATAAACAAATGTAACTGGCAATGATAATAAAACTAGCACACTCAGTGAGATAAGACAGAGGGAGAGCTATAGACTGGGAGGGGAGGTGGGGGTGATCACTCATTGTTTGGATGTCATGCCTGTAAAGAGGTATGGACTATGAAATTAACATTTGGTGCACGGTACATTTCCAGGACCAAATGTGATGGACATTGGACCACAAAGCAGAGGAAACAGGCAGATATGGTTTACATCCCACAAAGGAAATATAATAGTATAGAGTATACGTATGTATAGATATCAACCAAATATCTGCCAACTAATATAAATAGTCTAGATACATCAACACACAAACACAGCCAACTCAGCCAAACTGAACCATCCCCTTATGTCCTTATGTCCCAACATACATTCCCGACTTTGTATTAGGTTGGTTTCTCCTCGATAGAGATATAGATGTTTATATCTATATTGGATGTTATTACTAAATTGGCAAAACAATTGTATGACTTACGCTTTTTTCTGTGTATAACATATTTTAGGGACTTCTGGATGCGTTGGATTTGGGTGGGGGACGTGGGATAAGGCTGTTTATGATGGGCATTCAGGCGCCCCTGCTGGATGGGAGAGCCAGTCTTCTATTCTCTCATTATACCCTGTGGGAGGTTTTTAAACAGGAGTTGCGCTGCGTCTAGCATGTGCAGCCTCGTGTGACAGTATTCACCCTTGAGTCCACTGTCACAGTGCGCATGAGTGTCAGCTCGGGAGCCTGCACCGAATATTACATGTTGGGCTGTGTGTAGCCGCGCAATATCCGGTGGGACCACGGATATATAGCGAGGCAGCGGCACCCACGGCTGGACATAGGTCGAGCGGCATTTATGACCACTTGATTACCATTTATTCACAAGGTAAGATTACTGGAGGACACATATCTGTACAAATGGGCATGTAGGTGGATGGGTGAGACTGGGATGTGAAGAGGCGGAGGTATGAGGTACAGGTCTTTGCATGTTCATCCTGTGCCTGCATGGATTTCCTTCAAAAGACATGCTGGTAAGTTAATTGGCTCCTGTCTATATTGGCCCTGGTATGTGTATGTATGAATGTCAGTTAGGGACCTTAGATTGTAAGCTACTTGAGGGTAGGGACTGATGTGAATGTACAATGTATATGTAAAGCCCTGCGTAAATTGAGGACGCTATATAAGTACCTGAAATAAATAAATATTGTCTGTATATATTGGCATGTTTTATACTCAACTGTTGTGTTACAACTATTTTTGTACAATAAAATAGTTTTTATTCAAATTAAAGTGTATGTGCTCATCTCAGTGACAACTCCATATCCGATAAAGCCCTACTCTTCTTTGAAAGGAGTACCCCTTCTCATTTTTTTCCGTTCCAAGCAAGCCCATATACTTTTTTTCTAGAGTTCCAAGAATCCTGGGAGTTGTAGTCCAAAATGGTAACAATATAATGGGTCCAATCGACTCCTTACACTACAGATTTCAATAGTCACTGTGCAGTAGGAGAAGAGAGATATGATTTCTTTTAAAATGCCCAGGAAAGTTCTTCCTCTTGGCACCAAGGGAGTTAGATAGAGAGCACATCTGTCTGAATATTCGTCTGCCAGTGGGAGACCATACCAGTGGAGATCTGAGCCTGAGACTGGGAGGGAGGACACTCGGGGACAACACAGCACCACCCACATCACTGCAGCCACAGGGAGATTGAAGCATCCACTCACCCTCTACTTCCCACCGCTGACCACATGAGGACTTCTGAAAAAAATTGAGGGGTCCCCGTTCTACATTAAGAGGTCATTGCAGCATTTCAGGGACTTCATCCATTGCTTATACTGTTAGCAGCCACTGACAGCAGGACACCAATTATACCCAAACCATACTGCACTCTATACCACACCTATTCCAATCCTAGACTGCACCTATACCAACTCTATACCACATAATACTAAACATTTACCTCTTCTGAGCCACATCTACCTTGCACCTGTGCTGAGACTATACTGTACCTATACTGTATTCAGGTAATCTGGAACTGTCATTAAGTGCATGAATGCTCTTAAAGAGCCCTAATGATAGCCAGCAGAAGAACATCTGTAAGGACTATCCATCACAGACTGGGGAAAATTGTGCATTTAATTTGGAAATCAAGGTCCCAGAGTCTGGAGGAAGGGTGGAGAGGCACATAATCCAAGTTCAATTAGGTTCAGTGTGAAGTCTCCACAGTCAGTGATGATTTGGGGAGCCATGCCATCTGTTGGTGTTGATCCACTGTGTTTTTAAGTCAAAAGTCAGTGCAGTCCTCTACCGAGAAATTCTAGAGCACTTAATGCTTCCCTCTGCTGACCAGCTTTATGGAGATGCTGATTTTATTTTCCAGCAGGACTTGGCACCAGCACACACTGCCAAAAGTACCAATACCTGGTTTAATGATTGTGGTATCACTATGCTTGATTGGACAGCAATCTGTGGAGTATTGTCAAGAGGAAGATGAGAGACACCTGACCCAACAATTCAGATGAGCTGACAGCAACTGTAAAAGCAACCTGGGCTTCCATATCACCCCCAGCAGTGCCACAGGCTGATCGCCTCCATGCCATGCCGCATTGATGCAGTCATTCATGCAAAAGGAGCCCCGACCAAGTATTGTGTGCATACTATTCTGTACATAGAAATACTTTTCAGTAAGCCAACATTTCTATATTAAAAATCCTTTTTTTTAATTGGTCCTATGTAATATTCTAATTTTCTGAGATACTGAATTTTGTTTTTTTTACTAGCTGCAAGCCATAATCATGAAAATGAAAAGAAATTATTGAAATATATCACTCTGTGTGTAACGAATCTATATAAAATATATGAGTTTCACTTTTTGAATTGAATCACTGAAATAAATTAACTTTTTGATGATTTTCTAATTTTATGAGATGCACCTGTATACGGTATATATATATATATATATATATATATATATATATATATATATATATACAGTTTATATATTCCTATATATCTTTTGGCAGAGGGTAACAGAACATTGTGGCAGAGGGCAAGGCAACAGATCAGTTTTCATCGTTGGTTGTTGTGTTAATTGTGGTGGCAGCAGTGATGGTGGGCAATTTGCTCATCGTCAGCCCATCAAGTTGCGATTCAGTTTTACAAACATCATTATGGCTTCCCAGTAGTAATCCATCTGCCTCCTGGCCATAACACACATCAGTTTATAACAAGCAATTATGCATCCTGCCTTATTAGCCTAATTGTCTGAGTTTAAGACTTTCTCTGCCCCCACTGGAAACTTCACATCTTGTTATCTGATAATTGCCAGGTCATCTTTGTCCTCAAGATGCTGCTCCTACATTAATTTTTCCCATCCTCTTTACACATACAATGGAAACAAATATATTGATTACCCTCCTTTTTACCCCCTAGTGGGTCTTACTCCCCTGATGATGTCCTCCCCATTACCAGCATCATCTCTTGCATTAGAATCCTTATCATATTTAAGGTGCTTGGTGCCTTCATCCAGCTCATTTGCCTCCTTGGGTCCAGCTTACTGAATATTTCTAGTAAAAGCATGTCACTTACTCTACCCAGGGAAACAAGTTGAGTGAATATTAATGGAGACTAATGTTCACTCACATTGTTTCCCTAGATAGAGAAACTAGTCTGTGATCAACTAGTCTATGAGTGAAAGAACTCACAAAGGCTGGGGAGGAGGATTCAGCCTAATGCCTCGTACACACGCAACGATTATCAGCCGACCGATCGTCCGACTTTGTCCAGAGTGTTGTTGTGTTGGTTGGAATGTGCCTAGACTGCACACGAATTTTCTCGGCCA
Organism: Pelophylax lessonae; assembly: GCF_965119305.1. Lineage (NCBI taxonomy): Eukaryota > Metazoa > Chordata > Amphibia > Anura > Ranidae > Pelophylax > Pelophylax lessonae. The sequence continues at coordinate 542,612,743 of NC_138771.1, read as the reverse complement.
ACAAAAATCTACTTCAGAAGTGATGTCATGTGCTGGTTTACTTTCCGTGTGTTTTTTCTTCACTGAGCATGCCCAGTCTTGCTCATCAGATTTTTGTCTGCCGAAATCTGTACTGACTGATGGAAAATCGGCCGTTGTGTTGACGGCCAACAAAAATTTTATAGCCTGCACACCAGATTTTTTTTGGCCGAAAAGTCAGAGTCAGTTGTCGGAGGCATCATACTAACAAGCCGAAAATCGGCCGATCGGACGTTGGCCGAAAATTCACGGCCAATAATCGATGCGTGTGTACGAGGCATTACTCTGGTCAAAATGGAATATTGCATCATCCTGTTGTTCTGCACTAAGTTCCCCTTTTATTAATGGGAAGATGTGTGTGCTAATTATTCAACAATATGACCTGCATAGTTCAGATTAATGGACTCCCTGGTACTTTGAGGAAATATTGGGAACATCTCATGTGCCTTGTCCTGAAAAAGCAGATATGTTGGCTGTTGTTGTTGTTGTCATCATCCTCCCCCTTGCCCTTTCCACTTTACTTTAAGGCTTCATGCACACTGACTTAAAAATCACTGCTTCTACAGGAGTTTTGTGCTCTGCCTGTAGAAGCAACTCATTGTTATCCTGTGTGTCTATATACATTATTAGATTAAAGACATATTTTGAGCTCAACGTTTAAAGACAGGAAACAAAACCCTTCTGGTTTGCGTTTCTTATTGGAGCTTACTGGCAGAAAAAATGCAAAATTTTCCTAAACTCATCTAAACTTTGTACAAAAAATGCTTTATATGAGGGTATTTTTATGCCAAGTTTTTTTTTAACCCCAGTGTGCATGGACCCTTTACTTAAAAATGCTGCTTCTAGAGGGGTTTAGCATTTTGCCTGTAGAAGCAGCTAATGTTATCCTAGGGGTCCATGCACATTAGGATATTTGGAGGCATATTGTAAGCTCAGCGTTTAGAGGCAGATAAAAAAACTGTCAAAAACGTCTGTCTTGCCTCTTCGAGAGAGGTTTCCTGGCAGAAAAAAAAACACTAAATGCTCCTAAATGCCTGTACAAAAACTCTTTATGTGAGTGTTTTTTCTGCCAAAAGACATTCTTTAAATTCCAGTGGCAGTCAAGGACTAAGGCCCCTTTCACACAGGCGGACCGTTCAGATCCGCCTGTCCGTTTTTTTGGCGGATCTGAACGGTCCCCCCATGCATTCCTATGGGGCATCGGATGTCAGCGGAGACATGTCCGCTGACATCCGACCCGATCCGATCCGTCAAATCTGGACGGATGGAAACCCTATTTTCCATCCGTCCAGCGGATCGGATCAGATGAAAACGGACCGACGGTCCGTTCCCATCCGATTTCCCCCATAGAGATGCATGGGGAACTGACAGCTGTGTCTCCGCACACAGCACGGAGACACAGCTGTCCTCCTGCTGCTCAGCGTGGGATCGGCGGCTCGATCCCCCGCTGAGAAAAACGGACTCCGTCCAACGGACGGAGTGTGTGAAAGGAGCCTTAAGGTTAAGGAAACAAAACTCCTCACATCGTTATATAGGGGTTTCCATCTGTCATTGTTAGCTCATTGATTCAATAGGCAGATTTGAGATTACAATATACTCTTAGAACAGTAAAAAATTTAGGAAGTTAATAAAACCTATTGACTGTAGTTGTCTCTTAACCCTAAAAAAAATGGATATAGTTTGAGGCAGGCATGCATTGTTCACTGCAAAACTATCACTGAGGGTTGTATGTTTTCTCATAAAAATCCTATTTTATAATCTCCAGACATTCTGATCTGTCAGATTTTAAGTATCATGGGCTGATATCTCTCTCATTGCCATGAAGAATTTAATTTCTGTGAGAAGTGGTTTGAGAATTCTGTTTTAATGGGAAATTGCAGGACTTTCCTTTGTCCTAGCTTTCCCTGGTATATGTGCTGTGGGTTCCTCATTCAGTTATACCTCACAGTTTACGAAGGCTGCTCAGGGATAATGCTGGAATATGAGGCACATGGTTCCATGCAGTGTGAAAGTAATAATGGATTTCATATTTTTATGACAACCCCAATATTATTTGACCCGGTCACTTCAGAAAGAGACTGCATACATATTTCCATGCCACCTCAGCATTTTATGTTAGCTTTAGTGAAATCATTTCAAATGGACTTTGAGTTAGCTCCTGGGCAGAAGACAACTTTGCATGGAACTGAGGTTTTAGAAATGGAATCTAAAAACAAACATGTCTTGATGACCTGTTAGTAGAGTTACTTTAGGGACAATAATAATACAAAATGATAAAACCCAGACACAATGAGCTAAAGAGAGATGCATGATCGGTTTCTGAAACATAATTCTGCTACATCCTCCTTAAAGCTGAAGTTTCTACCTACATGTGAGTGGGAGCACAACTAAATGATATCAGCAGACAAAGTAGTGTAGGGCAATGCAAAGTAGTAGTAGGTATTTTTGTGTTGTTGTTATGAAGATGTCTCTCTTGCAAGTTTGAACATTTAATCGGTACTATTTCTAATGGCAGTTGAAATGCTTCCTGTTTTATTATGAAAAGAGAGTTAAATACAGTATCTCACAAAAGTGAGTACACCCCTCACATTTTTGTAAATATTTTATTATATCTTTTCATTTAACAACACTGCAGAAATTTCACTTTGCTACAATCTAAAGTAGTGAGTGTACAGCTTGCATAACAGTGTAAATTTGCTGTCCCCTCAAAATAACTCAACACACAGCTATTAATGTCTAAACTGCTGGCAACAAAAGTGAGTACACCCCTAAGTGAAAATGTCCAAATTGGGCCTAAAGTGCCAATATTTTGTGTGGCTAGCATTATGTTCCAGCACTGTCTTAACCCCCTTGGGCATGGAGTTCACCAGAGCTTCACAGGTTGCCGCTGGAGTACTCTTTCACTCCTCCATGACGACATCACAAAGCTGGTGGATGTTAGAGACCTTGCACTCTTCCACCTTCCTTTTGAGGATGACCCACAGATGCTCAGTAGGGTTTAGGTCTGGAGACATGCTTGGCCACTCCATCACCTTTACCCTCAGCTTCTTTAGGAGGCAGTGGTCATCTTGGAGGTGTGTTTGGGGTCGTTATCATGTTGTAATACTGCCCTGCGGTCCAGTCTCCGAAGGGAGGGGATCATGCTCTGCTTCAGTATGTCACAGTACATGTTGGCATTTATGGTTCCCTTAATGAACTGTAGCTCCCCAGTTCTGGCAGCACTCATGCAACTCCAAACCATTACACTCCCAAACAACATTTTTCACATTCTGCAATACGACATTCCCAAAAAAAAAAAAAAAAATAAAAGAACACAATTTTTTAACATTTTAGGCCAATTTGTTTTCTGCCACATATTTTTGGTAAACAAAAAAAAAATCGCAATAGGCGTATTTTGATTGGTTTGCGCAAAAGTTATTGCATCTACCAACTACGGAAAAGATTTATGTAATTGTTATTATTTTTTTTTTTTACTAGTAATGGCGGCAATCTGCGTTTTTTTGCGGGACTGCGGCGTTGCAGCGGACAGATCGGACCCCTAACTGACATGTTTGACACTTTTGGGGGTACCAGTGACATTACTACAATAATCAGTGCTAAAAATATGCACTGTTACTGTAATAATGCCATTGGCAGGGAAGGGGTTAACCCTGTGGGTGATCAAGGGGTTAATGTATGCCTATATGCTTACTAACTGTGTGTGTGTGTGTGTGGGGGGGGGGGGGTTCTGTGACAGGCACAGACAGATCGCAGTTTCAGCTTAGCTGAAACTGACGATCTGTCCCTGCCTGTCTCACAGAAGATCCGCCTGCTTTGTTTACATAAGCAGGCAGGTCTTCTCTCCATTTCCCGGATGATCGGGGGAGGAAGGCAATCGCCGCCTCTCCTCCCGCGGCCCGCCTCCCGCTGTGTCTAAACATGCGGGGCCGGAAACACACGCCCTCCAGTCACGTAGTACTACATGACTCGACGCAGGGGAGCCACACTGCTGCAGTATTATTACTGTGGGCAGTCGGCAAGCGGTTATACTTGCTCACGGCTGTAATGTATTGCCGGCTCCCAGCAATACAGATAAAAAAATAAATAAAAAACGGTGTAGGGTCTCCCCCCTAGTCCATACCAGGCCCTTCGGGTCTGCTATGGATTTTGAGGGGAACCCCATGCCAAAACTAGAAAAAAAAAACGGCATTGGGTCCCCTCCAAAATCCATACCAGACCCTTATCTGAGCATACAGCCTGGCAGGTCAGGAAAGAGTGGGGGGCAACTGAGCGCCCCCCTCCTGAACCATACCAGGCCACATGCCCTCCACATGAGGGGGGTGGGTGCTTTGGCCCCCCACCCCGAAGCATCTTATCCCCATGTTGCTGGGGAAAAGGGCCTCTTCCTGACAACCCTGGACTGTGGGGGCCCTTCCGGTCTGGCGGGCATCGTGATTGACAATGGATTTACATCGAGGGACACTATTTTTTTTTCTTTTTTAAAAAAGAACTTGTCAAAAACAGTTTCCTGTGGTTTTTACATTTTTTTACACTTTTTTGGTGAATGGGTATAGGTACGATGTATCTAATACTCATTCACATAGGTGGGGGGCAGGATCTGGGGGCCTGGCATGGTTTATGGGGGGGGGGGCGCTCGCTTACCCCCCCCCCCCCTTTCATGGCCTGCCAGGCTGCATGTTTAAAAAAGGGTCTGGTATGGATTCTTTGGGAGGGCCCACACCGTTTTTTTTTTTTAAATCTTGGCGTGGAGTTCCCCTTAAAATCCATACCAGACCAAAAGGGCCTGGTATGTGTTTTGGGGGAGGGACCCCACAAAGTTTTTATTTAAATTTTGTTGTGGAGTTCCCCTTAAAATCTATACCAGACCCAAAGGGCCAGGTAAAGATTATGTAGGGGACCCCACATCGTTTTTTTTTTTTTTTTTAATTCTGTCTTAAATACAGGGCACTTTCACCCCCTTCCTGCCCAGACCAGATCAGCTTTCAGTGCTCATTGGCATCTATGGGAAATCTTGGTGAGCTTGACATGGCACTGCTACCGAATCATAAGTGACAAGGACACCAAACTTGGGGAGAACCGAGAGGGGACCCAGGAATACAACATATCTCTACATTTAAAAATTGGGGTATGCCTGTACACTACACTGACTTCACTAATCTGACTGAACACACTATATACTAACTACCTCCCTAATCTCCATTGTCACACACTATACACAGCTGCCGTGTAAGCAGCAGTCTAATATAGTGTGGGGCGTGGACCTAGCCCCTGAGCCATGATTGGCCAAAGGCACACTACCTTTGGCCAATCATGGCTCTGACAGTACATTGTGCTGTGATTGGCCAAACCATACAGGTCAGGTGCATGCTTTGGCCAATCATCAGCAATAAATGCGCTGCAAGAGCACAGTGTAATATGGGGCACTTATCAGCAGGGGAACTTCCCCCTGAGGGCCCCATTTGTTCGTGTGTTCAGCGAACACACGAACAGCTGATGTTGGAGTCCAACTTATGTTCGACTCGAACACACAGCCCCTCCCTATTGAAGACATTTTACCATTCATCCAAGTGGATCCTTCAGATCTAATGCACTGTGCAAGCTGTTGGCTCTATGAAAATTTTGTATTATAATACATTATAATAAATGAAGGCAAAAGCTTATACATTAAAAAGACCCAACACAAATAAAGTTACTTGGTATGTGCAGTCCAACATAGAAAGTAATGCAAAGATCTGTGCATTGAGAAAACCAAGTAACCGCCCAGCAAATGTATGGCCATCGCCAATGTAGTGGATATTTCTCTTGCTGCGCTTATATGTCCCGATGATCTAATAAAAGTTTTTATCTCAAGTGCTTATAGTTGTCTGCAGAGATTTTTGACTGCTTATAAAGCACCCCATTATCCAGGAAAATTTGAAAAGATCTGATATATATTAACAATGACTAGCTCCTGTGTTTCCGTGTCTTACTTTTAACTGAGGATTGTGATGGGAGAATAGGTGGATTAGAGTTTAAAACTGTTTTTTTTTTTTTATATGAGAAGATCCTGGAAAACCCAGCCACTCAACAAGAGATCAGAAAGGTTTAAAAGAAAACTATTTTTAATTTTTACATTAGGGAACCAATGGAACCTGGAAAACTCAGCCACTCTACAAGAAATAAAAAACGCAAACCCTTTTTCATATTAGAAAACCCAGGGATCCTGGAAAACCCAACCACCCTACAGAATAGTTGAGCAGGCACATGGAGTCACATCTTTTTCTATGGTCTTGAACCCATACTTTGTCCTGAACCACATATTTTAATAAATGCTACTTTATTCATCTGCAAAATTGCTTTGGTGTCTCAGCGTAAAACCTTATTGCAGAATTACACTTGCATCATTTGCATTTGCTATTCATAGTTACATAGTAGTTAAGGTTGATTAAAGACAATAGTCCATCCAGTTCAACCTGTGTAGGTGTGTGTGGCCGTAATCATCTCCCATACCCCTGAATGTTCTGATCATTGAGATGTACGTCCAAGAGTCTTTTGAAAGCAACCATACTTACCGCAGAGACCACCTCTTGTGGTAGAGAATTCCACAATCCTGTAGCCCTAACAGTAAAGAACCCCCTGCGTTTCCTGAGGTTAAAACGCTTCTCCTCTAATCGCATTGTATGCCCTCGAGTCCTCATGCAATCTTTTCGACTGAATAGCTTTTTTTCTATGCTGAGATCACCATTGAGGTATTTACAAATTGTTATCATGTCCCCTCTCAGGCGTCTCTTCTCCAGATTTCTCCAGATTTATTTTTATTGAATCCCTAGACTGAATAGATATAAGCAGGCAGTGGATGATTCATTATATCTGTGCAGCACATATAACATTGGCTCTCAGGTTTATATTGTCTACATCAGGAGTCTTCAAACTTTGGCCCTCCAGTTGTTAAGGAACTATAATTCCCATCATGCCTGGTCATGTCTGTGAAGGTCAGAGTTTTACAATGCCTCATGGGATGTGCAGTTCCTCAACAGCTGGAGGGCCGTAGTTTGAGGATCCCTGGTCTACATGAAAGCTATACCAAGCCATTACCATTACAACCATACAAAAATTGCTGGCATTTAATTTTATCAATACTTTGGGCCTTTTCCAGCAAAGAAAAATGTTCTTCAGACAGAAGCCTCTAATTCCTGATAAGCAGTGATACAGTACTAGCTATTACATAGATCTGTTTATCTCTGGAGAGTTGCATTATCTGCTCAAGAAGACAATGATACAAGTCCAACAAGCAAGAATTAGTTGGGGAAGCTGCTTGGGATTGGTTGAGGTAATGGAGTGAAAAAAAAAAAAAAAAGGTCCCTGGGGGGAACAGCTGTGTGTTCAGGCATCACGGCACCAATAACTTCAAGGTGTGTGGTGTTCGGAGAAGAAAAACGGAGATTCCAGCAAGCTTAACCACCTAACTGTGGATTCTGCAGTTTATTTATGAGTTTAATAAGCTGTAAATGGGCTGCCGAAAATATCAACTTGTCCTATTCAAATGAGCAGTAAGAAATTCATCTCTGGCGGTTGTCTGTTGATCTTTCTCGATGTGTTTTGCTTAACATTAAAATGTTCCATAGGGATAGACTTGAAAGAAAAAGTCACATTAAAATTTTTTTTAGATACATGCTTATCACAAGAGGGAAGGGGTGTTAATTGCAGCTTGTGTATAGCATGATTTGAGATACTGCCAAACACACATACAGACAAAATCTGGTTACTAGTTTTTTGGAATATTTGCAGATGTATCTCTAGTAACCCTCTAATACTTTGTGTACTGATAATATACAGGCACAGGATGTTTTTCCCTGCTGTGTGTTCTTGTCACAGCTAACAGGTCTTATTATGCAATTGGCAGATCTGCTAACTTTTGCAGCTCTTTTAACAGCTTAAAGCATCTGTGGGCCCTTGACTCATCATGCAGTGGAGACATTTAAATGTGATTTTATTCAATGAAAAAAACTTAACAAAGACCTATTTTGTCAACTTCAGTTAGCAGCCATGTGATCACTATGCTTCCCTCCTCCAGTCTGCAGGTCAGGGGTGGGGCAGGGATGCAGCAGGATAGGGTCATGAACGCTGAAGATATCACTGTCAGCTTTCTGACTGCAAGTCCCAGGTTCCTCTGTCAAACACTCCTGGGGTGCAAAGTGCCAATGGAAGCTTGCAAACACTTTATGTGCAGGCATGGCTGCTGCAGTCTGTATATAGGAGTGCGCAATGTTGGGTGACAATGCTACCATAGATAGTATTGTCACACGATAGTAGGAAATGATAATAGAAATCTGACAGTATCAATAGGTATATTAGAAAAGGTTATTAACTGTGATAGCTGTAACGTACCTTTTAAAAAAAGCTATTCAAGCAGTTTATTTGGGACCATACAAATTAAACCAATAAATATCTTATTAATAATAATAATAATAATAATATAATGTAATAATAAAAAATAAAAAAAGATACACACAATTATGAATTTAAATTTGGCCATGGTCTTTTTTTATTGATTTATAAATAACCTAATAATTACATTTACTGAGAGAAAACATCAAATATCATAATTAATAACATTTACCTTAAGCCTAGCTCAGCCATTACAGCTTGCGCTAACCAATGTAACTATTAATATATAAAAGACCTGTTCCCTTCTGTAGCAAAAGAACACAACCACATAATTAGAGCCACAACAGCAGAGGGCTGGATGCTTTTGTAGCTGTTCGTTCTCCATAACTGATCTAATAACATATCTCCTTTTCTTTTATAGGTTTAACTGACATGAGAAGACTGTAACACCAGTCCAACTTGTTTGGAATGGCATTAAAAAAAACAGCATGGGGTCCCCCCAAAATCCATACCAGGTTCATGGTCCCTCTGGAACCATACCAGGCCACATTCCCTCAACATTGGGGGGGGGTGACTCCCCCCCCCCCCATTGATGGGGACAAGGGCTTCCTCCCCACAGCCCTGGATGGTGGTTATAGGAGTCTGTAGTTGGGGGGCTTATTGAAATTTAGAAGCCCCCTTTAACAATGGCCCCCAGATCCCACCCCATGTGTGGGGTAAATTGTATCCCCACTAATTTACCAAAAAAAGCGTCAAAAATAAATAAAAACACAAAGACAGGTTTTGACAAGTCCTTTATTAAAACCAAGAAACAAAAAAAACAAAAACAATGCCCTAGAAGAACGTCACTGCTTTTTGACACTTTGTTAGCAAATGGGTACCATACTTTACATATGAGGGAGTGGGGATCTGGGGGCCCTCTTGTTAAATAGTGCTTCCAGATTCTGATAAGCCCCCTGCCCTGCCAATTAATTTGTTTCATTTGAATGTTAGAAGCATCCGAATGAAATTATTTATTCAATAAAGGGTGGTTGTTAATGAGGGTGGCGGCCTTTTGACGGACACGTTGCTAATAACCATGATTCATCTGCCTTCAGCGGGATTCCGAGACATTAACGCAACAAAGAAAAAATAATGCAACTTTTTGAGATGTGTTGCTGCCATCAATTTCAAAATTACCTTATTTTTTTCTTAAAATTGTACATTTTCTCAGTTAAAACATTTAATATGCCTTCTATTCTCTACTGCATTGCATTTAGTTTTTTTTGTAGGTTTTACACGGCCTTCCATCTTTTTTGGAATTGGGGTTGTAATGTACAGAGTTCAAAAGTAAGTAGCACAAAGAGTGCAGTTGTTACAACTGTGTATAGAGTGCAGTCTATTGGGAGTGGTTTCATAATTGTCTATCAGCTGTGGCAGCTGCAGGGCTCTAATGAGGAAAACAACAGGGTCTGCATCCCTTTAGACATGTTTCTTTTGGGAGTATCTCACCAAAAAATGACATTTTTGTTGCAGGGGATGCCAAAAATCTGACTTTTATCTTAGGCAGACTTCTGGGAAACTTGGTAAGCCAATCACACAAGCAGGAAATTATGTTTCTGGGGTGTGGTCAGTATACAGTGTACAGAACAGCTACAGGTAGCCATATTGCATTGCATTTTCAAAAAATGACAACAGCTGCAGATTAACCACTTGCCAATCGCCCCACACAGATTTACTGGAAAAAATGGGAAGTTCCCCTGGGGTGGGATTTTTTAGGCACAAAGTGATAGAGAATCGAAATAGTCGAATAATATATTTTTATTGAACAAAAATTGTAGACAAAAGAATTAAGGTTAAAAACCATTGCAAGCATAGGACATTGATACCATAACAGTAACCAACCACATTATTCAAAGTCCAAAACCCGACGCGTTTTGAAGACTCTGAAGCTTTTTCCTCAGGGGTGCCTTTGAGTGGTGTTCTGTTAATATGGGATATAATCAGGGCATCATATATTTAAAAATTAGAATACAGATTTAACAGTATATGTAACAAACAGTAGAAAAAAAGCATTTCAAATGCAATGAAACCAAAAAACACTTACATGGTTAACTGTTGGAAAACGAATGAGTGCTTGCAACAATTTAAAATCGAGGGGTTAAACTGCAGTCTGGTTGATAGTGTCTTTCTCAACACGAGGAATACACGGTTGATGTATAGCAGATGGGGAATCCGGCCGTGTGTCCTCCAATATGGACAACTGAAGTCCAAGTAAGCAGAGGCTCTTACCGAAGAAAGGCCATAGTAAACTAGAAAGAAAATAAAAGATGCAAGGAGATGCCCAGAACCAAAAACATGTGGACACTGCTTATCTTAAAAGGAAAAAAATAGGGAAATCTGAAGGGTGTTGATTTATTTGATTGGGACATATTTGAGGATCATAGTTGCCATAAGCGAAGAGCTATTTATCATTTTTAATATATTTAAACTAGGAATGGCTAATTCCAAGAGCAAGGAGAGACAATGTTGGAATATTAGATAGGCAGATGTTAGCAAGGGAGGACAGTATTTCGCTATTCAATTAGCAGATATGTCCATAAATAATTCAAGTATTGTGTTTGATAGCAGGATATTAGGGGAGGCTTACCTTATAGGATAAGACACAACACGCTAAACAGCAGAAAACCGTGGCTCCTGACAGGCAGACTGTGCACTGAATGCTGCCAGAAGCCCGGTTAAGTAGTACCTTAATTGCCTCAATGAGATGGATAAATTAAGGAATATGGCAATCAGCTGGCCTCCACAGCGGGCTTCCTGGAACAGAGGGGCCGGGCACGTCCTCACAACACCGCGCATGCCCGACGGCATGACGCAATGAAGGCGCGGCCGGCGCCTGCGTTCCACCGACACGGAAGGTGCTCCGTCGGCGTGGAACGCTGGCGGAGCTGTTCAGACTGGTGCGAGGATCTCCCGACTGCTTGCGTAGCCCCTTGAACGCTTAGGGAGCACTGCTGCTTCAGAGAACAATTGAGCAGAAGACATGGAGGAGGAGGAGGTGGTGGAGTAGCCAGATGTGGCAGAACCAGCATCAGCTTTTTGGAGGCATGGTGGCAAAACAAGCTGCAACACTGAACCCTGTCCTGCATCCTTCCCAGCTGCCAGCAGAGTTACCCAGTGCGCCATGAAAGAAATGTAACACCCCTGCCCATGCCTGCTGGACCAAGAGTCAGCAGTAATATGCACCTTTCTGCTGACCGCTTTGTCCAACGAGGCCAAAACACTACCTTCCACATGATGGTAGAGAGCCGGTAGGCCTTACGTGAAAATAAGTGCCTTTTGGGGACCTGCCACTGTGGTGCAGCACATTCCACAAATTTGCGAAAGGGAGCAGCTGAATAGGCAGCAACTGTAATGCTAGCAATTTGGCCAAGCTAGTATTATGAGCATGTGGATGGCTGGGACAGTTTTTCTTTCCACGGTTCAAAAACTGGGGTAGTGAAATTTGCCTGCTGCTCAAATCAAGCAGTGGTGTACTGCTAGCAGATTGGGTGAAAGTCTCTGTAGCACTCATTGCTATACCATCACCCCTCTCAATGCTGGTATTTGAGAAGGCATAAGGTATAGTAGGGTTAGAGATCACAGATGAGGAGCAAGGTGATGTATGATTGTTTTGATCTGGTGCCTCTTTCACGTGCTGTTGCCAATTGACTGCGTGGCAGGGCATCATATGCCTTATCAAGCATGTGGTGCCCAAGCGGCTGGTGTTCTGGCCATGCTAGATCCGCTTTAGACAGATGTTGCAAACAGCAATGCTGCGGTCTACTACACAGGTGCTGAAAAAAGCCCACACTAATGAACTTTTGTGAGTCCGCACGGAGTTTGCAGCACCCTGCACCTGTGGAGCTCTGTGCTGTGATGCAATAGGTTGGCTACTGCTATGGTGGCCCCTGGAGAACATCCTGCCTCGTTGGAGTTGTGCGTCTTATTCATCCTCGCCCTCCTCCTGCTCTATCCTGTCAGGCACCCAAGTACAGACGGTGACCTCATCATCCCCTCCCTCCTCGTCACTGGAGCAAACTTGGCAATATGCTTCAGTTCTGGCAACATGACTGCTGGTTTCTTGTCCATCATTGCCACCCCCCCTCTCTAGGCTCACGTTATTCCCTTTATCAACCTTCGAACCAACATCACAGCTTTCAAATTGCTGCGCATCCTCCAGCAGTATGTCACTGACACTATGATCAAATAGTTCAGGTGACTCCTCCGTGCATGATGGTGGGGCGATTGAAGGAGTAGCTGTGGACAAGGAGCCTGTTGAATGGGCTGCTTTGGCAGTTGCAGTGGAAGGCAAACTACTGTAAGCGTGGGTGTCAGAGGACGAGGAGGATGAGGACATCTTATTGATCAACTCCACCAACTCTTCCAACCTCTTGTTGTGGCTGAATAGCACGGGCAGCATCGGAAATAAAGGATGGGCGTGCCCCGCCTGCAGAGGATGCACTATGTCGACTGTAACCACCACTTTTCACAATGGACACAGAGGCTGCTTGCCCTCTTTTTGTGGTCTGTGAGTGTCAGCCTCTACTTGTCTGCCTTTCGGACATGATGTTGATCCAGATCAATATAGGGTATACGCAACTGACCAATAGATACTCAATGACCTGATATAATGTAATCAATAGCCCTATAGATGAGCTGTGCTGCTTACAGATGTACGCAAGTGACCGATTAACAATACTCTCACTGATGTGATGTAATCAATAGCCCTATAGATGAGCTGTGGTGCTTATAGATGTAGGCAAGTGACCAATTAACAATACTCTCACTGATGTGATGTAATCAATAGCCCTATAGATGAGCTGTGGTGCTTAAAGATGTACGCAAATGACCGATTAACAATACTCTCACTGATGTGATGTAATCAAAACGCCCTATAGATAAGCTGTGGTGCATATAGATGTATACAAGTGACCGATTAACAATACTCTCACTGATGTGATGTAATCGATAGCCCTATAGATGAGCTGTGGTGCTTATAGATGTACGCAAGTGACTGATCACCAATATTCTCACTGATATTATGTAATCAAAATGCCCTATAGATGAGCTGTGGTGCTTATAGATGTACCCAAGTGACCGATTAACAATACTCTCACTAATGTGATGTAATCGATAGCCCTATAGATGAGCTGTGGTGCTTACAGATGTACGCAAGTGACTGATCACCAATATTCTCACTGATATGATGTAATCAATAGCCCTATAGATGAGCTGTGGTGCTTATAGATGTACGCAAGTGACCGATTAACAATACTCTCACTGATGTGATGTAATCGATAGCCCTATAGATGAGAAATCTTTCTCCCTCCCTGCTAGGAATGAATCACTGGCACTGCACTGTCTGACAAACTGCAAAGAAACGATTCTCTCCCTGCCTCAAACACGTTCCTGTCCCTCCCTACACTACTAGGAATGTCTCTTTGCACTGTCTGACAAACTCCAAAAAAAGCTACTCTCGTTCTGACTCACACGCGTTCCTCTCCCTGTCTCCTCGCCCGCACAATCACACTACACGATGCGCGGGCAGCCTTTATGTAGTGTGGGGCGTGAACTTGGCCCCTGAGCAATGATTGGCTAAAGGCAGCCTGCCTTTAGTCCAATCATGGCAGAGATCATTTGATTGGCCAAAGCATGAGGTCAAGGTGCAGGCTTTGGCCAATCCCAAAAGGTGCTGCACGCGCGCGCAGTGCATTATGGGAATCTCAAATTTCCTGCGAAGAAGCACATTTATTCGTCATTCGACGGACGATCGAACGACCAATGTTCGAGTCGAACTTAGCTTCAACTAGAACTCAAAGCTCATCCCTAATGGTTAGCACTCTGATCTAGCAACAGTTAGGTCATGGATTCAAATGCTACCTATCACCTCCTTAAAGTTTCAATGGGGAATGGATATGCGCGTAGGCGAAAGCATATTTGCCATCAGCGTGATAGACTTCATCTCTCGCCGATGGCACTTATGCGTTTGCCAAAGCCCATATGCATTTGCCATTGCAATTCTAGGGAGCTGGTAGCATGGGTGGGATTTGAACTCATGACCTAAGTGCTGCTAGCTAAGAGTGCTAAAGATAAAGCCACTGTGCAGAGTATAATATAACTGGATGCTAACATTTATAGGTAAAGTTGATCCAGGAAATATCCGATTGCCTCTTGGGGGATGAGGAAGTTTGCCTTCCTCTGGATCAACTGTGGGTATAGGATTGTATCTTTTTTCCCCTTTTATTGGTTGAACTGTCTTTTTTCAACCAGACTATGTCACTACGTAACAGTACCGGGTAAGCAAAGCACCCTGGGACATCTGGGCAGACAAGCTGAGAAACTTATAAATGATATACAAGCAGAAAGAAGGCTGTTCACCTTGCCTTGTGGAAGAGACAGTGCTGCCAGAACATTTATAGACATACATAAACTAAACGAATTAACACATTTAAATGGACTGAAGTATTTTAAGTTTGAAAGACCAATTTTATGAAGGGAATAGCCTTCAAAGGTCAGTTATACAGAACTTTAGGAAACTTTAGAATGAATGCAATATTCTGAAACATCCTTCCCATGTATTGTCATAGGAATAGTAGGGATCTTTACTTAGCTTTTGTCTGTATTCGCTCAGCACTCACCGTGGAGGCATAGTCATTGAGAGGCATAGTCATTAAGAGTAGGAATCATGAAGCATTATTATATCTAAATGTTGCACTTGTAGCAAAGACTTATTTCCTACGGTCCTCAGCTCCATCTAGTGGCCATAATGTGGCATTTTCCTGATGCACACTATCCTTATGAATAAAGAACTTTTAAACTGGAGAGAAAATAGCTAAGTAACATTTGATTTTGCTGTAAGTTGCACAGAACAAATACAGTACATGAAGTTTTTCTGAATGTTTTTTTAATAAATACATCCTGTATTGTTAACTATAGTATCTATTACAGATACTTGTTGAACATGATTGCACTGTGTCATGCGTTCTTTCCAGGATGAATTGCTCTGTAAATTTCTAATAAATACATCCCTATGTGATTAGGTAGCTCTCTGCACTGGTCTATAATTTTAAAAAAAAGGCATTGAAACTGATGTATTTAAACATTTAATTAACTGACAATGACTGCACAAATGTGAAAAAATAGCAGCAAATGTTACTTTGTCTCTGCCTATTTTCACCTGACATATTCAGTTTAAGCTATGAAGGCAATTATGGAATATGCAGGAATTCTGTTTGTAGACTTGTTTTACTCATGTATTTTTTCAATAAGTTATTTTTATCTGTTTTAGTCTAGCTCAATGTCACGTGCCTTAGTTCTTTGGGGAAGGTACAATAATTTCTATTAGCATTTCAGATACAGACTCTATTTTGCGCTTCAGGAGAGCAGCACTTCATTTTATACCCTGACTTTTTTATCTGTATATTCCACATTTCACTCTCTGCTCATTTGCTTTAATAAATGAAAGTTATGCCTTTCATTTTGGTGATGTACAGGTAATTTGGTGTATGTATGTTGAGGAAAAAAACTCCTTTGTTACTTTTCCTCTCATCTGTGGCATTGTTGCAGTCCTATACACGGCATGTTAACAAATGATGGCACTGTAGTTGAAGATTTCAAACAGCTGTAATCCAACAAAATACCTTGGACAGGAATGGCTTTTTGAAAAGAAATGGCATACAGACCCCTCCAAAGCTCCCCCATAATATTTGGGGGACTTTTGTAATGTGCTGTTTAACCACTTAAGCCCCGGAGGATTTGGCTGCTAAAAGACCAGGGGGTATTTTGCGATTCGGCACTGCGTGACTTTAACGGACAATTGCGCGGTCGTGCGACGCTGTACCTAAACAAATTTGACGTCCTTTTTTTCCCACAAACAGAGCTTCCTTTTGGTGGTATTTGATCACCTGTGCGATTTTTTGATCATGCGCTATAAACAAAAATAGAGCGTAAATTTTGCAAAAATAACAATATTTTTCACATTTTTTTATATGAAATTCCCCCCCAAAACAATGTAAAAATCAAAATTTTTTAACATTTTCGGCCAATTTGTTTTATGCTACATATGTTTGGTAAAAAAAAATCGCAAAAAGCGTATTTTTATTGGTTTGCGCAAAAGTTATCGCGTTTACTAATAAAGGGAAAGATTTTTGTAATTTTTGTTGTTTTTTTTTAACGCGTAATGGCGGCGATCTGCGATTTTTTTTGCGGTACTGCGACATTGCGGCGGACAGATCGGACCCTTGACTGACATTTTTGACACTTTTGGGGTTACCAGTGACATTTCTACAGTAATCAGTGCTATACATATGCACTGTTACTGTAAAAATACACTGGTAGTGAAGGGGTTAACTTTATTTGAGAGGGAGGGGCTGTATGTGTCCCTAGGGGTGTGATTCTTACTGTGATTGGCTGTGGCTTGAGCTGTAGGAACACTGATCAACGGTCCTACATTGTAGAACCGTGTGATCAGTGTTTCTACACTGGGGAGAATGACAGGTGGCTTGTTTACACAAGCCGCCTGACTTTCTCCCTCTCCCCCGACGATCGCCGAGTGACCGGCGGACATCGGGTCCGCCGGTTACACGCGCGGGGGGCCCGTGACCGCGCGGGAGCGCGCCTCCGCGGGCGCGCGCTCGCTCCCCAGAGCCTCACAGGCTAGCGACGTAGACCTACGTCGCTCTGCCTGTGAGGGGCTGACTGCCGCAGTAAATATACTGTGAGCAGTCGGCAATCGGTTAAAAAAATAAACTGATAATGAATGTCATTTGCCAGCAATTTCAACTGTATCTTTTTTTTCCTTTGTAAGTGTCACTTTTGCTGTAGCACATCCTAATGCAAGAATGAAAACAATATTTTGAATAGAGTCTCTACCAAAATGCCAGACCCTATAAGGCTGGTACAGATTTTGAGACGGCACTGCATGCAAAAAAACAACAAAAACAAAAAAACAAAAATAAAATGTGTGAGGTCCCTCTAAAATTCTTTACTAGACCCAAAATCTGAGCATGCAGTAGAGCATGAAGCCTGAAGCTGTTTAGCAGGGAATGACGCGCATGCACCGGAACTGACGAGCGGGGCCGGTGCAGGGGCATTGACTCCTGGGAGCGATGACGTTCAGCTCCCAGGAGTCAACGCAAGCAGGAAGTGACGGCGCGGGCTGCGGCTGCAGAGGGAGGAAGTAGAAGGAAGGTAAGTATACTTTCTTCAAAAACAAGGTAAGTAAAGAAAAAAAATCTAGACTATCCATTTGTTTTTTAGGGCATTTAAAGCAAGCGGATGGCCCAAAGTAATTTTTGAGGCCGGAACTCCGCTTTAAGAACCATTATCAGTGGAAAGCTGCCATATATAACAGAGGTAGAAGAACTGCTTCTGTATATGATGCTCAGCTCCTGCCAAACAGGGGACTGGATGGGTAATGGTTCAGGTGTGCATCGGAATGCCCGAACAGCCAGTTGGCTGTTTCTTACTTTACCCATGCCTCACCTCACATAAATACTATACTTAGGGCCAGTAATAAATAGCAAAATGCTATTAGCAGAGCAAATTCCTCAAACAAAAAAATTTGAGGGACAGGCTAGTACACAATGTTCCTGACCCTCCAAAACCGCTGGGTACTTTCCTGGACCACCATGGATTTTATACGTGTGGCAGGTGCAAATCCTGTCGAATGGTGAAGGATAGAATAGGGAAAAGATTCAATATTAACCACCTCCCACCCGGCTACTGTACATATACGGCCGGGTGGGAGTCTCGTCCTTATGATCGGACGTTCCGGAACGTCCTTCAGAAGGAGCAAGATCGTGCAGCCGCGGACACGTGCATCGGTGCGATCTCGATGTGCCTGTGTCTCTCGGACACAGAGCAACAAGTTGCGGCAGGAGAGCCCTGTGATTGGCCCTCCTGATCACATGACAGCTGTGTACAATCACAGTTGTCATGTAATGTAAATACAGCCGTTGTAATGCTTTGATCTCTTCTTCTCCTCACACAGATCCTGTCAGTGAGGAGAAGAAGATGATCTGTGCTGCAGCCAGGGGGATCAGTGAGTTTTTCTAATTACTTACTGATCACAGGAGGGGTCTGTGCTGGTAATCAGAACATTGATTACCAGTGCAGCCCGGGGGGGGGGGTGCCACTAGAGCCACCAGGGAAGCCCACCCATGACCACCAGGGATGCCCACCATGGCCACCAGGGATGGCAATCAGGGCTCAGAGAGCCTGCCAGTGGTGCCCTCCCTATCAGTGCTGCCCACCAATGCCATCCATCAGTGCTGCCCACCAGTGCCCATTATTGCCATATATCAGTGCCGCCCACCAGTGCCCATTATTGCCCACCAGTGCTGCCTATCAGTACCCATCAGTGCAGCCCATCAGTGCCGATCAGTGCCGCCCATCAGTGCCACCTATCAGTGCCGCTGATCAGTGCCCATCAGTGCTGCCTATCAGTGCCCACCAATGCTGCATATCAGTGCCCACCAATGCTGCATATCAGTGCTACCTATCAGTGCTGCATATCAGTGCCCATCAGTGCTGCATATTAGTGCTACCTATCAGTGCCCATCAGTGCTGCATATCAGTGCCATCCCATACCCCATCAGTGTCTCCTCATCAGTGCCTGTCAGTGCGGCATCATCAGTGCTCATCAGTGCAGGAAAAAATGTATCTGTTTAAAAAAATTTTATAACCTAAACAAAAAAACTTTTTTTTTTCAAACTTTTCGGTCTTTTTTTATTTGTGCACCAAAAAAGAAAAAACCTTGCAGTGATCAAATACCAACAAAAGAAAGCTCTATTTGTGGGGAAAAAATGACACAAATTTGGTTTAGGTGTTGCATGACCGCGCAATTGTCATTCAAAATGCAACAGCGCTAAAAGCTGAAAATTGGTCTGGGAAGGAAGGGGGTTTAAGTGCCCAGTATTGAGGTGGTTAAATCCAATACCACCTTAAAGGAATACCCTATAAAGAAGCTTATAACCTGTTAAGAGTACACATGTTATGTACCTGCTTTCTTGTCCGTGTAGCCTGCAGTATGTAGGCCACACTACACGCAAGTTGACAGTGAGGGTGGGGGAACATCTTAACAATATTAAGAAGAGTTTTAAAAAGCATAGTGTTTCTAACCATTTCAGACTGAAGCACAATAGAAACCCAAGCCTCCTCACATTTTGTGGGATAGATAAAATAGATAACCATTGGAGAGGAAAAGATATGCGCAAAGCAGTTTCACAGAATGAAACTCGCTGGATATATGAATTAGGTACACTCCAACTTCAAGGTATGAATATAGACATAGATATTAACTGTTTCATATCCAACTATTGATATCATGTTTTGTAACAGATAAACCTTTCTGTATCTATCCATATGGTTTTCTAATTATAAATTGGGAATAGTGACCATCATACACCACCCCATATATTTATTCATATTTTAAAAGGATTATGTATTTAACATAGTTTTAATCCCTGTTCCTGCAAACTATTTAATAGTTTGAGATGGTTTAGTGTGTAGCACCCTCCTAGATAGGTGCTAGGTAGGGAGTATAGTTTGCTCTGCCTGCTTATCAGGAGAGCAGTAGGTAAAACCTAGTTGCTCTATCTGCTTAACAGGGGAGCAGGATTTCTAGTCAGGCCTGTTGCATGTGTATATGTGTGATTCATCTGGGCTGAGGGAGTGTCCCCACTGTGTCCAATAGGGGAGCCTGTTGGACAGTGGAGGAAACCCAGCCTGTGACTCACAGGTTTTGTAACTGTCCCAGTGGGTTGGCACTGACAGTCATGCATCCTGGGATATGTTATAAGAGCCAAGGGCACATGTGACAGGGTGTCTTTGGGCGGGAAGCCAGGTCCCAGGAGGAGGGTGACGACTGTCTCTCCTCCTGTTTGCTGAGGAAGTTGGTCATAGGCAGTCGGGCTAGTGAACGAGTGGTGTGTCTGAACCCGGAGGTCCAGTGAAACTGATTGTGGAGGTGAAGGCAGAGCAACTCTGGAAAATCAGTGTCTGTGAGTACAGGGGAGCTTGCCAAAGGGTCTGCCCAGAAAGGGGACCACTCCAGTGGCTAGAGTCAGCGGACGGGTGTCAGCACACAGGCAGTGATAGTAAAGGGGGTGCCAAGGTGTTAACCCTGAAGAGAATATTCAAACGGGAACAGTCTATTTATTTTCACTTCTGTGGCAAGGTGAAGCAGCAGCCTTGCCACACACTACAGATCATTGTCCTCAAGTTTGTGCATAGTTCATAGTTGAGTATCCCACTCATCCCTTCTCCCATCCCAGTTCTAAATAAAACACAAAAACCAAATCCCCTGGACTGATTATTGACTGAGCCAAGAACTGTTACTGCTGTTTATCTACTGTCAGTTGCTAATGGTGACCCAGGGGACCCAATAAAAAGTGCTACAAGTGTATTTCAAGCATGGTACTATATGTATTTTTATAACATATTCTTACAAAAACATTTTTTAACCCATTATTGAATGGGAATGATAACATTGGTTACCACCAGCCTTATTTTCCATGGTGATAGTGGTGCATTTAATATTATTTAAAATCCCCAAGAGTAAATATATGGTCATATTAATATATGATCTAACCATATTAATATATGACACATCAATAGATATAGGCACATTTGCATAAAGGTAATGTAGTGGTTCATACAATCTTTAATACCCCGATTAGTTATAACTACAAGCCAAAGTATATCTATATACCTGCATATCATACTGTTTGGGCTCATTAACCTTGGGAACCATACATTTTAACCTCCCTGGTGGTATCCCCGAGCGGGACTCGGGGTGGATTTTTTAGGTTAGGATCGGTATCCCCGAGTCACGCTCGGGGTAGACGTGCAGAGCGCGCAGCGCTGTCTCTTACCTTCTCCTGGCGATCCAGCGATGATCTCCCATTGCTGTGATCGCCAGCCGAGATCCCCGCCGCTCGTCCATCGGTGTGATGACTTGCTAGTTCTGTTCTCTGCAGCAGCAATGCTGCATGGGAGCGGAACTAGGGAGGGAAATTCAAAAGTTGCACAAAACATAAACACATTTATATTATATATATATATATATATATATATATATATATACATATACACACACACACACACATATATATATATATATATATATATATATATATATACACACACACACATATATTTATATATATCGCATGAATTATAATCTAATCAATAATATAATTTTATTATATATATTATATAATAAAATTATATTATTGATTAGATTATAATTCATGCGTTTGTGTTTCAAATTTATCACATCTGGGATGTCTACTAGAGTCTTGTTTTGGTCAGGTTTAAGTCAGTAATTACTAAGAATTGTAGGCCTATAATACATAACGCCAAATTTCCATGAAAAAAATTGTACCGCTTTTGGTACATAATTCCTGACATAATCATACCGCCAGGGAGGTTAATAGAAGGCTGAGAGTGTTGATGGATTTACAGCTTCATATCCCCACAGTTTATTTAATGTTTTTCCCGATAGAATCGGTTTTAAAATAGTGGGAACCTATGGAGTTAAATGATAGGATAATACCAAGAGGTTTATCCGATAGGATTGCTTGTTGTATTGGGGAGGAGCAGCTAGAGAGCAGGTTCTCGAGTATATCTACAAGGCTAAAACGACGTGCCCTCAGCTTCCGTTGATATCAAATCTAGGACGAAACGCATCAAGCTGACACGCATGTCGACTTATTCTGAGCATAGCCTGGAACGCAAGCCAGTTTAGGCCCTTCCGGAGCGGTCCAGCTCCCCGAACAGTGTGTGGGCAACCACACGAGAGCTCTTGGTTTTGGAACTGAGGGATTTATGATTGTATTAAACACTGCAATAGTTTTATTTCCTGTTATGCCCCATGGTGCATTTTTATAAATAAACCAGAGTTTTTTTTAATACTACACCATAAGGGGTCCGTCTCTCTCTGTGATTTGTGTCCCCTAAGATCCGCATATAGGAATATCCACAAGAACGCATGGTTTGCTGGACCAGAGATCATAGGGATCTCACAAGCGTTTTTTGATCTCTGTTTGCCATAAGGTAAAAGAGATCAACAACATCTGGTGAGTTTAAATTCTCTCTAATCCCATTAAACATGGAGGGTGTCCATCACTACTTCTACTTATTCGGGCAGATAGCACTTTTGAGGAGTGTACCCACCTTGTTGGAACTCTATAGCAGCCATCACCATACTGTGGTTGAACCCCCCTGTGGACTATGTTTGCACATTTCCTATATAATTGGACTGAATTTGCACATTTTCTTTATATACTTGGATTGAATTTGCACTTTTTTCCCCCATAATTTATTAATTGCACTATTAATTTATGTATTTATTAATTTTTATTGCACTTGAGCACTTTATCACTGGTATGATCTTTCAATCATAATCTTTTAGCACTGGGATTTATATGTTATACATGTGTTTGAGAAATTTGCGCTGCTAAAAGAATTTTTCTATTTATTAGGGGCTTGAAGCAGCGGCAGTCCAATGTTAAATTTAATTGTACATTTTGTTTGGTGCAAGTGTTTTTTCAATTCACTTAGGGCCAGTATTTACCTACGCAAAAACCTGATGATTTTTCAACCTTTTTTTTTTTTGTTGTACATCTTTGTTTTTTTTATTAGGGGTAATTGAACTTGAATGGTGTAGGGTGCATATGGGGTGTAGGATGCATATTGGATGCCCACTTGATTTAAGAAATGAGTAGGGATTAAACTATATACAATCTCTTCTTCCCAACTTCCAGCACATACACTTGCTTGCAGACTGTCACTCGGAGGACCAGCTAGCATTGATGTGATTATCTGACACTGGCTCAGTCAGACCCAAAGCCAATGCCCTTTGCAGGCAGGCCCCTATGATGTAGCAAAAATTGGTAGTCCTTAGTGCTAGCTGTCCTACATATGGCTACTGCTCCCAGTACCACCTCTTCAGGCACTGTCAGCCCTCCTGGCTGCAGCTGCCCCTCTCCACTGCCAAAGCCACCACAGCCCTCCTGACTGGCTCTGCACCCATCCCAGACCTCTCAGGCATGCCTCCCAGTCCTCCTGACTGTGTGTCACTCACCAGCCCTCCTGGCTGTTCCTTGTTCCTCCTGGAGACTTGCCTGGTAGTGTTCCCCCATTATCCTCTCTTTGCTCTCATGCCTCCTGTCCAGGACACCATGGGTTTTGAGAGAGTCCTGTCACACCTGAGCTCAGGCCCAAGGTCACGCCCCCCCCCCCCCCCCCAGACTGAGGAGCTCCCTCAAAGGCCACCGACAGCCTTACACTGAATCTTCAACTTCCACCCAAACACAAAGCAAACCCAAACTGGGGATTGGTCAAGGCCCTCAGAATACTCCAGGCAGCTCCACTTTACTTACCTTCCCATTTTTCTAGAAGGTTCTAGCACATTCTAGAAATAGGGGGGAGGTCTCAGTGATGCTGCCTGTGAGTCATCCAGCTCTCCCTGGACTTCTGCCCACGCCTTAAAACAAACAGAGACAGGCTTGGCTGACAGCCACGCCTGCATGAATTTACCTACACTAAACAAAACCTATCTACAATTCTAGCACTAGAGGGTGCTACACACTAATGTGAACTGGACTGCTGATCTGAAAGGTGGGGGTGAAGAAGCTGCTGTACAGAGTTGGTGACATGTTGTCTCAGACTAAAATCATTAAAAGGCTACTTGTGTAGACATTCCTTTTTTTGGGAAAGTGGGCCTCAGGTCAGGAGAATTTGAGTACAATATGGCAGAGTTTTTCCCTTTACAGGTGTGGCGTACCCTATTCCAGGAAAAAGGTGATGCCCTTGACCAGCTTGGTGGAGGTGACAGTAAATTAGGGCTGCTTATACACCTACAAAAACAACCTACAAAATTAAGGCTGGGCACGCATAGACTGTTTCACAATGGTGGACCAAAATGCTAGTGATTATTTACTAGCAATAACAGGTACTTACTACACCTTTGGATCAAACGTCTTTCAATAGAAAACACAAGTAGCAAGTAGGATTAAATAACGGTTAGTGATAGTGATCAGGCAATGCTCCAAATGTGTAGTGATCTCTCATTACTAGTAGTGATCAATCACTAGAGATTTTAGCAGTGCAGCTGCACTTCTAAAATTTGCTCCTCTGTTCCTAGCTTGAATTTGAAAAAAAAAAAAAAATAGAGCATGTAAGGTTTGCTTCAAGCATCAGTTTGTGATGCATGTTTGATGGATGTGAAATGCTATGTCTGAATTTTGAACTAAGGCTGTTGGAACAGTATACACAGAATCTGACCTCAACTTGATCTCAAAGGCTCATGAATAGTAAGTTAAAGCGGTAGTATCCCGCTTTTTGACACTTTTACCTACAGGTAAGCCTATAATAAGGCTTACCTGTAGGTACAAATAATATCTCCTAAACCGGCATGGTTTAGGAGATATTTACAGTGCATGCAGCCGCTCGCGCGAGCGGTGCATGCGCTCTGAAGGTCCGGGGGGACCTTCAATTAAGTTGCCGGGAGCTTGCCGGAAAAATCACTCCCGCGCGCATGCGCGGGAGTGACGTCATCGCGGCTCCGGCCAATCATCGCGCCGGAGCCATCTCTTCCGGCCAATCAGCGCGCCGGAGCCGCCGAACCTGGAAGAGACGACGAGGGATCATGGCAGCGCCCGCAGCGATGTCCGGGGGTCCGTGTCGGGGCTTCGTTCTAAGGTAAGTTACACATAATGGGCTAGTATGCGATGCATACTAGCTCATTATGCCTTTGTCTTGCAGGTTTTTATTTTTTTTTATTTATTTTTTTTATAGGGTTTACAACCGCTTTAAGTAAGTCAACACTACATGGACTTGTATGACCCTGTTTAGAAAAGAAAGAATGATCTTTGATCAATATTTTATAGTAATATGATTTTATAAAGGGTTGGGGAGATGTATGGACAGTGGGAATTAATGACTGGAAGTTGTGTTATCTTTAATCACTTTAAGACTGGAAGGATTTTCCCCCTTAATGACCAGGCCCTATTTTGCGATTCAGCACTGTGTTACTTTAAGAGACAATTGCGTGGTTGTGCAACGCTGTACCCAAATAAAATTGATGTCCTTTTTTTCCCCACAAATAGAGCTTTCTTTTGGTGGTATTTGATCACCTGTGAGATTTTTATTTTTGCGCTTTAAACAAAAAAAAGAGCGACAATTTTGAAAAAAAAAAAACAATATTTTTCACATTCTGCTATATGACATTCTCAAAAAAAAAAATATATACATTTTTTAACATTTTAGGCCAATTTGTTTTCTGCTACATATTTTTGGTAAAAATAAAAAAAATTGCAATAAGCGTATTTTGATTGGTTTGCGCAAAAGTTATCGCATCTACTAACTATGGGAAAGATTTATGTCATTTTTATTGTTTTTTTTTTTTACTAGTAATGGCAGCAATCTGCGATTTTTTTCAGGACTGCAACATTACGGCGGACAGATCGGACCCCTGACTGATATTTTTGACACTTTTGGGGGGAACCAGTGACATTACTACAATAACTAGTGCTAAAAATATGCACTGTTACTGTAATAATGACACTGGCAGGGAAGGGGTTAACATTGTGGATGATCAAGGGGATAAATGTGAGCCTAGGGGAGTGATTCTAACTGTGGGGGGGGGCGGAGCTTCTGAAATGACTATAGAGACATGTGATCCTATATAGAAGGATCACATGGGCTCTATGATCATTACAGGGAGAAGAACGGTCAGCTGTGTTTACAACAGCCGACCGTTCTTCTCTCTCAACGGGGAACGATCACGGGTGTCAGGGGGCAATCGGAGCTGCCTGACACACGCATCGGCTTCCCCGCTGACTAGCGCCAGCGCGCGCTCTCCCCCTAGCCTCCTTAGAGCGAGCGATTTATACCTACGTTGCTTTGCCCAGGAGCGGCTGCCTGCCGCAGTATATCTGCGGTGGGCGGTCTTAAAGTGGTTAACAGAAATACAATTTAAAAGGGGGAAAAACATGTGTATGAACTCCATTCCTAAAACATGTGCATGTATCCTTATAAAGATCCCTTTTTTGTATTGAGAAATTGAAAGGTTTAAGTTTTTTTCCCAATAAACTTTGAAAGACGAAATGATTAGTTGTAACTGTTGCCTAGAATAGCAAATCTTAAAGGATATTTCTTTGAATATGGTGGATGTGTGCACAAAAGATAAATGGATTCACAGTTTGCAGCCCCCTGTCTCTAGTATTGTGCAGACTTACTGCTGATTTTGAAAGCCTATTAAAAGGACAAGTTACAAAGCGGACCATCATGAAACTGCATTAGGCTAAAACTTCAGGTACACCAAGCAGTTCACATTTAAGTCAGCAGGAAATCCGGCTTGTCCTGAACACTCTTTGTAGTAGAAAAACCATGTAGAGAAAATAAAGGCTCAGTTTGTTAAAAGTTAAAAGATACCACTCCCTTCAACATATCAATGCTGCTTAACCTAAAAAACTGTTTTCATAATATCTTTAATAAACAAACTGGGCATTTTGTAGTGGTAAATTACAGAACAGCAGGCAAAGTAGCAGTTAAAGTGAAACTATACTCAAATGTAATATACATTGCTGGCTTACGGGTTTTTTTGCCGAATGGAATCTGTATGTCGCTTCTCTTCTGCAAAAGAAAAGTTGTACCTGTTTGCCAGCAATGTTTTTTTGCAAACATACATCGACCCTTGCATGTACAGCTCAGTATGCCATAGTTGCCAACATTTGAAAACAATTTCCAGGGACACTTTGCAGCACAGCTATCAATTACTAACCACACCCACTTCCCTGAAG
The DNA here is from genome assembly GCF_965119305.1 of Pelophylax lessonae. Classification (NCBI taxonomy): domain Eukaryota; kingdom Metazoa; phylum Chordata; class Amphibia; order Anura; family Ranidae; genus Pelophylax; species Pelophylax lessonae. Next base: position 542,585,528 of record NC_138771.1, on the reverse strand, counting down.
CTTCGCCCACTCTGCATAATTAATCTCCACCTACTTGTCATCAGATTATGGGGATTGCTCAATAAAGAAAGAATTACAAGAAATTGAAAAGGGAGGTGCACATATAATGAATTATAACATAAGTGACACATGCCCATTGAAAACACTTTGGTTAAATGTGCCCTCCCTTAAGGCTGAAATTGTAATTTAAAATGGTTCTTTCAATATATGCTTTTCCATGTTTTAATGCATACCGTTATTTTTGTAAGCAAAGCCTTGCACTCATGAATCCTATGTTTATTTTTGATGAAGGGTAGTAGGTGCAGAACACGTTTCCAATGGTCCTTGTAGCCCTGTTGTTTAATTCCAGGAAGTGCCTCTGCCTATCTCTTATATTTTCTCCTTTGAATGCTTCTACTTGGCCCCAAAACCGAGGTTGTACGAGCTTTCCCGGGCCGGGCAGGCGTCGGAAAGGTGCATGCGCAGTTACGATGTCGAACCGCAACCATTTTTTTTTATGGGCACTGGCTGCCCATGACAGGCATTTACAGACAGCCGGGACAAATTAAATTACCCGGGACAGGGTCCTATTTGCCGGGACTGTCCCTGCAAAAATGGGACAGTTGGCAGGTATGGTATACAATCCTGTCAACTACCAGATACTAGGATGAATAAACCACCCTCCTCATAAGCACGAGTTGCACCACATTGGGCCAGCCAGTCAAAATGGCCAAAGACACTGAACCCAGAAGAAGACCAGGCGTATACTTCAAATTTAGCAGGGGGAAGCTGTCAGGTACCTGTGAGGTAAAGTCCAAAGTGGAGCTTGAGTGCTGAGGATTCAGGTGAAAACAAAGTCACGGAGGTCAGGCCGTCAACAGATCAGGCAAAGCGGTATATGAACGAAATCCAAAGAATGGTCAGACAGGCAGAGGTCATACACAAACTGGCGGTGAAGTACGGAATCGGCAGGCTGGAGAGGAGTCAAGAATTTAGGCAAAAGTTCATACACGTTAATCAGAGTCTCAGAGCATACAGCACACCGAGGGAGATAATCCAAACAAACAGGCACTGAGTAACAGGAAGTGCTGCTATTTATGGGCTGGTTACATTGTACATTGTTCGCAGCGGGCAGCAGGTGGGGCTAGTGAGTCCAAAGCAATGCATCAGGCTGGAAAATCACTGCAAAGACTCCAGAGCTTCCCTGTGGCACAACAGGCAAGGCTGCAGGCTATAAAACTGGGAACCTCCTGGTTCAAGGACACCCAGGTACATGAAAGAAGCAAGGGACATTACATCTGCCACAGCATTGAAGTTGGTGCTTTGGCAGGTAAGTCTGCCATAATGTACAAATATGTTACATATAAAAATGATGGCTAAGACCCTGTTGTTGTTGTTGTCAGGGTATTTCAATTTACTTTCTGTCTAGGTGACAACAGTCACTAAGAAAGAAAAAAAATTTTGGGTAGGGTCCAACTTTTGAACCTAACTCCAGGCTATTTTGTTTTTTTTTCTTTACCAAAAATGCTGGTACTAATGAGGGAGTCCATGGACATTGCATCACAAGAGGAGAATGAGTATTGTGCATTTAAAGTGTTACTAACCCAGGAGCCTGCATTCACTACATCTGGTCTCCCACAGTACACATAACATGGAAATTCAATTATTATAGTAAATTTAAACTGCTAAATACCTTTTCTCATTAGCAGTTAAAGCAGTCTTGTGACTTCTAGCAGTGTTCATCTGAACACTGGTTAAAGCTTGTTGGAGGAGCTTTGTGACTGTCCTTGAGACTGCAAGACCCCCGACCCTCTGTCTGGACAGTGTTGATTGGCCCTGTGCTGATCACATGCACCCTCTCAAGAAAAAAAACCTCTCTAGCAATACACCCCAAACTCAGCATGTGCAGCCTGACTCCATAGACTCTGTGTTATCAGAAAAATATCAGGGGAAAGTGGAAGGAGGGGAGGATCAGAGAAGACAGGATCAAACAGCCTTTTTACACAATGCGGATGATTAACCCCTTAGGTTCCACAGTGAGTATAACATGCATGCTTTCCTGCATCCACAGACTGATTTAACTGTTGCGTGTTTAGTAACACTTTAAGTTCCATTCCAACAATTCATGGCAATAAGTCAGAAAATAAGTACCGTATATACTCGAGTATAAGCCAAGTTTTTCAGCAAATTTTTTGTCCCCCTCGGCTTATACTCGGGTCATAAAAAAAAAAAAAATGTTCCTGGCTGGCCCGGTGTCCTCCTGAGGCGCCTTAGATTCAAAAATGGCACCAACATGTCACCGCACATGCGGCGCCGCCGCACGGGAAAGGCCGTACACGTTTGGCTATTCCCATTAATAGCCGAACATATACAAGCTTTCCCGAGCGGAGGGCGGTGCCATTTTTAAATCGAAGGCGAACCAGGAACAGGTAAGTGAGACTCCTCCACAGCCGCACTACCTGCCATTATGCGGGGCTGCGGGCATACTACAAGAGATGCAGTGCTGCGGGCATGTTACACCTGTAGTATGCCCGCAGCCCCGCATTCTCTTGTACCATGCCCGCAGCCCTGCATTCTCCTGTACCATTACCATGCCCACAGCCCTACATTCTCCTGTACCATTACAATGCCCACAGCCCTGCATTCTGCTGTACCATGCCCACAGCCCTGCATTCTCCTGTACCATGCCCACAGCCCTGCATTCTCCTGTACCGTGCCCACAGCCCTGCATTCTCCTGTACCATTACCATGCCCGCAGTTCTGCATTCTCCTGTACCATGCCCACAGCCCTGCATTCTCCTGTACCATTACCATGCCCATAGCCCTGCATTCTCTTGTACAATGCCCGCAGCCCTGCATTCTCCTGTATCATGTCTGCAGCCCTGCATCTCCTGTACCATGCCCACAGCCCTGCATTCTCCTGTACCATGCCCGCAGCCCCTGTTTTGGGTCTCGTGGTGGTCCAGTTGGATCCAGTAGCTGCTGCATTTCCCACCCACATAGGCTTATACTTGAGTTAATCATTTTTCCCATTTTTTTTTGGTAAAATTAGGGGCCTCGACTTATATTCGGGTCGGCTTATACTCGAGTATATACGGAACGTTGTTAACAATTAGGATGGTATATACCTTTATCTAGTAGTGATTGAAACACTAAAATTTCCTGATTCCTCACTTTTTTTTAAATATTTCTTTGTAGGTGTGTCTGATTTGAAGTTCAGGAATCTAGGTATTATTCCTGAATTGCATGATTTGCCTTAGACAGAACAAATCCTCATGTTAATAAAAACTGCAATTAGCGGAGCCTCCAATTCAGCTTACTACTTTTGGACTAAACGTAAACCCAATCATTAACATTTCATATACGATTTAAAGCAGAAGTTTCGTTTTATATATATATATATATATATATATATATATATATATATATATATATATACAGTGCTTTAAGTGGGCCGGTACGCCCCGGTACTCAGTACCGCCACTTCTGCAGAAAGCTGTAGAGAGTACCGCCACCTCTCCCTGCGCCCAGAACGTCATTTTAGCGTACCGGTACGCAGGGCCGATCCACTGACGAAAAGGGGGGGGGGGGCGCCGCTCTGCAGACACAACAATAATCCATCGATGCTGACCAGAGCCTCTGCTGTGTCCCTCCCTCTGTATCACAAACACTGACCGTGACGTCATACGCCCGACCCACCGCCCCAGCATTCACAGCGAAAGAGGAACTTATTCCTCCGCACTCGCGGCAGTGCTCCACCCCCCACCCCCTCCAGCAGAGCATGGTGTGGTGTCCTGACTGAGACTCCTGAGTCCTGCCTGCGTCTGCCGACCCCGCTCCGGAGAATAAAGCCTGGCTGCTGCTCCTTGAAGGACACCTCACAGTGCCCCAGTGCCCTAGCTGCATGCCGCCTGCCACCACAGCACCTGCCTGGCCTGCCACCACAGCACCTGCCTGGCCTGCCACCACAGCACCTGTCTGGCCTGCCACCTGCCACCACAGCACCTGCCTGCCACCTGCCACCACAGCACCTGCCTGCCGCCTGCCACCTGCCACCACAGCTCCTGCCTGCCGCCTGCCACCACAGCACCTGCCTGGCCTGCCAGTGCCACCACAGTCAGTGCCCTGCCGTGCCATCCTTCCAGCCACCACCACCAGCACAACACATCACGTGAGTTACCAGGCCCAAAACCAACCTGGCTTAAGTCGCAAACGCACATCTGGCAGTTCACACTGCCATGTGCGATACGCAGGGGGTGTCAATTAAATGTTAACGACACCCCCAGTTTGATCGCATATCGCAGTGCGATCTGACAGTTCGCACAGGATCGGATCAGTAAATCAGTAAACCACACAGTAAACCACTGTGCGATCCGATCCGGATGCGGCTGGAAAAAAGGATTATGTGCGAGTTTGGTGCGGATACAGTGCGAATTCAGCCATACAAAGTGTATGGCTGAATTCGCATCCGCACTTCCGAGCGCATGTAATGAAGGAGCAGTGCGCTCCGAATTACATGCGATTGCCGCAAAATAGAGTACCGGCACCTCTTTTGGGCCACTTAAAGCACTGATATATATATATATATATATATATATATATATTTATTTATTTTTTTTTTTCAGTACAGCTTCAGTTACATATCCTACCTGTAAATAAATATATACCATGTCCTAATGGCTGCGCCTTACTGTAATAATCTTCAGTGAAGCCAGGTCTTCTTCACAGCTCTGAACTTCCATCACTGTATGAGTTAACTGCCTTGGAAGCCAATTTCCACATTGATATAGCATCTGATACACCTTATACACATATATCATAGTTACTGTCATCAACAAAACCCCTTTGGAGCTGAAGACATGCTTTTTCCCACTCATGTAGTACAGAACAGAAGAGGTGGTTTAGGTTTTCACGATCAGCTTCCTCTGAAACAGGGATAATCATAATAGCATACAAATGAACTACATTAATTGTTGTGTTAATACATATTAAACATGGATTAAAACTTATTTAAATCGTTATCTTTCCTGGCTCAATTAAAATAATGTGCTTACATTCCATATCACAAATGACAGGGGCCTTTGTAGTACGAAGAAACAGTGAAAGTCCCACAGACTGAGTAAAAAGAAAAATGTGTTCTTTGAAATTTTAAGGGATGTGGTGCCTATTAATATCTATCGATCTGCTAAATACATTATTTAAAAGCTTTCCAAACCAGTAATATCTGCAAATACCCATTGCTTTTTTGCTTTTGCCAGTGGAATTGTCTGATATGCACCTCTGGTAATAAGGAGGTAGCACCCCCCCCCCCCCCCCATCCTTCTGCAATGATATCACTGCAGCAAAGTCACCCTTGCTGCTGCTGTAGCTGCTTAAATGCTGGCACCGTTGATAGTCCTGTAAGGAAATAGCCATGCCTTGCTCTGCTCACAGGCCATTAGATTGACAACATATTACTTTATCTGCAGGAACATAAAGCAGAACTAAAACCCATTGATTTCCACACCATTTTCTCTTGAGCATACCATGCTTGATGAGTAGTTTTTGAGACGCTAGTTGCTCACTGCCTTCACTGTTTTGTAAGCCTTCCCGACTATTAGGGTTGCATATTACTCACTCAATAGCCTGTTGATCCAAATTTGTAACTTTACTTCACTCTTTTATAAGGGTAGATCATTAATACCTCAACTTGGTCTGTCAGAGCTGAGTTATGGGGGAGCCGGGGATGCCCTATCTCTCCTGAGGGGACAGTCTTAGCCCCCAGTAGGGATCTCCTTGGGATTGGGCGGGTCTCTCCGGATCTCCATTTCAAGGCGCATAACTTTTACTCTGCGCCCTTCTCATTGTGGAACCTACGAGGATCACTTGCTTACTTACACTTTGAAGTATTTGAGAGTTGTACGTTTACTGTTCGGTATGGTTCAATTTGTCAAATATTTGCTTTTTGTTCATAATGCTTGTTATGTATCTGTTCCTTTATATTACAAATAAAAATCTTTTGAAAGTAAAACCCATTGATTGAACTGTTTACAAAAAACATTTACATTCATTTAATGCCATGAATGATAACTGTCACAGTTAACTTGTGCTCTCAACTAAACTGTCAAGCCACCAAATGGTAAGTGTCATATTTGATCGCATATGCAGCACCATGGTAACTATAGATCAATAAGGGGCTAAGATGTCAGCTTCCTTGGCTGTAAGTGATAAGAGGGAAATCATGTAAAATTCCTGCTTAGTCCCTGCCACAGACTCCAGCATTGTCTGGTAAGGGTTAAGAGAAAATAATTTTAGCTAAAAAAAAAAAAAAATTACATTTTTATTAACTAACATGGTAACTTGACTTGAAAATGCTTTTTGATCACCCTTATAGAAAAAAACAAAAAAAAAAACAAATGGCTTTAGATTGACTTTAAATCTGTTATCATCTACATAGTCTTGCTTAGTAATAAGTCTGATTTTGAAATGAAAAATGTTCACAATCTTTTTCTCCTGTGCACAGCTAGCATAGTTCATAAGGGGTTAAATGAAGGCATGCCTTTCTGTGCAACCTTTCCATGACCCAGGTAATTCTTCTTAAGTGACTTGACAGTATCCTAAAAGCTGCTATGTTAATGTGTCTCAATTGAAATGATCCGTATAAGACAATTATGTGTCCACAAGGTCGTTCAGATAGACCCTGTGACACATTGAGCAGAGCAATGCATTACACAGAATGATATTATACTTCCGGATTACTGCTCCGAGACATTACCCTCCCTGTCCTCCATCATCTTAATGCTCTTATTTAGAGCTGACTCTTGGACTACTTAAAAGACCAAGACTTCCTAACTGTCCTCCATTTTTTTTCCAAGTCAGAGGAACATAAAACTTTTTCCATTTCAGTTTTAGGATTTTGATTCTTGTTCTATTATCTCTCTGGCGACTTTTATTTTCCTCTCCCGAAAAATGAATGTTTCTATTTTCAAACATCTTTGTGGAGTTTCAAGGGTATTTGGGCGATTGTGTAAATTCATTTTTGTTTCAGGTATAACTAAACTTGTTCAAAAGGAGACAGAAAATTGGATATAAATGAATGAACTGTCAGAAAAAGGGTGTGCTGGGCAAAATCAATACAGTTTACCGCCATGATCTGCTATAAATAAGATACACTCATGGTATTAAAGTAATGATAAACCCTCAGGTTTTTTTTAGCACTTTTAGCACTTGACTTAATCACTTATTTATTATGAAGCTTCTTTATCTTTTAATCCATGCCTATGTGCCAGTTTAAGCTGGTGTCATGACCACTGCCCCAGGTTTCCTGTTTCAGGGTGGCTCCTTTCACTTGCAGCATCCTATGGAGCCACCCTCACATGCAGGAACTAGAGTTGTGTCTCCCTACATGGTGTGCATCAATAGAAACATACAGCCCCACAGGCACTCCCCTGCTCCTCCTTCATCCTCTTCCTTCCCTTCTCCAAACTAACAGACTGACTGGAGACTGCACTGTCCATGGTTAAAGTGTTCATTTTAAAGCTCCATTCACCCCAGAGCATAATGGAATTACAGAATCGCAGCAAAACACTGGAATCATTTGTGATACCAATATTTCTCAATGGCATCCCAAACACAGTGTGATTTTGCCACGACTGTCGAGTGACAAAACATGCTAAATTGTGGCAAAAATCGCAAAGCAAAATGTGCCTGGCTCTGTGCCAAAACTTGGTACATGAGCTTTTTTGGTGTGTTTTTGGAGCGGGTGAAGTCCACTCAATTAAATGGTGCTGTTGCAAAAATGTGCCACAAAAAAACACAAAAAAGCTAAAAAAAACATGGTGCAGTAGATGTCGCTGCAGTATGCATAGGTGTGAATGGAGCCTTATAGAAAAAAAAAGAAAAGGTAAACTAACACTGTACAGCCTCCCCACCCCCTTGTCCCTGCTGTACTCACCGTTGGTGATGCTAAGCTGTCAGAGCCCCTGCAGTAAGTCCAGCGGTCCAGGGATTTGAAATCCCTGCTCTTCTCCCGCTTAGTCGGTGCCTGCACGGTAAATTATTCTGGTCCATCAAGGAGAAGAGGGAAAAGAGAGTGGATTTTAAATCTCCAGATCAATAGACTGGTTGCATGGGCACTGACAGCTCAGTAACACCAGAGGTAAGCACAGCATGGACAAAGGGATGGGAAGGCTGTATGGTATTAGTTTGCCTTTTCATTTTTTTCTCTAGGGTGAACTAACACTTTAACTGTGCACAGCACATTCTCCAGTCAGTCTGGAGACTGGTTAAACTGGTTAAAACCACTGCAGGTTGCTATCCCAAAAAACTATAAAATAGGTCTGCTTGTAAAGAAAATAATTTATATTAACATATTCCGCCCCATTCATCGTTGATTTTTGCTGACCTAAAAAGTTAAGCTTAAATCTAACACTTTCAGGGGGGTTGGACTCCTGCTTCCCCTCCCCGCTCTGTGGTTTCATCTGCTGGCCCCTTACATCACTAGGATACAGTTGTGAAATGGGTCTGGTGGAAGGAACCAATGAATGCAGCGAGGGATCAGGAATCTGACACAACCTCAAATGTGTCAGTTGCTGAAAATGTTTATGCAAATGTATCTCTTAGATAGATGGTTTAGGTAGCTTGACAGGTAAGTATGATTTTTTTTTTTTTTAAAGGCAGTGTGCACTTTTTAAAATTTCTGTTTTTTTTATTTATTTATTTTTTTTTTTTTTAAAGCAACAGAATCATTTTAAGTTTTCAAGGCACTATGTATTGACATTATCTCTGATGCATATTATGCTGTATATCAGACGTCAGTTTGATGAGAAAAAATGAGTTCTTTAATAGCAATAATTCATTCATTATGGCAGAGCTGTGTGACTCTTTTGTCTACATATAAGACCACACTAGGAAATGCTAATTGCAGGGTCACAGCAGCTCTCACAGATTATAAAACTTTGAGCCAGATTAATAAAAACGAATAAGAGATTTATACTGACTGGCCAATATCAATCCATTGCATATTCCTATTTGAAGTGCTGCATCTCAACATTAACTAATTACCCTTCTCGGTAATTGCTAAGCCATACCTTTTGGTCCACTTTGCAACTTTTTTTTTTTTTTTCAGCATAGCCATGTATGGTACTGTAATCATTAGGGATTAGGTGATGTATACCATGCACTATTCCCCTGGCATCTTCATGGGGTCATGCCACCTGAGGGACCACAAGGCAAGCAGAGTCTAGTTTTATCTAGCCGCTGCTGAGAGTTTCTCTCTGCTTCACAGAAGGGCTGGTCTGCAATGAATGATAACTGGAGTCTGCTACTGCTGTGCTAAGATCTCCTGTGACTATTCACTGGAGTACAGTATGGCAAGCAGCCAAGGGAGATCTTTGCACAACTTGATCAATATACTAAAAAAAAAAACAGCAACTGCTCTGTGTTGCAGAAACAGGACTGTGCTTTTTGCTGCAATCTCAGTCAGAATATGAGAGGGTACATGTATTCGTTCTGTGAGCCAAAACTATCTGACAGCAAAAACAAAGTGCTAGGAAGCCACAAAACACAAACTTGTGTAGGCTACTGGTACTCAAAAGCTTTTGATATGCATATTGATGTCATTCCAACTGAAACAAACAAAAAAAAAACTGATAATTAACTTTGAGTCTAAATGTTCATTGCACGTCTGTATTTTTTTTTTTAATCCATTATTTTTGTTTCAATTGTTACTGTATATTAATTATAAATGCATTAGTAAAAGAGGTAAACAAGCTGCTTAAAAATTGACTCTGGAGACAGTTAGTACAATTTGGATGAGTTCACACTTCATACAATTAGGCCATGGCTCACAGCAGGGGGGGTCCGATGCGTCCCTGTTTTTCATTTCAGGTGCAAACTGTGTCCGAATTTCTGCCTGAATTCAGACCTAAAATGAACCAGAAGACACACAGGACCCTTTTCCAGTGCGGACCGCGGGTGCCGTGGAGATGTGTGAACAGACTCCAATGAGAGACGGTCACACTCTCCTGTCATGTGAATTGAATGCGATAAAACCCACATCCAATTTACATAAGTGTGAACCCAGCCTTAGACGTTTTTGCCGATTCACACTTAAAGCTGAACCCTGGGCATACAAAATGTAATCCAAATATTTATCCGCTATAGCTACAAAGTAAATATATCCACTTTGTGTCCACCAAAGTCCTTTGAAAACCCAGATGTTACCATGAAATAGTAACCTTATCACTGTGCTATAACCCGTGCAGACAGCAGAGGTGTGAGGGAGCAAACAGGTCCTCCTACTACAGGCTGGCTCTAAGCAGCTGCTTCCAAAAAGGTTGTTAAGTTATGTGTGTTCTATTTCTATATCATGTTTTGACTGTTGTACTGTTTTGCTATGTCACCCTGGAACGCTGCTGCCTCCTGATTGTGAAGGGTAAACACTGTTGGTCAGGTTTTCCCATGATTTTTTTGGGGCAAACAGTTAAAAGAGGGAACTGCCTCTGGAGGAGAGAGGTTGCTTCATGTATGGGAAGAGCACAGGGGCTGTGCTAAAGATGTGATTACTATCATGCGACTAGATTACCCCTTGGCGGGAATCTAGTCAAGGCTCCAGGACATGGACTAATGAACTGATTGAGCATGGGCATTTTCTACATATGATATGACTACCTAAATGTGCAGGGGCAGCAGGAGGCATTGAGAAAAGACTTGTTTTAGGAATGGATGTCTGGGAACAAGCAAACATATTTAAAGAACAACTTTCTGTAAAGATCAGATTGTTGTTAAATATTTTTGCTTGGTCTGAAGGTATTTGATGATATAATTAAATGGGTGCATGTAGGGTGTATCACACATATGGTTCACATGGGACAAGACAGGACAAGAGAAGATGCAGTACAAAGTGTCTAATGAATAGTCCAGCTAACAAGAAAAGGCTACATTGCCATTGCCACTGACTAAAGTACTGGTATCAATGTGAAAATAGCAGCCAGCCAGTCAAGAAGCAGGTGTGGCTTGGCACAGGTGACAGAAGGCATTGGTAGTGAAGGAACTTGTGTGCTTAGGCTCCTTCTCTAGCAATTGATTCCCCAGTCTTTGGTCTGATTTGTGGTATGGGACATCCTAAGTACCCATTCTAAATGTTATGGAAGATGGAGTGAGGCCTCATGGGGAGAATAAGCACAGTTTATGTACAGATTTAAGCTTCCTGAATTCGGACCTGAAACGGACCAGAAGACACACAGGACCCTTTTCCAGTGCGGACCGTGGCCACCCCGGAGGTGTGTGAACAGACTTCATTGAGAGCCGGTCACACTCTCCTGTCATGCGAATTTCCAGTCCAGTTTGCAAATGTGTGAGCCCAGCCTTAGTCTTTTTGACCGATTCACACTTAAAGCTGAACCCTGGGCATAAAAAATGTAATCAAAATATATTCCGCTATAGCTGCAAAGTAAATATATCCATTTTGTGTTAACCAAATTCCTTTGTAAACCCAGATGTTACCACTGTGCTATAACCTGTGCAGACAACAGAGAGGTGTGAGGGAGCAAACAGGTCCTCCCACTACAGGCTGGCTGTAAGCAGGTGCATCCAAAAAGGTAGTTAAGTTATGTGTTTTCTATTTCTATATCATGTTTTGACTGTTGTACTGTTAAGCTATGTCACCCTGGAGCGCTGGTGCCTCCTGATTGTTAACGGTAAACACTGTTGGTCAGGTTTTCCCATGATTTTTGGGTGGTACTACCCTCTTCTGGGGCAAACAGTTAAAAGAGGGAACTGCCTCTGGAGGAGAGAGGTCACTCCATGTATGGGAAGAGGACTAGATTCCGCCCCTTCCACAGAGCTCTCAGGAAGGGGGGGACACCCCCGAAACACGTAAGATTTTTCTGGAGGTTTACACCTCATCACAGTCTGTATTCATGGAAGAGGCTTAGTGGACATTTCCGGTGGACCCATTATTGCATATCTTACTTGTGTTTCACATCCACTTTGTGAGTATGATGTGTATATTGTCTTATTTAAATAAATTGTTTTAACAGTAATGCGCTAGGCTGGTGCGCCCTCTGTACATTTTCTTTTTAGGTGCTTGCCATGTCCTTACCAACCTCTGGCATCACCCAGCTTATTCATTTACATGGCCAGGAATCCCTAGCCCTGTAAGCAAAGAGGAATGGATAGGGGGTGACATTACTGCCTATATATGGCCACGTGGCCATGTTTGGGCATTAACATTGGCAGTCAAGCAGAGGATGCTCAGGAAATAGCAGAAGCAGATCTAAGGCAGAAACAACTTCCACTTCTTTACAGATTTTACTAGGGATACTAAGATAGGGATAAGGATGTTACCTGGTGGCACTACAATCAAGTTAAGGGGGCTCAGAAAACAGCAGAAGCTTCAACATTACAGAACAAGTCAGAATGTGACTAACTACAACTAGCTATATACTTAAATATCTACCAAGAGCTCAGCATTAACAAAAGGGAACATACCAGCATGTCCATGTTCTCCAGGCCTCTACTGGATTAGCCACATACCAGGGACAACTGCACACAGGTGTTTCACCAAGCAGTATTTACAAGAGTAAATACGGCACACTGCTGAATGTGTTCTCTGAATCTAACAGCAAGCACTTAATTACTAGGTAAGTAGTGCTTGAATTTATTCAACTGTACAAGACCAAAACATTGATCACAAAAGCAAATTTCCACCTCAGACTCACAATAAAATACAATAGCATTAATATAACAGTACAATAACATTATATAGAATTGTTTTTGTTTTTGTTTTGTTTTTTTACTTCCTATGTAGCAAATAAAAAAATAAAATGTGCTTATAGTTTCTAAAACCAGCTCAGAGTATAAAAGGGAAAATACTTTAAGTTCTGAATTATTATACTAAAGGTAGTGTGTTGCATTTGCAGAGGGAGCACTCAGTAAGGCTCCTATATCCTTAAACTAGACTTGCATGTGATATTGATTTTTATAAACTTAACTTATCTTCAGTAAATAATATGTCAGATTTCTGTGAAATAAGTTACATGGCCAGCACAAGGTAATCCTGTTCGAATTATGCATTCCACTTCCATAAATACCTGATCCGTTTTGTCTGTGCCAATCTGTCTATTGTAAAAAAAAAAGAAAACACTGACTATAAATCTAAAAGCTTCTGTATGATGGTCTGAGCAAGTTCTAAATCCATGTCCTATGTGATGCACAAGCTTCTAGTGGTAGAGTTTCAGTGGCAGACACAGTGCTAATAATGTAGAAAGCAGTGGGTGGTTCTAGGAGTGACCAAGTGCTATGAAATTTGGAACAGCCTGCAAGAGGGTGGCAACGCTGCTCTGAATTTGGAAGCAGTGCTCCATTGTTGCCAACCTATCAAATAAAGCTGTATTAGGTGGACTTAAATGGCAGGGTCAATAGGTATTTGCGGGCTTTTGCAGCGGGACTATAAAAAAACTGTAAGTTCTACACTATGTATTTCGTATGGGTGACCATAGTTCTACTTAGGTTTGATGGGCTGTTTTCTTTGGAAGAATTCTCTTTTCTAACTTCACTGATTGGCGTCAAAACAAATAAGAATACTTGATCTGGGTCTTTGACTAACAAAATATTGAGGGTAAGTGATAAAAATGGCAGCCCAACAACTAAAATTCTAAGAAGAGGCCAGCGATGGCAGTTTATATATTCTCTCAGCACATGCTTACTCAATGCAGTAAAATTTACTATTTTTTTTTTAATTTTGAATAAAGTTGGGAAAAAGTAAATCTTCTGCTGTCTTTTTACTTTTGTTTTTAATTTTGCTGGGAAGATTTTTCCCTCACCTCTGGTCCCGGTGACATTCTTGCACAAATAATAATAGAAAAAAAGGGGGAGAAGATTCCACCAAGCCAGAAAGACACAGACAGCAATAAAAACATCATTGGAACTTATCTTTTCCAACATTAATAGAAACATTAGATCAGTTTTTTTTATTTATTTATTTTTATGGAAAAGCTAACGCTTTCCTTCGGTCAGCGAAAAACTGCTCCTTTGTGTCAATAGTTTAGCTGATGTAGCAATCCAATAATCTTGATAATATGGCCATCACTGGGGTTCAAGGGCACCCTGTCCAAGAGACTTGCGGGGAGATAATGGAATCAGAAAGCACAATCAGTAAGCCAAGTCAGCATGTAAAATGAGGGGATATGGCCACCCTTAGGTCGCCCCTGACCACCAGAGGCATCCTGATGAGGTAGTACACATGCAGTGGTAAAAATGTCCCCACTTTTGCATTCGACAGTCAGTACAGACGCCAAAGGAGACCCATTCAAGTGAATCATTCAACGTGGTGCATGTTGGTGCAGGCTTTGCAGGATAAAACAAGTGGTAAGGGGGCAACATAACACTTCCCAGCTGCCTGCCAAATGCCCTCTAAAAAAGTGAGCCACAGCCTAACCACTTAAGAGACTGGAAGGTTTTACCCCCTTAATGACCAGGCCATTTTTAGCAATTTGGTACTGCGTGATAGGGATGATCGAACTTTTGAAAAGTGCGGTTCGACCAGAACACCCGAATTTCCCTAAAGTTCTGTTCGGATTTCAGAACCCCATTGAAATCAATGGGACCCGAACTTCGGTAATCAAAAAACACCATTTTTAAGCCCTAAAACCCAATAAATGCCCCTAAAAAGTGCCTAGGGTTCTGGGTCATGCCCCATTAACTATTAATCACACAAAAAAAGTTCTTAAAAATTGTCATTTTTGATAAAAAAGCCAATTATTGAAAAAAAAAAGAGAGATTTTTTGATTTTGGCAGGCAAAACATCTGAACTTGTGTATAGTGGTGTATATACACACATCCATATATTTATATACACACCTAGACATATATAGGTGTGATAGTAGCAGAAATATATGCTTGCGCTAATGAAATAATTTACAGTAATATATTTCTGCTACTATCACACCTATATATGGCTAGGTGTCTATATACATATAATTATGTGTGTATATATACCACTATACACAAGTTCAGATGTTTTGCCTGCCTCAAAAGAACCCCAAAAAATGCAAAAAAAAACGCTAGCGTAAAAAAAAAAAATGCCCAGGTGTGTTTTTGCTGGCATTTTTTGGGGGTTTTTGGAGGCAGGCAAACATCAGAACTTGTGCACAGTACCACTATACACAAGTTCAGATGTTTTTCCTGACTGCAAAGAACCCAAAAAAATGCCTGCTATTAAACCGGCAAGGTGTTAGTGCAGCGAAGCCATACTCCTGTGCTGAAAGTTTTCTAATACAAACGATCTTTTTTTTATGGTTCTGGACATGCTACAGAGCTGAAACTTCACATGTACACTTTTTAGACCCCCCAGATCTGAAATCCAAAGTAAAAATCAAAAAATCTCTCTTTTTTTTTTTTTTCAATAATTGGCTTTTTTTTATCAAAAATGACAATTTTTAAGAACTTTTTTTTGTGTGATTTTGTGTCTGGGGGGTCTAAAAGGTGTACCTGTGAAGTTTCAGCTCTGTAGCATGTCCAGAACCAGAAAAAAAAAAGGATTGTTTGTATTAGCAAACTTTCAGCTCAGGGGGTTAGCTTCTCTCCACGGTTTTCACTCCTTGCCGGTTTCAAAGCAGGCATTTTTTTGGGTTCTTTGCAGTCAGGAAAAACATCTGAACTTGTGTATAGTGGTACTGTGCACAAGTTCTGATGATTTGCCTGCCTCCAAAAACCCCCAAAAAATGCCAGCAAAAACACACCTGGGCATTTTTTTTTTGACGCTAGCGTTTTTTTTTTTTGCATTTTTTGGGGTTCTTTTGAGGCAGGCAAAACATCTGAACTTGTGTATAGTGGTATATATACACACATAATTATATGTATATAGACACCTAGCCATATATAGGTGTGATAGTAGCAGAATTATATTACTGTAAATGATTTCATTAGCGCAAGCATATATTTCTGCTACTATCACACCTATATATGTCTAGGTGTGTATATAAATATATGTATGTGTGTATATACACCACTATACACAAGTTCAGATGTTTTGCCTGCCTCAAAAGAACCCCAAAAAATGCCAAAAAAAACGCTAGCGTCAAAAAAAAAATGCCCAGGTGTGTTTTTGCTGGCATTTTTTGGGGGTTTTTGGAGGCAGGCAAAACATCAGAACTTGTGTATAGTGGTACTGTGCACAAGTTCTGATGTTTTGCCTGCCTCCAAAAACTCCCCAAAAATGCCAGCAAAAACACACCTGGGAATTTTTTTTGACGCTAGCGTTTTTTTTTGGCATTTTTTGGGGTTCTTTTGAGGCAGGCAAAACATCTGAACTTGTGTATAGTGGTATATATACACACATAATTATATGTATATAGACACCTAGCCATATATAGGTGTGATAGTAGCAGAAATATATTACTGTAAATGATTTCATTAGCGCAAGCATATATTTCTGCTACTATCACACCTATATATGTCTAGGTGTGTATATAAATATATGGATGTGTGTATATACACCACTATACACAAGTTCAGATGTTTTGCCTGCCTCCAAAATCCCCCAAAAAATGCCAGCAAAAACATACCTGGGCATTTTTTTTTTGACGCTAGCGTTTTTCTTTGTGCATTTTTTGGGGTTCTTTTGAGGCAGGCAAAACATCTGAACTTGTGTATAGTGGTATATATACACACATAATTATATGTATATAGACACCTAGCCATATATAGGTGTGATAGTAGCAGAATTATATTACTGTAAATGATTTCATTAGCGCAAGCATATATTTCTGCTACTATCACACCTATATATGTCTAGGTGTGTATATAAATATATGTATGTGTGTATATACACCACTATACACAAGTTCAGATGTTTTGCCTGCCTCAAAAGAACCCCAAAAAATGCCAAAAAAAACGCTAGCGTCAAAAAAAAAATGCCCAGGTGTGTTTTTGCTGGCATTTTTTGGGGGTTTTTGGAGGCAGGCAAAACATCAGAACTTGTGTATAGTGGTACTGTGCACAAGTTCTGATGTTTTGCCTGCCTCCAAAAACTCCCCAAAAATGCCAGCAAAAACACACCTGGGAATTTTTTTTGACGCTAGCGTTTTTTTTGGCATTTTTTGGGGTTCTTTTGAGGCAGGCAAAACATCTGAACTTGTGTATAGTGGTATATATACACACATAATTATATGTATATAGACACCTAGCCATATATAGGTGTGATAGTAGCAGAAATATATTACTGTAAATGATTTCATTAGCGCAAGCATATATTTCTGCTACTATCACACCTATATATGTCTAGGTGTGTATATAAATATATGGATGTGTGTATATACACCACTATACACAAGTTCAGATGTTTTGCCTGCCTCCAAAATCCCCCAAAAAATGCCAGCAAAAACACACCTGGGCATTTTTTTTTGGACGCTAGCGTTTTTTTGGCATTTTTTTGGGTTCTTTTGAGGCAGGCAAAACATCTGAACTTGTGTATAGTGGTATATATACACACATAATTATATGTATATAGACACCTAGCCATATATAGGTGTGATAGTAGCAGAAATATATTACTGTAAATGATTTCATTAGCGCAAGCATTTATTTCTGCTACTATCACACCTATATATGTCTAGGGGTATATATACAGACATATATGTGTATATATACCCCCTATACACATGTTCAGATGTCATGTCTGACATCAAACATGTCCTCAAAAAAGCACTGGCAGTGGCAGCCCCTGCAGCATAAAAAATGCTTGGCTGGTGAGAAGCCATATTCCAGTTCCGAAGCAATTCAGAGAAATGATCATTTCTCTATAGCGGTCACCCTGCTATGGAAGGGTTTTGTCACCCTGCCATAGCAGTCACTGCCAGTTAACCCTACACTACACTACGGTCCCCTTACACTTAACAATTTCCCTACAGAAACTAAATTTTTGAAGCTAACATAAGTGTAAAGGAGCACTCTAGCTACACTAGATATCCCTTTCCTCACACTAATAAATAGCTAAATGACACTTTTAAAGTAAAATTAACAGAACTGCTTCCACTCTCTTCCATGTCCAGTATAACAATGCTAGGAATATGGCTGGGGCGATCTTATATACTGGGGGGCGTATTCACTAATGATTGGTCTAGGGACCCCCTAGTCACTCCAATCACATTGGCTCAATTGGCTTTTGCTAATGGTTCTGGTCCAATCACAGGCTTTTAAAGCCCATTTCCTGAATCATTGCATTTTGGTCGGTTCTGGTTGCCGAATTCCGAACTTTTTGGGCAAAAAGTTCTAAATTCGGCCGAACCTCGAACACCCAATGTTCAGGCCGAACCGATGGTCGACCCGAACCGTTCGATCATCCCTACTGCGTGACTTTAACTGGTAATTGCGCAGTCATGCAATGCTCTCCCCAAACAAAATGTATGTTCTTTTTTTCCCATAAATAGAGCTTTCTTTTGGTGGTATTTGATCACCTCTGTGGTTTTTATTTTTTGCCTTATAAACTAAAAAAGACCAAAACTTTTGAGAAAAAAATTAAATTTTCTATTTTTTCTTATAAAAAAAAATATCAATAAACTCAATTTTTGTCATACATTTAGGCCAAAATGTATTTAGCTACATGTGGTTGATAAAAAAAATCTCAATATATTTATTGGTTGGAACACAAGTTATAGCGTCTTCGAGCTATTGTGTATACATTGGAATTTACGCAGCTTTTACTTTCTGACTGCCTATCTAATTTCTTGAAGTGCTAAAATGGCAGGGCATTATAACCCCCCCCCCCCCCCCAAATTACCTCTTTTTGGAAGGTAGACACCCCAAAGGAATTTCATGAGAGGCATATTGAGCCCATTGAACATTTCATTTTTTTGTCACGTGTTTAAAAAAATGACAGATAAAAAACAAAAATGTTCACAAAGTTGTCATTAAAATTATATATTTCTTACGTTTGGTAAAATATAAAATATGATCTTATGCCGAATACATAGATACCAAACATAAATACCAAACATGACATGCACAGTTTTTTAAATGAAATTAGTGCATATCTATCTATCTATCTATCTATCTATCTATCTATCTATCTATCTATCTATCTATCTATCTATCTATCTATCTATCTATCTATCTATCTATCTATCTATCTATCTATCTATCTATCTATCTATCTATATATATATATATATATATATATATATATAGATCAGGCCAAAATGAGGGACAAATTAGGAGGAAAGAGGGACAGAGGGACTCCAAATGAGGGACAGTCCCTCTAAATCAGGGACAATTGAGTCCTATAAGTGATATAATCTAGTAGTATGAAAATGAGAGCCAAAAATTCTGGGAGAAACCAGCCCTATATGTACCATATAGACACTAGCACCGTCCTTGACAGAAGAGAGAAATTGGGCTTTTACATTTTCCCATAAATAAGTCACAAGTATAATTTGTTTATAAAAAAAAAATGTGTTTATTATTTATATCGAATAGACAGTCAAACAACCGGGCCATATAGAGCCCAAAACATATTACACATACAATGACATCAACACATGGTACATCATCTAACCATGCAAAGAAATGCCGTCATGTTTCGCAGTATATACACCTCGCTCCTTCAAGGCTTTCCGTTATTAGAATGTAATCCACAGATGTCATATGTAGTGTTGGATACATTCCAATTAGGAGGAGACCAAAGAGTATAAGCACATCTCAGACCGAAAGCGTATACAGTGTCAAAAAATGGGCCGGTAGCACAGCTCAAGCTTCACCAAAATAGACAGATGCTGCCTCAAAACACACATGAATCCAAAGATAAGGCAAGTGACAGGCTTCAACTGCAGCTAAGTGCTCCTCCATGAAGGGAGGTGTGGGTCAAGGACGGTGTTAGTGTCTATATTAGACCTATAAGTCATAATGATCACCAGCACAAATAGAGAGGAACTCTTCCTTACTCTAACCAAACTAAAAAAAAAAAAAAAGTTATGGATATACTTATGAACAATTGGCATAGAAACACATTTTTAAAGCATGAATACACTTCAAGAAAATTATTTCTTTGCATGAATATTCAATATACATTAAAAAGACACTAGCACCTTTGTTAATTAGGAGCACAGTTCTCTGTTCTGCTGTGTCTGACAGAGACAGCACAGAGAACATGAGAACTGGAGCAGCTCAGAGAGGGAAAGAGGGATTTGAGCTCATATTCCGTACGGCAAGGTTATACAGTGGGTATAGAAAAGAATCACCCCCATTACATTCTGTTGCTTTGCAGCCTGAAAAGAAGACTAAAGCCCCGTACACACGCATCGATTATTGGCCGGGAATTTTCGGCCAACATCTGATAGGCCGATTTTCGAGTCTTGTTAGTATGATGCTTCCGACAACCGACTACGACTTTTCGGCCAAAAAAAATCTGGTGTGCAGGCTTTAAAATTTTTGTTGGCCGTCAACACAACGGCCGATTTTCCGTCAGTCAGTACAGATTTCGGCAGACCAAAATCTGATGAGCAAGACTGGGCATGCTCAGATAAGAAAAAACACACGGAAAGTAAACCAGCACATGACATCACTTCTGAAGTAGATTTTTGTTGGCTGAGAAAATTCGTGTGCAGTCTAGGCACATTCCAACCAACAAAACACCACTCTGGACAAAAGTCGGACGATCGGTCGGCCGATAATCGTTGCGTGTGTATGAGGCATTAGGCTGGCCATACATGTTCAATTTTTGTTGTACAATTTTCTGATAGATTAACCACAAACCACATAATGTGAGGTCAAAGCTAAACAACACTTTCACTTGTATCCAACTAGGCAGGCCTTTGTACTACATAATTGAAGGTAAATTTCAAGAAAATTGGATCATGTATGGCCAGCCTAACACAGTTTTGTTTAAGCCAGCTCTATTTAATCAGTGCAACCTATAACATCCAAGTAAAAGATATAACACCAACAGGTCAGAAAAAAGAAAAAATAATTAAAAAACAGAATCACCGAGTTGGAAAAAGGATCACCCCCCTTGTGACAGTATTTTGTTGAACCACATTTTGCTTTAATTACAGCCTTTAGTCTGTTGGGATTTGTCTCTACTCACTTTGCACATCTAGACTTTGCAATATTTGCCCACTCTTCTTTGCAGAACAGCTTGAGTTCAGTTACATTTGATTGTGACCTTTTGTGGATTGCAGTCTTCAAATCATTCCACAGATTTTCAGTGGGGTTTCCAGTCCGGGTTCTGACTAAAGCCCCATACACACGATCAGATTATAGAACGATCTGTCATCCGTTTTTTGTGGCATGCTAGTCTGATGTGGAAAGTGAAGAGGTTATTTTCATATGAATTTTCCCATACAACAGAATTCTACTTCAGAAGTGATGTCATGTGTTGGATTGTTTTGTATGTGTTCTTTCGTCTCTGAGCATGCCTAGTCTTGCTCTTAAGATTTTTTTCCGTCGGAAACTGTACTAATGAGAAGAAAATCGGACGTTGTGTTGACGGACAATAAAAATTTTATAGCCTGCACATCAGGATTTTTTCAGCCGAAAAGTCTGAGTCGGCTGTCGAAAGCACCATACTAACAATCCGGAAATCTGCAGATCGGTCGTCGGACGAAATTTCCCTTCAGATTTTCTTATCATGTGTACCAGCTTTTAGCCATACAAGGACATTCACCTTTTTCTGTGTTTGGTGTTATTTGGATAGTGAGCTGTATTGGTCTTGGGCAGGGCAGACATAACATTTGGTGTTGAGGCCAAATAATTAAATTTTATTCTTATCTGACCATAACACCTTTTTCCATGTGGCCTCAGAATCTTTAAGGTGCGTTTTGGCAAGCCCCAGTCATGACTGCATGTGGACTTTTTTGAGGAGTGCCTTTTTTCTTGCAACCCTCCCATACAAGCCACATTGTTGGAGAATTTGTGATTTTGCTGTCACATGCAAACAATGACTACTCTTTGTCATAAATTCCTGCAACTGCTTTAGAGTTGCCGTAGGCCACTTGGTAGCCACTCTGACCAGTTTCCTCCCAGCACTTTCATCTAGTTTGGAGTGACATCCTGATCCAGAGAGGGTCTGTGTTGTACCAAATACCTTCCACTTCCTAATAATAGACTTCACTCTTCTTCTAGGCATTGATACAGCCTTTGAAAATGTATGGATCCATCATCTAAAATTGTGCTTCTCCACAATTTTTACTGGAGATTCTTTGACAGTGTCTTGCCATCAATAGTTGATTGTTTGCTTCAGTTGCACTATCAGGGACTGAAATTCTCAAGGAAAGCTCTTTTCATGCTGAGCTAATCAAAATGACCATGATGATCACAGTTAAAAGTCAAATAGCTTTTTTATGTGCCATTGAGAAGGTGATTAGCTGCACTTAAAGCGGAGTTCCGGGCACAAAATCGGTATTTTTTTTTTTGTGCCCCTCCGCTAGCTACACATAACCTGAAAAGGAATTGGATAGTTATATTTTTTTTTTTGTACACTCACCTTGTAATCGAAGATCGTAAATACTCACCTCAGGGTACTTCCTCCTCCAGCGCCGAGGCTCACCCCGTCACTTCCTGCCTCGCGATGATTCCTGGGAGCTGAACGTCATCGCTCCCAGGAATCAATGCGACGGCACCGGCCCCGCACGTCACTTCCGGGCATGCCCAGAAGCTGTTTAGGAATGCGGCGCCGCACCGGAAGTGACGAGAGGGGCCGGTGCGGCGCATTCTGGGAGAAGAAGACGCGGAAGAAGACACCGAAGAGGACCGCGCCGGCTTCAGCTGCCCACAAGAGAGATGGAAACGCTGTGGAAGAAATTTTCAAAGTAAGTATTTCTTCTTGCAGGTAAGTGCGAACCGGGACAGATCAGAGGCTAGCCATTGTGGAATGTGCTAGCCCTGACTGTCCCGGGGGTATGTTCATCAAAAAATGAGATCTGTGCCCGGAACTCCGCTTTAAATTAGTTTAAAATTCATTTTTAGGAGAGGGGGTGATCCTTTTTCCAACTCAGTTTTTAAATTTGTTTTATTTTTTATTTTTTTTCTGACATATTGGTGTTATATCTTTCACTTGGATATTATGGGTTGCACTGGGTAAATACAGCTGGCTAAAACAAAAATTGTGTTTGTCTTCATTTCAGGCTTAAAAGCAACAAAATGTGATTATTCTAAAGGGGGGGGGGGTGATTATTTTCTATACCCACTGTACCTCTTGGAAACCTGTGGCAGTTTTCCCAGCAGAGTTAAAGCTATTTTTAATATGAAAGACTGTCCATAAGGTTTAGGAGTGTGTCTATGGAAATGTTTGACCATTCTTCTAGAAGTGCATTTGTGAGGTCAGGCACTGATATGGATGAGAAGGCCTGGCTCGCAGTCTTCCCTCTAATTCATCCCAAAGGTGTTCTATCGGGTTGAGGTCAGGACTTTGTGCAGGCCAGTCAAGTTCCTCTACCCCAAACTTACTCTCCTCTACCCCAAACTTACTCAACGATGTCTTTATAGACCTTGTTTGTGCAATGGTGCGCAGTCATGTTTGAACAGGAGGGAGCCATCCCCAAACTGTTCCCTCAAAGCTGGAAGCATGACATTGTCCAAAATGTCTTGGTATGCTGATGCCTTAAGAGTTCCCTTCACTTGAACTAAGGGGCCAAGTCCAACCCCTGAAACACAACCCAACACTATAATCCCCCCCTCTACCAGATGACTTGGACCAGTGCACAAAGCAAGGTCTATAAAGATATGGATGGGCACGTTTGGGATGGTGGAACTTGACTGGTCTGCATAGAGTCCTGACCTTACCCGATAGAACACCTTTGGGGTGAATGAGAGCAGAGAATGAGAGCCAGGTCTTTTCATCCAAGATCTGTGACCATCCAGTTCTATATTCTATCCACATGTAAATCGTTATAATATGGAATGCACCGAGGATCCATCGGAGACAGGGGGACTATATGCCATTTGGGTCACCTTCATTTGGATGCTCCTGTATTACCACTGTGTCCTGACTAAGCCAATGAGCTGGAGGTGTCCTATATATGTGAAGATTTCACCTATACCGGGACATTTTCTCTGTGCTGATTACAACGCCGTTTTCTGGTGAGCAGCCACTTGATTTTAGTGTGTGGACACCTGGGGGTTGCATGCAGCACCACATATTGCATGGAGTGTGAATTCTACAAGGTCTATAGATCTGTGTTGCCACAAGATTCAACTCAACAAGGACTCTAGGACTGTTGTATTGAACAGAATATTTTCATCTTGCACATTTACCCATCACGGGTTATGAAATTTGTAATTTTTAACAAAATATACATATATTGTTTCACTGGTGTCACTGAGATATCAAGCACTTTAGCACCTAGCATTTTTTCTTTTGCCGATTTGCACAAGGTTTGACTATTGTTGCACTATAATCATTTTATCCTAATTTGCACTATTGTTAAATTGTTTTGCTCTTTTTTTCAATTTGATCATTTATTTTTAATGGTTAATTTATATTTTTTTTAGAGCGCACTAGCACATATACACCTTATTTCTTTCTCCCCAAGTTCAGGGAGTTCTAGGTGCTGCTCCCCAAATCTGAGTTGGCGCATCCCATATTTTGTTTACACATATTCCTATAAACACACTCCTAAACCTTGTGGACAGCCTTCCCAGAAGAGTTGAAGCTGTTAAAGCTGCAAAGGGTGCGCCAACTCAATATTGAACCCTACGTACTATGACTGGGATGCCATTAAAATTCATGTGCATGTAAAGGCAGGCGTCTCGATACTTTTGTTAATATAGTGTACCTGAAACAAGTTGCCTGTATAGTTAATGCGGCACACGCCACTACTAATAATTTCCTGTATTATAATAATAATGCAGGAAACTTAGTTAACTCCACTGAATAAAGTTAATTTGCTTATCAGTTACCCATTTGTATTTTTATTTGCTGTTTTGGAACTGACTTACTATGTTTTCCAATAGGGCATGTCTGGATATAATAAATAGTAATTGATGAGTGATAAAACGCTGCAAAAGATTACACATTTCTCACATTTCTAGAGCCTTGCATCTCTCAAAAAGCAGAAGAAAGTTTTTCAACTTGGCAATACCTCTGTGGCCCCCTGCAGGATATGTAAGATTTCAGCTTTCACCGAAGACCGAATTGAATGAGGCAACAGCTAATGCACAAAACACCTTTAATCACCCAACCCCTTTAATCACCATAATACAGTGCACTGCAATGCACACATTTTTTGCATTGAAGTGAATTGCAATAGGCAGCCCATTCAAAATTAACGTGTGCTACACATCTGAAAAATGAAGGTCTACACGTTTTATTAAACAGCACAAGGCAATGCACTGAGCGTTTGTATTTCTTTTCTGGGATGCCTATTGCTTACTGCAGGTGTGTCACAGAATACTGTAGATATGGGTTGAAGTGCAATTTACTTTGCACTTTATATTGCAATATACATCTCCAGTGCATTACTGTTCACTGCTTTACTGCGTGTTATAACATAGGTCATAACATATGTAATAAGACACATTAAGGTGTAAATAAATCTTTCAAAATACTGAAAAAAAAAGTTGACTGTGCAATTGCAGGAACAGATTCACAGGACGCAATCACTGTGTTTATCCGCGTCCCTAGTGCCCTATAGCAGTTTCACTGCTACAGGGCAGCACCTGTGCACCGGATCACGTATATACAAAATATATATATATACACACATACAGTATCTCACAAAAGTGAGTACACCCCTCACATTTTTGTAAATATTTTATTGTATCTTTTCACGTGACAACACTGCAGACATGACACTTTGCTACAATGTAAAGTAGTGAGTGTACCGCTTGTATAACCCTCAAAAAACTCAACACATAACCATTATTGTCTAAACTGCTGGCAATAAAGTGAGTACACCCCTAACTGAAAATATCCAAATTGCGCCAATTAGCCTTTTTCCCTCCACAGTTTCACGTGACTCGTTAGTGTTACAAGGTCTAATGTGTGAATGGGGAGCAGGTGTATTAAATTTGGTGTTTTCGCTCTCACTCTGTCATACTGGTCACTGGAAGTTCAACATGGCACCTCATGGCAAAGAACTCTCTGAGGATCTGAAAAAAGAATTGTTGCTCTACATAAAGATGGCCTAGGCTATAATAAGATTGCCAAGACCCTGAAACTGAGCTGCAGCACGGTGGCCAAGACCATACAGCGGTTTAACAGGACAGGTTCCACTCAGAACAGGCCTCGCCATGGTCGACCAAAGGAGTTGAGTGCACATGCTGCCAGCATTGCTGCAGAGGTTGACGGGGGGGTCAGCCTGTCAGTACTCAAACTATATGCCGCACACTGCATCAAATTTCTCTGCATGGCTGTCGTCCCAGAAGGAAGCCTCTTCTAAAGATGATGCACAAGAAAGCCCGCAAACATTTTGCTGAAGACAAACAGACTAAGGACATGGAACCATGTCCTGTGGTCTAAAGAGACCAAGATAAATTTATTTGGTTCAGATGGTGTCATGCGTGTATGGCCGCAACAAGGTGAGGAGTATACAGACAAGTGTGTCTTGCCTACAGTCAAGCATGATGGTGGGAGTGTCATGGTCTGGAGCTGCATAAGTGCTGCCAGCACTGGGGAGCTAATTTAGTTAGTCAGGTTGAAAAAAGACACAAGTCTATCCGGTTCAGCCAAAAAAAAAAAAAACAGTATTGAAAACCCAACCATACAATCCCATATACACAATCCTATACCCACTGTTGATCCAGAGGAATAAACCCCAGCAAAGCATGATCCAATTTGCTACAGCAGGGGAAAACAATTCCTTCCTAAACCCCCGAGAGGCAATCAAATATTCCCTGGATCAACTTTACCTAAAAAAAGTTTTAGTACCCATTTATATTATGTACACCTAGGAAAGAATCCAGGCATTTTTTAAAGCAATCTAGTGAGCTAGCCTGAACCACCTCTGGAGGGAGTCTATTCCACATTTTCACAGCTCTTACGG
Source organism: Pelophylax lessonae (assembly GCF_965119305.1). Classification (NCBI taxonomy): domain Eukaryota; kingdom Metazoa; phylum Chordata; class Amphibia; order Anura; family Ranidae; genus Pelophylax; species Pelophylax lessonae. The sequence goes on along the minus strand of NC_138771.1, from coordinate 542,558,592 downwards.
TGAAGAAACCTTTCCGTATTTGGAGACGAAATCTCTTTTCCTCTAGATGTAAAGAGTGCCCCCTTGTCCTCTATGTTGACCTTAAAGTGAACAACTCAACACCAAGTTCACTATATGGACCCATTATATATTTATACATGTTGATCATTGAGGGAACCATGAATGCCAACATGTACTGTGACATACTGAAGCAGAGCATGATCCCCTCCCTTCGGAGACTGAGACGAAGGGAAAAATTCCAACATGATAATGACCCCAAACACACCTCTAAGATGACCATTGCCTTGCTAAAGAAGCTGAGGGTAAAGGTAATGGACTGGCCAAGCATGTGTCTCCAGACCTAAACACTATTAAGCATCTGTGAGGCATCCTCAAACGGAAGGTGGAGGAGCGCAAGGTCTCTAACATCCACCAGCTCTGTGATGTTGTCATAGAAGAGTGGAAGAGGACTCCAGTGGCGACCTGCAAAGTTCTTGTGAAATGCATGCCCAAGAGGCTCAAGGCAGTGCTGGAAAATAATGGTGGCCACACAAAATATTGACACTTTTTGGACATTTTAACACTTTTTTTGCCAGAGGTTTAGACATTAATGGCTGTGTTTTGAGTTATTTTGTGGGGATGGCAAATTTACCCTGTTATACAAGCTGTACACTCACTACTTTACATTGTAGGAAAGTGTTATTTCTTCAGTGTTGTCAGATAAAAAGATATAATAAAATATTTACGTGTTATATCATAGGTCATAACATATGTAATAAGACACGTTAAGGTGTAAATAAATCTTTCATAATACTGAAAAAAAAGTTGACTGTGCAATTGCAGGAACAGATTCACAGGACGCAATCTGTGTTTATCCGTGTCCCTAGTGCCCTATGGCTCGATTCCGGTGGCTCGCTTCTGCTGTCATTATACAAAATGGAAGCTGATCGGCGGGTGTCGGGTACTGAATGCCTGCCAGCACCTGCTAATCGTCAAAGAGGAAGGCAGAACTGCGATCTGCCCATGTAAACAAGGCATATCGCCATTCTGACAGGGGTATGGGATGGAGTTTGTGTCCCTGCAAAGCAGGGAATAAATTCCATCTCTTCCCGTAGTAAAAATCCCTCACACAGTACACATAAACACTGGTTAGGCACACAGTTAACCCTTTGATCGCCCCTGATGTTTCACCCCTTCCCAATTAGTTTCATTAGTACAGTGACAGTGTATATTTTTCACACGAATCACTGTAATAATGTCACTGGTTCCCAAAAAGTGTCCAAAGTGTTAGTTAGTGTAAGAATGTTTGCCACAATATCGCAGTCCTGCTATAAGTCGCTGATCACGGCCATTGCTAGTAAAAAAAATAATTCAAAATATCCCATAATTTGTAGACCTATAACTTTTGCGCAAACCAATTAATATATGCGTATTGGTATTTTTTTTAACCAAAAATATGTATAAGAATGGTAAGAGGGCACAAGTAATAGGTGCCCTCGCACATGGGACAGGGGATGTTTAAAATAAAAAAAAAAAAAAAAAATTTTGTGTCAGAATTTATTTAATTTATAAGACACTGTCCCTTTAAATGTTGAGCATGGTTTTGGCGGGCTGCACAGCAGCGCGCGCCCCTCTAGAAGGTTCTGACCCAAGGCTTTATTAAGGGGTCTCTGAGGTAATCCCCCTCAGTTAGGAAGTGACTGCCTGGCGAGCTCTCCTCTCCTCAGCGGCGGTTGCGGCATTCGCTGGCTCTTCTGCCATAATGAAGACCCTTGTCCGGCAAGTATTGGAAAGAGCAGCTTTAGAAGGGGGAGAAGAATGGCTGCGGAACTGTCTCATGGTGAGCGGAGCTGAGCCTGAACAGCTGAGGGAGGAGGTGAGCGGAATGGCTGCATCTGCGGCGGCAGTGCGGGCAGAGGAGACGGCTGTGAGGAGTGTATCCCCCTCACCTCAGGCACCAGTAGCAGGGAAGGCAGGGACTAGACAGGGTCAGCGGAGCCGTCCTCCGGAGCGGCCAGCATCCTCGAGGCAGGAGTCAGACAGCACAGCTGCGGGACTGCCAGAAGCTGCGGGAGGGCTGAGAAGGAGCCGAAGAGGCCCGAAGAGAAAAAGGTTTGCTTCACCATCACCGCCACCCAGTGGTGAAAGGCGGGATAACACCCGGCCTCACAGAAGCAGAATTGAGAGAGCATCTGAGGAGAGGGTTGCTAGGCAACCTAGGGAAGATAGTTCCAGTCAGGTACCAGCTGAAGAGGTTTTTCTTAGCCAGGCTTTACGTCCACAGGTGAATACAAGCAGTGCAGAAGTACAGCATATGGTGCCTCCTGTTAGCCAATCAGCTACGCTGCCGACAGGAGTTGGTGAGTTGGCACAATTGAACAATTTAAATGTTATTTTAGAATCTTTATCTAAATTTGCGAGTTTGTTGAATGTTACACCTGTTCCTGCTGTTAATGTTCCTAGTTTCAGCATACAAGGTCCTGGTAATGTATGGTCCCCAGTCAGCAATATGAATCAAGTGGCGACTGTGGTAAGTAGTGTTCCGGTCACACCTGTGTCAGATGGTGGTACCAGAGTTAGTCATTTGGCACACACGGTTCCTGAGACGTGTCTGAAGGAAGTGATGCCATGCGATATGTCGCCGCTTGGTTATCACCTCACAGCAGGGATCAAAGAGAAAATTTGGAAGGGTGAATTTATCGATTTACTTTCATTGTTGCCGTCAGCAAAGGAATTTGCTTTCAAGAATGAAAAAAAATCTGATGACGGGCAAGAAGAAAATAGGAGGCGTCCGGTTTATAGGTCATTCAATAACTGGCTTCAAGCCTTTTGCATTTATTCGTCGGTTTTGGGTGAAAAATTTCCAGAATATTGTAGTGGGTTATTCCAGCATGTGGAACATATCCTGGAAGCGTATAAGAACTTTGGTGGTCTGGGATGGTTTTATTACGATGAGTCCTTCCGACAGAAACTATCAGTTTATCCCAGCCTGAAATGGGGCATGAAGGACGTAGGCCTTTGGTTAAATTTAATTATTCCTCAAAAGTTTACGCCAACAAAACAGTTAAGTGCTGCCCCTATGGCATCCCCCTATAGGAAGGGAATTTGTTATGCGTATAATGAAACGCAGTGTAAGTGGGCAGCAGCGTGCAAATTTAAACATGAGTGCTCATTTTGTACGGGAAATCACCCAGCAATAAAATGTTTTAAGAGGGCAAGTCAGCAGAATCAGTCATCCAGGGATATTTTTCAGAAAAGCCTGCACTTCAGTGAGGCTGGAAAAAATGCTCCCGTGGCTGCAGGCATATCCAAACAAGGAGAAGGCCCAATTATTAATTAATGGTTTTCAATCAGGTTTTAAGCTTCCATCTTTTAAAGGATTGGGTTGTAAGATTGAAAAAAATTTAAAGTCAACAGATCAATTTATAGATATAGCCAGGGAGAAGATTCGCAAGGAAATTGAGGCTGGGCGAGTAGCAGGCCCATTCTTGGACCCGCCTTTTAAGAACTTTCGCATATCTCCTCTAGGTTTGGTTCCTAAAAAGGAGCCTAACTCCTTCCGAGTAATACATCACCTGTCTTTTCCTAGAGGTGATTCGTTAAATGACGATATAGACCCTATTATATCATCAGTTTCATATACTACGTTTGATGAGGCGGTTGATATGATTAAGCAATATGGCCCTAGTGCATTATTAGCTAAGGCGGATGTTCAATCGGCATTCAGATTATTGATCCGGAAGCCTTCAATTCCTTAGGTTTTTATTTTGATGGCTTTTTCTTTTTCGACCGCTGCTTGCCGATGGGATGCTCCTTGTCCTGTGCCTATTTTGAATCCTTTGCGACTTTTCTTCAGTGGGTGATGGTTCGAGAATCGGGTTGTCAGGGGGTCTTACATTACTTGGATGATTTCCTTTTTGTGGGACCCCCTGATTCTGACATCTGCCTGTTGCTGCTAAAGCTATTTTCCCTTATTTGTAGACATTTTGGGATACCATTGGCTGAGGATAAAACGGTTTTACCTAACACTTTGATTGAATTCCTGGGTATCTCTATTAATACAGCCATTGGCGAGTGTCAGCTCCCGAGGGAAAAAATCTCTAGGATGCAGTCTACAATTAGTGAATTTTTGAGGCGAAAGAAAGTTCTCTTAAAAGAGCTTCAGTCTCTGCTAGGCCTGCTAGCATTCGCCTCGCGTATCATGCCAGTAGGTAGAATTTTTTCGAGGCGTTTGGCTCTAGCAATGTCTGGCTTTAAGTCTCCTTTGGCGCATATCCGGCTAACGGCGGAGTTAAAAGATGATCTGCGCGTTTGGTCGCGTTTTTTAAACGACTATAATGGTCGTTCATTTTTTCAAAAGGACTGGGTTTTTGCTGCTGACCTCCAGTTATTTACGGATTCAGCAGGGTCTTTAGGGTTTGGGGCCGTCTGGGACACCCATTGGTGTTGCGGATCTTGGCCTACGTCATGGGTTGAGAGTAAATTTACTAATAATATAGTCTTATTAGAATTATTCCCGATTTTGGTTGCCCTTGAACTTTGGGGTGCTAATTTCAGGGACAGGAGAATTTTGGTACACTCGGATAACAGAGGAGTTTTGTATGTAATAAATGCTTTGTCATCAAAATCTACATTGGTACTAAAACTTCTCCGTTATCTTGTTTTCTTATGTTTGAAATTAAACATCTGGTTAAAGGTCAAATATATTCCTGGAGTGTCAAATTGCATAGCTGATTCCCTATCCCGTTTTCAGTTCTCTCGTTTCAGGGAACTTCATCCGAATGCCGATCCGGTGGGATGTCATTGCCCAGATCACCTGTGGACCTTGATTTAGATCTGGTCTTTGATGCGATAAAGTGCTCGGTGGCACCTCACACTTGGTCGGAGTATGGTTCTGCTTATCAGAGATGGTTGTTATTCTGTAATGAGATGGGTATTCCATCTGAGCCGCCTAGGGAGGGTGATATGCTAGCTTTTTTATGCACATTGATGAAACAGCAGCTATCATATAGCCACATTAACAAGATCCTAGCCGGGGTTTCATTTTTTCTGAAATTGAAGAATTATGTAGGGTTTATGAGTTTTTTCTCAATAAGACAAGCCCTCAAAGGTTATAGAAAGAGGATGTTCACCCCTGACACACGCAGACCTATATCAATTGATTTACTTAGAAGATAATGCTTGGCCTCCCCTGCTGTCTGTTTTTCGGAATATGAGGCTAGACTTTTTTCGGCAGCCTTTGTGCTTTGTTTTTTCGCTGCGCTTCGTGTTTCCGAATTGGTCTCAGACAATAGGGTGGGCCAATCAGGCCTTAATGCTAAAGAAGTCATTGTGGGTAAGGAGAAGGTTAATATTTTCATTAGCCAATCAAAAACTGATCAGTTCAGAAAAGGCCATTGGTTAGAGCTGGCAGCTTGTGGTGATCAGTATATATGTCCTTGTGCGGTTCTTAGCAGATATTTGGAGGTCAGGCCTCCCTTTTCAAATAATTTCTTTATTCATATAGATGGTTCAGTAGTCACAAAATATCAGTTTTCAGCTGTTCTAAAAAAATGTCTTAAGTATTTAGGTATGGATAAGCTTAGAATTACCGCACATTCGTTTAGGATAGGAGCGGCCACGGAAGCGGCCAGGATGGGTTTAGATGAGTCTATGATAAAAAAGTTGGGAAGGTGGGAATCGAAAAGTTTTAATCTATATATCAGACCTAATTTATCTGTTTGATTCCATAGGTGTCAAAGTTTCTGTATGGATCATTGGACACTCGTTTGTTCACTGGGCACGAAAAAGAGCTGCACACCGGTGTTATACTGAAAATTTGTCTTTTGATATTGATCATTTGCATATATTTTGGAAAGGAGTGAGAGGTCTGAGTTGGGTTAATTTGTGTGACTTGATTTATAGATTAAAAGAAGTTTGGCCAGCCCCATCCGTATTGATATTCCACTTGGGAGGGAATGATGTGGGAGTTTTGAAGTCATTAGATTTATTATTCAAGATTAAAAAGGATCTATACAATTTCAAGTTAATTTTTCCGAATTGTACAATGGTGTTTTCGGAAATTGTTCCTCGTTTGAAATGGTTGTCTTCAATGGAATTTAAGCCCTTGGAGAGGACCAGGAGGAGAGTAAATCATGCAATGGCAAAATTTATGCCATTGGTTGGTGGTTTTGCTTTCCGACACGTGGACCTTGAAGGTGGTTTCCCTGGCCTTTACAGGCAGGATGGAATCCATTTATCTGATATAGGTTTAGATATACTCAATTTAGGGTTTCAAAATAGCATAGAAATGGCCGCGGTGGTGGGGGGGCCGGCACAAGTTTGCAACTAGTCCCGGCGTTTGGGGGACTTTGGTGGTTTTAAATATGTTTATTTTCGCTCGAGTTCTGGGACTGAGCGATACAGATTTATGTTTTATAATTTTGTTGGAATTGAAAATTATTTGATGGAATTTTGAATAAATAATTATTTAATTTATTTATAACCAATAAAGTGCCGCGGCCATTTATTTATGCCAAAAAATTAATTTGTGTTTGTTTTTATTTATAGTATTAGTTTAGTTATATTATAGAAAAATACATCCTCCTGGCCCATGGTAAGAGGGCACAAGTAATAGGTGCCCTCGCACATGGGACAGGGGATGTTTAAAATAAAAAAAATAAAAAAATTTTGTGTCAGAATTTATTTAATTTATAAGACACTGTCCCTTTAAATGTTGAGCATGGTTTTGGCGGGCTGCACAGCAGCGCGCGCCCCTCTAGAAGGTTCTGACCCAAGGCTTTATTAAGGGGTCTCTGAGGTAATCCCCCTCAGTTAGGAAGTGACTGCCTGGCGAGCTCCCCTCCCCCCCACCCGTCGCTGGCACTTTATGTGGTAGAGTCACCCTTGGATCTAAGGGGGGACTTTGGTGGTTTTAAATATGTTTATTTTCGCTCGAGTTCTGGGACTGAGCGATACAGATTTATGTTTTATAATTTTGTTGGAATTGAAAATTATTTGATGGAATTTTGAATAAATAATTATTTAATTTATTTATAACCAATAAAGTGCCGCGGCCATTTATTTATGCCAAAAAATTAATTTGTGTTTGTTTTTATTTATAGTATTAGTTTAGTTTTATTATAGAAAAATACATCCTCCTGGCCCATATATATTGACCTAAATTTATGAAGAAATTTGATATTTTATATTTTTTAATGGGATATGTTTTTTAGTAGAAAGTAAACAATTATCGTTCTTTTTTTTTTTTGGGCACAAAAAATAAAAAATGCAGAGGTGATAAAATACCACCAAAAGAAAGCTCTATTTGTGGGGAAAAAAGGACACTTTATTTTAGGAACAGCATTGCACGAGCGCGCAATTGCCAGTTAAAATAATGCAGTGCCATATTGCAAAAACTGGACACTATTTTTATGCTCTTTCTGACACTATGTTTGTGAAGTTTTTGGTTGATTCATTATCTGTTATATACTCCAGGTAAGGGTGCTCCTTTTCCTGGGAAAACTTGGGGCCTTATCTCAACCTTACTAGGTACGTGATCTGGCACAGCAGGGCCATCCTGCCACCGTATATATCTATGTTATACGGTCAGCAGGTAGTTAAGACATTGGTTTTTGGAATCATAGTACATCCATATTAGGGCAGTGGTGTTTCACAGGGGATATCTACTTGAAGAGAAAATCATCATGTGATATTGCTGATTTTTGCTTGTATTTCCTAATAAATGATTTTGGGAGAAACTTCGAAGTGATTCCATGCATATTGTGAAAGGGTTTCCCTTTGCAAGGTTAAAGTTTATATAAACCCTTACCCTGTAAACAAACTCATTCAGTTTAAAATAAACATGAAAGGCAAAACATTTGTGCACATATATAAAAAACAATAAAAATACCTTTTTTTCTCTTTTTTTAAGTGATCACATAATCTCTGTTCTCAGCTGCATTAGGAGAGCAGGCTGAGCACAAACTAGGTTGTCCTCTCATGCCTAGCGTGGTCAGTTTTGGATTGGGAAGCAGGAGGACTGGCATGAACACAGGTATTTCACAAATAGGAAACAATACAAAGATAACAGGATACTTTTTCATACAAGAACATGGTACAGCAGGCACATATCACAAATATGAAATTATGGGTTTACATATTATTTAAACAAATCTGACTCATCTTTACCAGTTTTTACATTAGGATGATCACAAGGAAAAAAAAACACATTATAGGTTCCCCTTTTAGGCACAAAATATAGCAAATGCTACTGGAATTGTATTTGTTGCTGTGAACAATGGAGCATGGCTATGGATTAAGCCTTAATTCTGCATTATCTTGTGTCCAATCTCTAATTAGTTTAGCTGAGTGTAGGATTCAACTACTGTGTTCTGTTATCTCTGATACACTCTGTAATTTTGCCATATAAAACTATTAAAATTAACAACGCTTCTTATACATGTCACACTTTGTTCTCAGCAATCAAAAGTGATTATGAGATTTCTTTAATTCCTAATCACAATTAGCAGTTATAATATCTATTCTGTTAACTATTTTATTATTTTTTTATTTTTTTTTATTATTGAACATACTTTTAGTAGCTGATTTGCTAAAGACATTTTTTGTACTGTTTAGTAATGGTTGAATCAGAAAAACCACCAGTTCATCATTTTTGATTCTCCTGAATATTTGCATAGTTTGGTCTGAGGAATCATAGAATTTAGAAGCTCAGCCAAGTTTGATTCAAAAAGGAAGGAAAAATCTGCACATTCAAAAAAAAAAAATATATATATATATATATATATATATATATATATATATATATATATATATATATATATATATATATTAGATTTCCTTGAATATCAAACTAGTTTGTTCATTTTTTTTTTCAAATGTACACTGTAATATACATTAAACTCAGACAGACACGCCGTTCCTGCTGAACCTTAGGTTCCAGTCTGGTATTTTTGTTTGCAGTTCTGCTGTCCTGCTCAATAAATCACTATGGTTAGTGCCCCATCACACTAAAAAATCAGCTCATAGCACCTAAATTTGTATTTGCTATTGAAAACATTTTAAATGGGCCCAAATGTGAAATAAATCACACAATCGGCAATATCTAAAGTGCTACTCCAGGCAAACTGCTAAATACACAGTTGCAAAATATCATTTTTTTATTTACCTCTCCAAAGGTTTTGTACTTTTTTTCAGACATTTTACAGCTCCATTTTTACTGGGCAGATGTGATGATTTCAATTTACTCTACAAAGTATAGAATAGAGGTGGAAAGGTGACATAAGAAGCTCAATTGCTGAACAAGGAAGATAATTTGCCTAATTAGAAGTTATGTGTGTCACGTCATGTGTCTGTGTAGTGTGAACAATGTGTGTAAATCACAAGACTGGCTCTGCATAATTACAAATGCGTTGGCATGTATCTGCATGACTATTGATGGGCTTAACGTTTGAGTCGAACGTGAGTTTGACTTCTTCTTCTATTACTTCTTCTACCAGCAGTGATTTTTTTTTCTTTTGTGGTGCAGCAGTACTAATTTTGTTTAGGGTATAATTGCTGTCCCCCCTCTTTTGTGTGGTAGGTGCTATTCCTTCTGCGTCCACAGTGGGTTTTAAAAAAAAAAAAAAAAATTGTGACAAAGCAGCATGAATAATATTAAGGGCATAATTGCTGTCCCGCCTTTTGCATTGCAGGTGCTATTCCTTCTGCATCAGCAGGGTTTGTTTTTTTCTGCGGCGCAGTAGCATTCATTTTATTTAGGGCATAATTGGTGTCCCCCCTTTTGTGTCGAAGATGTTATACCTTCTGCATCAGCAGGGTTTTTTTTTTTTTTGGCTTTATTAGGTTTTTCTTTATTAAATAAAATAATTTATAAAGCACCAAGTACAAAAGTATTGCACCCAAGCACTATATCCCCTTTCCACACTCTATATTAAAAAGTTATAAAAATCCCCCCCAAAAAATAAAAAAGAATAATAAAATGGTTTACAGTGCACCAAGCACAAAAGTATTGCACCCAAGCATCATATTTCCATCCCACATGCTATAATAAAAAGTTATAACCCCCTCCCCCAAAATCCCCATTATGTCCGAAAGGCCAACAAGAAGAGGCAGAGGCTCCCAGGCCACTAAAGGAGGGCAAGCAGCCTCTGTGTCCACAGTAAAAAGTGGTGGTCACGGACATGGTGTATCCTTTACAGGCGTGGCAAGCTTGTCTCTTCTTTCCGATGCTGGCCGTGTTATTGAGCCACAACATGCAGACGAGTTGGTGGATTGGATAACAAAGCCATCCTCATTCTCCTCATCCTCTGCCTCCCAGTCTCATACAAGTTTGTCTTTCACAGCAGCTGCCAAAGCGGCCTATTCCACAGGCTCCTTGTCCACAGCTACTCCTTCGATAGCCTCACCATCATGCACGGAGGAGTTACCTGAATTATTTGATCATAGTGTCAGTTACATGATGCTGAAGGATGTGCAGCAGTCTGAATGCTTCGATATTGGTTCCCTGGTTGGGGAAGGGAAAAACGTGAGCCTAGAGAGAGGGGGTGACAATGACAGACAAAAAACTAGCAGTCATGTTCCCCCAGCTGCAGCATACTGCCAAGTTTGCTCCAGTGACAAGGGGGAGGGATGATGTGGTCACTGACCGTACTTGGGTGCCTGAGAGAATAGAGGACGAAAGTGATGAGGAGGCGGAACAACTCCAACGAGGCAGGATGTCCTCCAGGGGCCGGCATAAGGGCAACCACCCTATTTCCACAGGTGCAGGGCACTGCTGATTCCTCGCTGACTTCCAAAAGTTCATTGGTGTGGGATTTTTTCAACACATGCAGCAGACTGTCTGAAGTGGATCAAGCATGGTCAGAACACCAGTCACTTGGGCAGCACATTTTTAACATATGATGACCTGCCATGCAGTCTGTTGGCAACAGCACCTGAAAGACCCACATCATAATAAAATGCAGACTTCTCCTTGCTCCTCATCTGGGATTTCTACCCCTACTATACCTCAAGGCCTCTGAAAAGCCTGCACTGAGAGGGATGATAGTATAGAAATGGGTGCCACAGGTACTTGCACCCAATCTGCTGGCAGTACACCACCTGTTGATTTGACCAGCAGGCAAATTTTGCGAACCCAGTTGCTGAACCGTAAACAAAAAATACTGTCCCAGCCATCCACATGCTCTAGTCTTTCTGCTGGAGCACACGCTTCATGTAATCATGGGCAGGGCAATTGAGGCAGAACAGTGGGAGGAAGAGGAGTACTCCCTTTCTTCACAAGGCCATCTTTATGCAGATAACATTCCTGCAGCGCCGCTAAACACACAGGAGCAAGAGAAGGAGGAGGATTGTGGCAGCATGGATTTAGAGGATAACATACAGCAGTCTTAAAGGGATGGTTTTCAATCCCCAGAAACCCTAGGAGTTGTACATGGCTGGGGAGAGGTTGCTCCTGACAATATCATCCTTAGTGACCCAGAGGACTCAGAATCTCGTGCCTCCTCAAACTTAGGCTGCATGTTCTCCCTGATTCTGCAAAGCCTGCGAAAGGACCTGAGGATTTGTGGTATCATGGAGAGGGATCATTACTGGTTGGCAACCCTTCTTGAGTCACGTCTTCACAGAGGAAGCAGAGGATGAAACATCTTGAGGACGCCTTGAAGAAAAATTTGTGTAACACCTTTACAGACACTGGAAGGTTACTATTTCCTGGACAACATGTTTCTGAGGCTTGGTTTAGGTCAAAGGAGCAGCGGTGGAGAAGGCGGCCGGCTGACTTATGCCTTTAAACAATTCTTTAGTCCTCGGCGCCCAGGGCTGTTAGGTTTAAGCAACCATTGGCAGCGTCTGCAGCATATGGTGCAGGATTATCTAGGGGCAAGGGCAGACTTAGAGACCTTTCCAACTGAGCATCCATTGGGTCTTGAAGATGGACCACTGGCCAGAACTTTCTCAATATACAATCAAGCCACTGGCCTGTCCTGTTTCCAGTGTGCTTTCTAAACTGACATTCAGTGCTGCTGGAGGTTTTGTGACGGATAAAAGAGTGTGTCTGTCCACAGACTCCATTGACCAGCTGACGTTTATCAAAATGAATCAGTCCTGGATCAACAGCAAATATCAAGCCCCTGATGCTGATGTAACTGATTGAATTTGTTAGGCATCTGGGATCCCTTGAAGACCCTTGACTATGCTGCCTATCCTATTCCTGAATCTTGATTATGCTAGCTTCCAACAATGTTTTTGGTTTACGGCACCACCAACACCCAAGGCCCAATTTTTTCTGCACCTGTATTACAGGTGCATGTCATCTAAATTTTTGTTTCTAAGTTTTAACAGCAGGGCCCGTTCCTGCACCCAACAAGAGTAACTGTGAGGGGTTACAGTGTTCAGGCACTACCAATACCCAAGGCCAAATTTTTATGCACCTGTATGACAAGTACATGTCATTTCAATTTTTTTTTTCTGAATTTTAACAACAGGGCCTGTTCCTGTCCCCAGTAAGAGTAACTGTGAGGGGTTACAGTGTTCAGGCACCACTAGGGATGGGTTAATGGTTTAGACTGTGCATAAGTTTGGTCTAAACATCCCCCGTTCAGGTATTCGCCTAACACCTGAACTTTCTCGGTACTTAGTGGGATGTTCGCCGAGCACACAGTCAATAGGTTGTTTAGGCTTCCCTGCTGAGAGCTGAACTTAAAAAAATAATTGTAAAAAGAAAATGTGAAAAAAAAAATTGGGCTAAAAACAGCTTGGGGACCCTTTGGGTCTTGTATGGCTTTTAACAGTAACCCCATGACAGAATTAAGAAAAAAATGGCGTGGGGTTCTCCCCAAAATCTATACCAGAGCCTTCAGGTCTGGTATAGATCTGAAGGGGAACTCCATGCCAAATTTTTTTTAAAAATGGCATGGGGTCCCCCCAAAATCTATATCAGACCGTAATCAGAGCATGCCAGGAAAGGGGGGGAGTGAGTGCCCCCCCTCCTGAACCATACCATTCCCCTTAAAATCCACACCAAACCTGAAGGACCTGGTATGGACTGGGGGGAGGGGACCCTATGCTGTTTTTTTGTTTTTTTTCCCATTTTTTTATGTGTGTTCCCGGGAGCCGACAATACATTACAGCCACAAGCAAGTTTAAATTACATTTTTTCCTTTAGAAATGTCAGTATTGCTGTGGCAAGATCTATACATTGTACAAATGTGCCACTTTACAGGCAGACCAAGGGGACCCCCAGGCACGATATTTAAAGGAATTTTTCATTTTTATTGTTTCACTTTAAGCATAGTTAAAATGACTGCGCCTGTAAAAACGATTGTTTTAAAAACATTTTTTTTTTGCATTGATGCATGTCCCCCAGGGCAATACCCGGATCCCTATACACTTTTTATGGCAATAACTTGCATATAAGCATATATAATGAGGACTTTTGATTTTTCATCTTTGTGTCCCATAGACTTTAATAGAGTTTGAATGTGTGCTAGAACTTTTCCCCTCTTCAAGATGTTCTGGTGCAAACCGAACAGGGGGGTGTTCGGCCTATAATTATGCATGACTAAAGGATTCATTAACCTGGGTCCTTAAACACCAAAATAAAGACGTGGACTGCGTGACATGGGTTTAATACGGCCACAGCCACAGCCAATTTATTAACCAAAGAATAAAAAACATCACATTAAAAACATAACAATTAATACAAAATTCAACGATGTAATTCTAACAATGTCCAACAACAAGGGGTCTTTGGGTGTCCTTAAGGCACAATTTTAGGTGTAATCATCCATGCCCTCAGCCACGCCCCAACCGCCTCGAATACGTTACGACACCACACATACTTCCATTTCCCCCCTAGGAGACCTAGCTCCTGCGAGACCCACCACTAACCAAATGGGGAGCCCCTAGATTAGGTAAAATTTAATTAATCACTAACCCCTAAAGACCCCCGGACCCGCCACACGAGCTTGAGTGAAACCTCATTCAAGTGAATCCATCCACACCTGCAGTGCCCTCAGCACCCCTTCCTGTAGGCCCAAAGACCAGATATCCATTCCTACCACGATCAGGTGGACACCATCTTCCCTCCAATAGTGGATAGACTGATCCTCCAGCAAAGGAGGCCGAACCACTATGCCTCGAGCCTGGACACAAACCTGCCAACTTCCCTGTTCAACTTAATTCTTGCCTTGTTCAGACGAACAACGAAGTGAGCAAAACGCCAAATCCTCCTGACCACATATCTGACTGAATATCTGACCACACAACGATACATCTGGGGAATGTGCGCATCAAACGCAAAGTGTCAGATTTATCAAATATGACATTCCTCACCATGTCCATAGTGGCATGAATCCCCAAATCATTACCCCCGACATGAAGCACCAAGAAATATGGGGGCTTGTTGATCCTAAAATAGTACTGAAATTCAGGAAGAATACGGCCCCACATCATACCTGGAATGCTCTGTGGGGAGCAAGAGATCTTAGTGACTATATTCAGGCTGTGTACAGTGCATGCATGGGAGACTGAGCTCTGCCCAGTGACCTCTGTACTGTTCCCTCCCTACTACCCACCATACTGTGCCCTCCTACCCACCCTGCACTGTGCCCTCTTGCCCACTCTGTACCCTCCTGCCTACCCTGTACAGTGCCCTCCTATACCCCATATTGTGCTCTCCTACCCTTCCTGTACTGTGCCCTCCTGCCCACCCTGTACCCTCCTGCTCACCCTGTACTGTGCCCTCCTACCCACCCTGTACTATGCCCTCATGCCTACACTGTATTGTGCCCTCCTACCCACCCTGTGCTGTGCCCTCCTGCCCACTCTGTACTGTGTCCTCCTGCCTACCATACTGTGTCTTCCTACCCACCCTGTACTGTGCTCTCCTGCCAACCCTGTACTGTTCCCTCCTACCCTATACTGTGCCCTCCTTTCCACCCTGTATTATGCCCTTCCGCCTACCATACTATGCCCTCCTGCCCATCCTGTTATGTGCCCTCCTTTGCACTCTTTACTGTGCCCTCCTGCCAGCCCTGTACTGTGCCCTCCTGCCCACCCTGTACTTTGTCCTGCCTCCTATACTATGCCCTCCTGCCCCCAATAATGCACCCTCCTACCCAACCTGTACTGTGCCCTCCTGCCAACCCTGTACCGTACCCTCTGGCTCCCCCTGTACTGTGTCCTCCAGTCCCCAATACTGTGCCCTCCTGCCCACCCTGTACTGTGCCCTCCTGCCCTCATGCTGTGTCCTCCTGCCTCCCTATGCTGTACCCTCCTGCCCACCCTGTACTGTACCCGCTTGCCCCCCATACTGTGCCTTTCTGCCCACCCTGTACTGTGCCCCACCTGCCCCCCATACTGTGCCCTCCTGCCTACCCTGTACTGTGCCTGCCTGCCTAGAATGTACTGCGCACACACATACAACTATACAGGCACTGAGAGTTCCTCCTCCCCATCCAATTTTTTTTACACATAGCTACCAAGTGCACAGTGTAGATCTGGCTGCTGCAACTTTGATTCCGTTCTGACCATGGATTTCCACAGGTCAAAGCTAAACACAGTAGCCAGATATTCGCTTTGCACATCCTGGCTACTGTATGTGTAAGGGAATTGGAATTAAGCTCTAGTGTGAGTGTGTTGTGTGGGGAGCAAGAGATTTTAATGACTGTGTTTAGGCTATGTACAGTGCATGGATGGGAGAAAGAGCTCTGCCCAGTGACCCCTGTACTGTTTCCTCCTGTCCACCCTGTACTGTGCCCTCCTACCCACCTTGTTCTATGCCCTTCTGCCTGGCCTGTACTTTGCCCTCCTGCCCAACCTGTACTGTGCCCTCCTGATCGCCCTGTACTGTATCCTCCTGCCCCCTTACTGTGCCCTCCTGCCCACCCTGTACTCTGCCCACCTGCCCTACATACTGTGCCCTCCCACTCTGTACTGTGCCCTCGTGCCCTTCATGTACTGCACCCTCCTACCCACCATGTACTGTGCCCTACTGCCTAACCCTGCACTGTGCCCTCCTGCCTGCCCTGTACTGTGCCCTCCTACCCCCCTATACTATGCTCTGTCCCTTATACTGTGCGCTCCTGCCCACCCTGTACTGTACCCTCCTGCCCACATTGTACTGTGCCCTCTTGCCCCCCACACTGTGCCTTCCTGCCCACCCTGTACTGTGCCCTCCTGCCTACCCTGTACTGTGTATAGACATACATATATACAAGCCACTGGGAGAGGCATTTATGACAGGGGGGGCAGTGTGCACAGGGAAAAAGTAAAAAAGAGGGAGAGAGGTGTGTACTGGGAAGAGGGTCAGTATATACAGGGGTGCAGTGTGTAGAGAGGGTGGGGCAGTGTGTACAGGGAGTGAATTAAATAATATTTTACAAGGGAGTGTTTAGGAGTGGAATTAGGGGTGGAGCAGGGTAGGGGTTGCGTGGGGGAAACTGATGACGAGTAACTCTGAAGGCCTGGCTAGGCCTGTATACATGTACTTATATAATGGATATTGGATATTTTACACTATTGTACTCTTTTATTCTGTAATAACAGCTGATGGTTTATGTGTATCCTGTTGGCTACTAATTCGGAAACGTCTTTTTTAGTAATATTTTGTGTCTTGATTGTATACACGCTTTTTCAATAAAACAAAATGTTATAAAAATAAAATGTATTCCATTTTAAAGAATTATTTTCTGCATTATCAAGAATTTTGCAGTGTTTGAAATTGAAAATGCCCTGAATGCAAAAACAAAATATAGCCACAGGTAAGCATACTGTATATTATGAAGACCTGTGTGTCATTGAACTTTGTGTTTTGTCAGATTGTTTGTCCTATGATCCCTTATTCATTCTACAGCAAATTGCAAAAGACAAAATTGATATTAAAGTAAATTAAGAAGCCAGAATATAGTTAAAAGAAAATGTTTGCGTAGATTTGCATTTAATCCACACCTATTGCCATGCATTTGTAGACACGGGAGGTGCTGTGTGACTGTCTGCACGCACGTGAAACCTGTATTCAGGCACAGCACGCTGAACAATGGCTCAAGACACAAGCAAGAGAAGGGCTGCCGGGAAAGAGATGGATTATTCCTGCAGTTTCTAATCCCTTCAGTAAATCTGAAATTACTTCTCACAATGCAATCACAAATCACAAGCTGTTTCACATAACACTGGGGGAATAATTTATAGACTGTATGGTGTGACCCTTTTCTTGACTGACTAAGGATCTGTTACTGGACAAGCTCAGGAAGTGCGGGGCCTAGATCTATTATACATTGATCTCCTTTCAGCAGATTATCGGTCAGAATGGGACACTACTGATAATTTTAGAACTTGTGTTTTGTAACTATTGATAAAGACAGAGTGCACAGCTTCCTTTCGAATCAAGTTTTACACAGAAATATGAGCCTTTATGAAATTACCTCTGTGTGGATAATAAACATCCAGCAGAGAAATAAAAGGATCATAGAAATTGCAGGGGATTTATGGGCTTATATTGAAGCATTATGCTGAATTGTGGTGGATCTCCAGGAGACTGTATGAAATGGGAAATAAAGGAGTGGGGTGACTTATTTTATGTTTTTTTTTTAATTTACCTATTTCAGTCTTAAAGACTTTATGAATGTAGCACATCTGAACAGATACCAAAGATATAAACATACATTGTCACTTACATTTTGCAAAATGGGGGGGGGGGGATAAATTGCATTCCATTTACATAGTATCTGGTACCAAAATCGCAAATGTTAAACAAAAAAAAAAAAAAAAACATGTACTAGGCAGGGATTCCCAGGCACTCACAGATTAGCGTAGAGATTTTTCTCAGTGGTGAGTGGGTATACGAGAGAGGATTGTGGCACACTGCACAGCATGTTTATATGAAGTACTTCAGCGCCCTTGTATGGAATTTGGAGCACCAAGCACTTTATATAAGATTTCTGGAAAGTCTTTGATTTTGTTTATGTTTTTTTTCTGTTTGCACTGTTTTATATTTATACACATTTTGATCTACAAGCGCTTTATTTTGAGATTATATCTGGGAAAGATGGCTATACTGATTTGGGGGACCATCAACCGATTGCCGACCGCCGCACGACTATTTACTGCGGCAGTCAGCCCCCTACAGGCAAACCGATGTAGGGCTACGTCGCTCACCTACGAGCCTCTAGGGGCGAGCGCGCGCCGCCGGAGGCACGCCCCCGCCCCCGCTCGTTCAATAACATCCCCACTCGAGTGACCGGCGGCTCCGATGTCCACCGGTCACTTGCGATCTCCCACTGGAGAGGGAGAAAGGCAGGCAGCTAATGTAAACAAAGCGCCTGTCATTCTCCCTGGTGTAACTGCAGAGATCTTACGATCCTGCTATGTAGGATCGTATGTCTCTGTGGTTACATCACAAGCCACGCCCCTCCCCCACAGTTAGAATCATGCCCCTGGGGATACATTTAACCCAATGATCACCAATAAAGTTAACCCCTTCCCTGCCAGTGTCATTTTTACAGTAACAGTGCATATGTATAGCACTGATCACTGTAGTAATGTCACTGGTACCCCCAAAAGTGTCAGTCAAGGTTTCGATCTGTCCACCGTAATGTCGCAGTCCCGCAAAAAAAAAAAAAATCGCAGATCGCCGCCATTACTAGTAAAAAAAAAAAAAAAAACAATAAAAATGACAAATCTTTCACGTAGTTAGTAAACGCAATAACTTTTGTGCAAACCAATCAAAATACGCTTATTGCAATTTTTTTTTACCATAAATATGTAGCAGAAAATAAATTGGCCTGAAATGTTAAAAAATTTAGATTTTTACATTTTAGGGGGGGGGGGGGGAATATTGTTATTTTTTCAAAATTGTCGCTCTTTTTTTGTTTATAGCGCAAAAAGTAAAAATCGCACAGGTGATCAAATACCAGCAAAAGAAAGGTCTGTTTGTGGGAAAAAAAGGACATCAATTTAATTTGAGTACAGCGCCGCACCACCGTGCAATTGTCTGTTAAAGTCACGCAGTGCCGAATCGCAAAATAGGCCCTGGTCCTTGAGCAGCCAAATCCTCCGGGGCTTAAGTGGTTAAAGGGTAACTCCACTTTCATGGGAAAAAAATAGCAAAAAAAAAATAAATAAAAATTTGGCATATACAATTAGGACACAAGTCATAGTGTAATTGAATGTTATTAAAAATTACCTTTTCTTTTCATTCTGCAGCTTTGCAATTTTCTGTAAAGTACAATGAAATATGGCAGCCTGAAGGAGTTCTGTACACAGAATGTGTACAGAACCCCCCCCCAGAAACATAATTTCCTGCTTGTGTGATTGGCTCACAGATTTTCCCAGAAGTCTACACTAAGATACAATTCAGATTTTTGGCATCCCCTGCGACAAAAATGTAATTTGTGGTGAGATACTCCCAATAGGAAATAAGCTCTAAAGGGATGCAGACCCTGCAACTTTCCTCATTAGAGCCCTGATTCTGCAGCAGCTGGTTGATTATTATGAAACCACTCCCATTAGACTTACTCAGCAAATGGGCACAGAGGAATAAACAGATTTCTTCAAAATAACAAAAGGTAGGAATCTGCAGCGTTTGTTAAAATCCTTGCAATGTACATAGATCTGCCAGAGGGGAATGTTTTTTTTTTTTTTTTTTTTTTTTAAAGTGGATTTACACTTTAAGTGTTTTGCACTTGTGTGACCACTGCTTAACAATTTACAAGAAAAAGAAGAGTGCTATGCACTGTGAACTGTTATTAGTGAGTCTGAACTGTCAGTGTGCTGCAATGTTCCTGTAACTGAATAATTGTGCTGGAGTAATATTTATGCAGTAAAGCAAAGAAAGTGCAACTTGTCTGAACATTTATGTATTCCGGGTAACAGGCCCCAGTCCAAACTACATCTGAGAGCAGGCTTAAGGCCAGAAGAAGAAGTCACAATATGGCGGAGTTTCTCTAAAACAACAGGTTGGCGACTGTCCCAAGCAAGAAGAAGTGGGGTGAGTCCAAGGTCCTTACAGGCTTATGTGCCACAGTTTTAAGTAATTAAAGAATAGTAAGTTTGTGTCCAGTACTTATACCAACTTACATTTGTTTAATTCAATAAAATCTTATAAAAAATCATTACCTAACTACATAATTACTAAAATGCTGCAGCTGGGTAACCCATTTCCACGTATAATGAAAACTTCTAGACTGCTGTCCTGCCTGCTTGTACAATCAAAGAGATTTAAACCAATGACTAAGGCTGGCCATACATTATACAATTTTCTTCTTCAACTTTCCTTTAGATTTACCAAAACCATGTAATATAGGGTCAAACCTAAACACTTTCAATTTGTATGCAATCAGGCAGGCCCTTGCACTACATAGGTGAAGGTAAATCTAAAGGAAACTGAATAAGAAAATTGTATAGTGTATGGCCAGCCTAAATGTTCTAGAATCTAGAGTGTTTTTTCTAATTATAAAAAAATTGAACGTCCAAGGCAACACCTTTTATGATTCCTAAACAATACCTTTTATCTAGGCTTTAAAGTTGGAACGAGAGATATATTGTCAGACTTGAAAGGATTAGAAGCTGAAGATATTCTTTTGTGCATGAAAGTGCTCTAATAGGTAGGTATAAATACAGATTTGTATGATGAAATAAATGTACAAAAGCTTAGTCATTGGTTTTTTACCCTGTTTTTTCTCTATCCTTTGCTCTCTGTGAGATACAATCTTTTTAGGATCCAGAGCTTCTGACTTATGAGTATCATGTCTGTGCAGTCCAGCTGGGTCCTCATTGTTTTTGTCCCTGCACACTTTATTCTAATCCTTGGTTCTGGGTATAGTGATGAAGATTGGTCAAATAGTCTATTTTAGCCTCTCCACCCCCATCCACAGTGTCTTGTGTAGCTATGTCATCTAAGGCCAGCTAACTGATGGAAAGAGACACAAGACTGTCGAGACAAAATGTATAAATTTGATCTGATCCTTAGCATGTGTTAAATTATATATTATTACATCACTATTACTTTTTAAACTGATTGTAGAAGATTCACAAAATGTAGTAGGATTCAAACTATAGCAAAGACATTTGCTCACCATGTGTTACAATCTGCCTGTACAATGTCATTTGCAGCTACTAACAACCAGCTGGTGAAGTTTTAAGATGGGGGGGGGGCACAAGACCCCGCCGTTCCATTTGACCCCTCCCATTTCTCAGCAGCCCCACCCCTTATAGACTCCACCCATTTTGTCCCCTGTATTTTGCTTGCGTGAACCAATTCTCCCAATATATCACATATTAAGGGGTCCATCAGTACTAGTATATCCCATAATAGGGAACAGGGGCCCTATTATGGAATATACTGTGAGAGACATCCTATTATGGGATACATGGACTGAGAGTGGCACAAACCCCACAGTACAGACCCCCCCAGCACAAACCCCTCAAGCACAAACCCCGCACAAACAACTCAAGCACAAACCCCACAGTACAGGCCCTCTAGCATAAACCCCACAGTACAGACCCCTAGCACAAACCCTACAGTACATGCCCCCTTCAATATAGTGACCAGTATAAATGCCCCCTTTCAATGTAGTGACCAGCATACATGTCCCCAATGCAGTGACCAGTATACATGTCCCCAATGCAGAGCTATGTGTGCGTGCCTCCAATGCAGCCAGTGACCACCAGTATACATGTCCCCAATGCAGAGCTATGCGTGCAT
This sequence comes from Pelophylax lessonae, assembly GCF_965119305.1. Taxonomy (NCBI): domain Eukaryota; kingdom Metazoa; phylum Chordata; class Amphibia; order Anura; family Ranidae; genus Pelophylax; species Pelophylax lessonae. Next base: position 542,536,913 of record NC_138771.1, on the reverse strand, counting down.
GCCCGACTGAGAGCAGTGCACTTACCTGTGAGTCACGGCGGCTTCTCCCTCTCCTCTTCTTCATTCGGCGGCGGGAAGGTCACCCTCCCCACCCACAGGATCATGTAGGGTCTCCGCCTAGGTTGACTAGCTAATTAGGAGAAAACTCCCCTGACCAGTGCTAACTTTCACCTGATTTGCACAACATTGAATTATGAAGTATCAAGTGGTTTGGCAATCACATCATGCATTGCTTCAATCTTCTAGAATCTCTTGCTCCTGTATTTATCTGCCCTGTGACTCCAAGTGACCTTCTGTTCACCCAAAATAATTTCATCCTCTTGTGTCATCCTAACCCTGAGTGACCTATACAACCCAATGTTATCTGGTGCGCTCCAAAGTGCCAGTGTCATCCTGTGACTCTGAGTGGCCTCCTGTCTAACCCTGTGTCATCTGGTACACTCCAGTGTGCCCAATTCATTCTGAGACTGTGTGTTCCCCAGTGTCATCTAGTGTGCCCATGTCATTCTCTGACTTTAAGTAACATTTTGTGCACCCCAGGGGTGCTCTAGTGACTCTAGTGCACCCCGTGGCTTTAGAGCGTCCTGTGTCATCTAAAGGCTCATTGTACTCTCTGTGTACATTTGCCTTTATAACAAATGTGTCTCCAAGCAGTTTCTGGCACACTTTAAAGATGTCTGACCTGCTAAACTCCACGTCAGTAACTCCTGCTGACTAACGACCCTCAGATATGCTCCTGAAATCACACGGATTGCCCTTCTATCAGTGAATATGGACCCTTGTCTATGATACACTAGGCTCTCATGCTTCCCATCAAGGCCAGATTTCTCACTAGGTGATATATCCTATGGTCCACATGAATTGTAACCATTCTTCATACATCTTTTATACATTTTAGGGCCTACTCTCTGATATAATATTGAATATTGAGAGCTCAGGAGGCTGCATTATATTTGGCACTGAAATGTAGATTTTATGCCATCTGTGCAACTCCTTCAATGATCTTAAGATAGTAGCCATGCCAAGGTAGCTGGGTGAAGTCAAATAGACAGAGAAATATGGGATTTCAGAAAGAGACAATGGTAGAGTTTTCAATTAACCATTCAACAAAGCACAAGGTTTGGTTATTTCACCAGAGCCCCATATAGCCATTTAAAAAATTACATGGTACCTGTCAAGTACCTGACAAGAGACTGAATTGATAAGGTCCGCCTCTCTTGTATCTCCAGCTCAGGCACCACTGAGAGGTGAAACAGAAGTCAGGAGCCAATGATCAAAAGCATAAACATATTCCAATGTCAGGTCAAAGGCAAGCCAGGTCAGCAATTGATATCAAATAGGATTTAACCCTCCTCTTATGTTAGGGTCAGAACCGACCCGTTTTCAGGTTTTGAATGTCTATAAGTATCACATAAATTTGTTTATTGCATCAAGATTTTTTTACTTTGTCAGGAACCTCTATTTAAACAATGTAAATTATAAAATACTGTGGTGAAAATTAAGACGTTTATGGTGTTAGGGTCAATTCTGACCCAGTTATAATATAGGATTTTAGGACACTAATAAGTGCCAAAACTGAAATCATAAACACTCTCTCTGCTTAGTAACACTGACAGCCAATCACCTCTCAACCCTGTGAGCTGTAGTTAAGGAGGGGCCTATCTCTTTGCCTGCTTGTCTGCTTCTCTAAATAAAGTAAAGAAACATAGGACAAATACATTTCAGAGTTGCTGACTTTATTTTACCATTTTTTAAATTTGAAAATGAGAGGTATGCTATCAAAAGAAAGGTTTAAGGGGTCACACCAAAAATATTAAAACCAATCTTTTCAAGGATAAAGAAGCCTAACAAGGTAACCAAGAGGTAAGAAACAAATTGGATGATAAATAATTTTTCAGAGGGTATTTTATGGCTGATTTAAGACACGGGTCAAAACCGACCCATTAACATCATGGATAGTAAAAAGAAAGCTAACATAAGAGGAGGGTTAAGCAGGGCATCAGGAAACAGCTAAAGACCAGTCAGCACTGAGCAGAAGTCAGAGCATCATTTAAAAAGGCCGTCTCTTGCCAGTGAGGACTGTGGACATGCTCCCGCAAGTGCGCGTATTTTGGTGTGCATGCGCACTTGCATTCACAATCCTGCTAACATTTGTTTGCATTTTTGCAGAGTTCTATGGTCAATATGTGCATGTGTACACCCAATGTGTTGCAGCAGTTCTCTGACAGCACCAAAAAAATAAGAAAATCACACATTAGATTAAAAATATATACTTAACTTACACCCCTCCTTCTGCTTGTAACTCCTGGATGAGTGTGACAACAGGACTTTTGGGTAGAACCTGAGAAAGCTGAGGATTCCAACATCTTGTGAGAAAATACCCCAGCCCATCATTGAAGCATCTTCTTGTGAGATTTAGGATCCTCAGTTTTCCTTGGATCTCACTGGAAAATCAGTGTTGCCATTGTTACTTAGGAGCTGTGGGCAGAATCTTGGGTAAAAGTGAAGGATACTTTTTTAGGTTTAACCTAGTGTGTGTGATTTTTTTCTTTTCATGTGTGAGGCCGGACTGTAAATAGTAAGTGGACCCTGCATCTTGTTGAAAGGTACAATTTAAGTAGAAAACTTGTACTCCATACTTTCATAAACCATCAGCTCTGACTTTCCACTTAGCAAAGAATATTGCAGGGAGCAGAGGTTTTATCCCAGTAGCTGATTAGTTCAGCCCACACACAGCTGTTCTTGGCTTCCTTGTGATTTTTCAGATGGAATGGGACACTGAAGGAAGGGAACTATACACTGAATAGCATCAATGACAGTCTGAGTTCCTTCCACTCCAGTGAGATTTCCCTTTCAAGTTAAAGAGTACTTTTCAGTAACTGCACAACCAATTTTCACGTGTCATATACAGCAACATGATCATTCTAAATAAAAAAAATAGAACATGATTTCACATAAAGTGACTTTGCCTGGACTGAGATCATGTCGCCGGTATTTTTCAGATACATTGGCAGTCAGTGTAAATGCTCCAGTTAAATTGCTAGTTAGTGTAAATGGCCCACTTACATTGGTGGTCAGTATAAAAAACCCTGTTAGGGCTCTTTCACACGGGCGGTCCGATCAGATCCGCCTGTCAGTTTTTTAGGCGGATCTGATCGGATCCTCCATGCAGCTCTATGGGGCAGCGGGTGTCAGCGGAGGTCACCTCCGCTGACACCCGCTGCCATCCGCATCCGATCCTGTGCTGAAATCTGGACGGATGCAAACCCTATTTTTCCATCCGTTCAGTAATCGGAGCGGAGCGGATCTGATGAGAGCGGACAAGCGGCCCGCTCTCCTCCGATCCCCCATAGAAGGCAGCGAGTGCTGAGACACCTCCCTCTCCGCTCTGCAAGCGGAGACGGAGCTGTCATCCGCCCGGCTCAGCGGGGATCGCGGATCGATCCCCACTGAGCAACACGGATCCGCCTGCGTGAAAGAAGCCTTACATTGGTAATTAATGTAAATTCCTCCATTGAATTGAAAAGTACAGATTGGCCACAATCCCTAGCCATATGTACCGCAAATTGCATGCAAACACAACTGGGATTTTTCAGGCGCAGCAAATTATTTCAAATCATATTATTTCTGTATTCATATATGAAAAAGATAAAATATCTGTACATTACTCTATATCATATATACTGTATATTGCATACAAAAAGAAAAGAAAAAGGAAAAACATTACTCTCTTGCACTGATTCAACAGTTATTATTATTATTATACAGGATTTAGACAGCACCAACAGTATATGCAGGGCTTTATAAAAAAAAATGTAAAAGGGAGACAGTACAATTACAGTACAATAAAATGCAAGAGGGTTAAGAGGGTCCTGCTCATCAGTTAAATAGTGCATGTTTCATGTAGTTATATATATTTTTAAAGGCTTTATGTGTTTCTAGGGCGTAGTCCTCTTCATCAAGAGCCACATGCACATAATAACATGAACAAACATTCTCTAAAAAGATCCATAAAATAAATGTAGCTGGTGCCTTGCATCTCCCATGGCCATGCCAAGCTGACCGAGGCTCTCACTGGAGAGAGTGCCTGCCAGCAGCTTCAGGGAAATTTCCTCCCTCCCTCTCCTCCTCTCACTGTGCAGTGAGTGAGAGGAATTATCAGACAGTAAATTCAGTACTCTCCCCTGTTTCTTATTTGCAGAAGGAGCTAGCCAATCCAGGGAGGATTGAAGAACTGCAAAGAACTCTGGGACATGTAGTTTCCAACACAGGTGGCTCCATTGTAACCACTGGGGACAGGACAACAAACCCCAGCATTCTCTCGCAAGGAAGGAATGAAGGACACCATATTGTCTGCTGAGGAGAAGTCAGTTATCTTGAGGCAGGAGAAGAGACTGGACCCAGGGGAGAGCTGTTGCCTCCCAGGTCAGTTCACCACGTTGTTTCATGCATCCATGGCCAGTTGGGGACATCCAACCTGAGAGAGGGGGATCCCAAGTGCATGTCCAGGTGCACTTTCATTGACGGCCGTGAAGCGTTTTTAGTGTGAGATGGCCAGTCAAGTTACCAGAAGAGCCTGCCTGTTCTTGGACATTCGTTTGGGCCTTCACCACAGGATTGGTGAGAGGAAACCTGCCCATCTGCAGGAAACAAGGACACTGCACACAGACAGAGTTACTTCGCTTTGCCCTCACTTGCCAGAACCTGGGTCTTATTGAAGGCATGTTAAGCAGTCAAAGTGTTTGCCTTGCTATGCGGATACTTTCAGCATACCACAGTTACAATTTGGCAAGCAGGAGTTCTAAGCGCACCAACTAAAGTGGCTAGCCAAAGATACAAGGCCACAACTTTCTTCCAAGGGACTAAAGTTACTGGTGCCATATGGGCACGCACACACATACTCAGGGCTCTGTATATGTAGTATATGTGCAGTGTAGTCTGACTTGGGAGTTACGCCTCTAAGAACTGAATTAGGTACAGTGTTTGTAGTTGGGCCTGTGGTGTAAGGGGGCAGTCTTTAAACCTGCCTTACAATATTAAAATACACCAATATTACAAATAATGAGCAGTAAATAAACAAAAACGTTTTTTGAACAATAATACAATCCTTAAAATGTCCTTTGGTGTATGAATAGTTGCATTCACCTCCACTTGCAGTAGTGACAGCGCTTTGTTGATATATTCAAACATGCATCTACTTAAATAATGTCCACTTGTGATGTATAAATGCTGTCTTACGTCTGGGTCACTTTTTGCGATTTGGCACTGTGCGACTTTAACTGAAAATTGCATGGTCATGCAACGCCGTAACCAAACGAAATTTACGTCCATTTTTCCCACAAACAGATCTTTCTTTTGGTGGTATTTGATCACCTGTGCAATTTTTACTTTTAGCGCTATAAACAAAAAAAGAGCAACAATTTTGAAAAAATAATATTTTTCACATTTTTTTATATGAAATTCCCCCCCAAAAAATGTAAAAATCTAAATTTTTTATCATTTTAGGCCAATTTGTTTTCTGTGGTGTCAGGGGGCAGTCTTAAAACCTGCCTTACAATATTAAAATACACCAATATTACAAATAAAGAGTAGTAAATAAATAAAAACGTGTTTTGAACAATAATACAATCCTTAAAATGTCCTTTGGTGTATGAATAGTTGCATTCACCTCCACTTGCAGTAGTGACAGTGCTTTGTTGATATATTCAAACATGCATCTACTTAAACACTGTCTACATCTACTGTGTTGCATGAAGTCCAGTGTGAAGTTTCCACAGTCAGTGATGATTTGGGGAGCCATGTCATCTGCTGGTGTTGGTTTACTCTGTTTTATCATGTCCAAAGTCAGCTCAGCCCTCTACCAGGAAATGTCATGCTTCCCTCTTCTGACCAGCTTTATGGAGATGCTGATTCATTTTCCAGCAAGACTGGGCACCTGTCCACACTACCAAAAGTACCAATACCTGGTTAATGATCATGGTATCACTGTGCTTAATTGGCCAGCAAACTCTCCATAGAGAATCTGTGGGATATAGTCAAAAGGAAGATGAGAGACACCGGACCCAACAATGCAGAGGAGCTGAAAGCCACTATCAAAGAAACCTGGGCTTCCATAACACCTCAGCAGTGCCACAGGCAGATCGCCTCCATGCCACACCGCATTGATGCAGTACTATACTGTACATGGACATACTTTTCAGTATGCCAACATTTCTGTAAAAAATATCCTTTTTTTATTGGCCTTATGTAATATTCAAATTTTCTGAGATACTGAATTTTGGATTTTCACTATCTGTAGGCCATGATCATTATGCTTGAAATATATCCCTCTGTGTGTAACACATCTATATAAAATATATTAGTTTCACTTTTTGAACTGATTTACTGAAATAAATTAACTTTTTGATGATATTAAAATTTTATGAGATACACCTGTAATTACCCCGTAAGTGTCTCAATTCTCAATTATGGCAAGCTCCAAATGTTCTCATAAGAATACATCAGTAGGGTCAAAAAACTAAAGTCAGAACATAAATGCACAGCTGTGGGACTAAAAATACCATGCCATAAAGAGCGCATAATCTAATCTGTTTCAATAAGTTACCTTGGATGGCAAATTTTGCAGAGATCAGCCATTGCTTTTTGTACAAGAATGGGGTATAACTTGAAATTCCAAGTCAGCAATGTCCCATATTCATTTCAACACATCTAGCACTAAAACATAACTGTAGATTACTGTATGGTCATGATACGACTCTGCTCTAAGAAGCACTACACCAGTTGCACCAGAGGAAGGGGAGCGTGTATCCGGCAAATCCGACCACCTCATGAATCCCCAAATTTACCACAGGTGGGGAAACTTTTTTCATATATGAATTAAAAAAATAATATGATTTTAAAAAATTTGTTGCGCCTCAAAAATCCCAATTGTGTTTGCATGCAAATGTATCTTCCATTACAATGATGGTCAGTGGAATTTCCTCTATTAGGTCTTGTTTACAACTGGTCCTGTCAATGCCACTCCTCAAAAAAGGTTTCTGTTGGTATCACCGGCTGTTTTAAAGTGATTATAAAGTCTAATTTTTTTTTTAAATAACTAACATGTTATACTTACCTGCTCTGTGCAGTTGGTTTTGCACAGAGCAGCCCAGATCCTTCTCTTCTCGGGTCTCTCTTCTGTACTCCTGGCCCCTCCCTCCTGTTGAGTGCCCCACACAGCAAGCAGCTTGCTATGGGGGCACCCGAGCTGAGTCAAAACGCCCCGTGTCCATTCAGACACAGAGCGCGACCCGGCCCTGCTCCCTCTGTCTCCTGATTGGCTGACTGACTGAAATGACAGCAGTGGGAGCCAATCACACAGCGCTGCTGTCTTAGTCAATGAAGAGGGGAGTCCTGGGAAGCTGAGACATCGTTGGATAGAGATAGGCTCAGATAAGTATTAGGGCAGCTGTGGGGGAGCTGCTGAAGGAAGGTTTTTCTTTTTTTTTTTTTTCCATCTTATTGCATTTGATGCCTTTATAATCCCTTTAATCTATAGATGCCCAAAAAACATAGCATGGGGTATAACATTTTCTGAGCAAAAGTTACTCCCTCCAGCTGCCATCTTAAGTTGGGGGAGTGATAAAATCATGGCTCAAACCATTTTAGTTTTATTGACCTCAAGCTGCAAGCTTAATGAGCTCCCACATTGACATGTGTCTTCATCAGGCTTGAAAACAATGGTATACTGACATGAAAAAGGGAGATGTACAGAGGGAAATCCCACTATATTTATTTGGAGATTTATTGTGACACCATCAATGTTTATGTTAAAGATCAGCAAGCAGAGGGAGGGAGGGACAAAACACATTGATTTTGCATTCTTGTCACCCTGTCAGAAAGTCTCTTTATGAAACATGATTTCTGCTGGTAGAAGGGAATGGATGAAGTCTGTGTTCCAACCATCTTTCACCACACTCATCTAACTCTGAGGAGCGTTAAAGTGTTACTAAACCCACAACAGTAAAATCTGTCTGTATATACAGTAAAACATGCTTGTTATACTTACTGTGGAACCTAGGGGGTTAATCCTCTGCATTGTGTAAAAAGGCTGTTTGATCCTGTATGCACAAATTCTCCTCTTCTTTAAAGCGGAGTTCCGGCCACAGAAAAAAAAATGTCAATGAACATACCCCCGGGACAGTCAGGGCTAGTACATTCCACAATGGATAGCCTCTGATCTGTCCCGGTTCGCACTTACCTTTTAGAAGACATACTTACTTTTAAAATGTATTTTCCAGTGCTGCCATCTCAGGTGTGGGCAGCTTGAAGCCAGCGCGATCCTCTTATGCGTCCTCTTCCATTCTCTTCGGTCCCACGATGCACTGCGTCGGCCCCGCCGTCACTTCCGGGTCTGCAGCGTCATCCCTGCACAGCTTCTGGGCATGCCCAGAAGCTGTTTAGCAAGGTATGACGCGCCTACACTGGAACTGACGTCGGGGCCGGTGCAGGCGCATTGATTCCTGGGAGCGATGACATTGAGCTCCCAGGAATCATTGCAAAGCGGAAGTGATGGCGCAGGCCGTGGCCGAGGAAGGAGGAAGTGGATGGTAAGGTGAGTATATTATCCTCTCTAAAAAGGTAAGTAAAAAAAAAAAAGGCCGGGAATATCCAATTCGGGCTCAGGAAAGGATAAGGAAGCTGATGCCATAAAATCTACAGGCATGATTTTGTGGCCAGAACTCCGCTTTAATTGCCCCATAACAAGTCTGGATAAGACAGAGTTAGTGGAGTCACTCTGCACATGCTCAGATTGGTCTGTATTGCTAGAGAATTTTTTTTTTTTTTCTTGGGAGGGTTCATGTGATCAGCACAGGGCCAATCAACACTGTCCAGAGAGTCAGGGGTCCTGCATCCTGATAAGACAGCCAGTGCAGTATGAAAACTAATCCTACAAGCTTTAACCAGACACTGATAGAAGTCACAAGACTGCTATATACTGCTGGAGGAGAAAAGGTATTTAGCAGTTTATATTTACTAAAATAATTGCACGTCCATGTTCTGTGTACTGTGGGAGACCAGATATAGTGAATGCAGGGTCCTGGGTTTAGTAACACTTTAACAAAACAAAAGCCTCTACTGGTGTCACAATAAATACAATATGAATAGATAGTAAAAGGATATTTTCCTCTAATCCTGTGTTACTCCAGCTGCCTAAAGTCAAAATGTTGGGAAGGAGACGGGGTTATGGAGTGGAGACAGCATGAATGGTTGGTCAAAAGGAAGCACAGCAGGTTATTACAAAGCTCCCTTCCTCCTCATGCTGGCCAGGGCATTGAAAAATGACATTATGTAGCTCTGCCTCTGATAGCTGCCAATCAATTTTGGGTTTTCACACACATTTTCTCCCATCTAAGTAGGACATTTATGGGTAGGAGAAAACATGTACTTTTTTTTTACAAACTGCCCATAAAAAACATGAAAATATATTGATGCTTAGTTCACGTTAACTGGTTCTAGACTTGGAGCATACCACACACACCCTGAAAAAGTAATCAAAACGATTGTGGTTATGCCCTGCTACTCTCCTGCAGCTCCTGATCACATTACTGGTAAATCCTTGCTGTCATTTGGAGACTTTGTTGGTGGAGGAGACTTGGAGTGGGAACTTGTTCTATACCACAGGAGCAGCTTTATTTTCTCTTGTATTATTTGACACCAGCAGAACATTGTCTGCAGTGTCAATAGGAATTACAATTTAGAAATATTATGATTGTCACACTGACCTTTGATTCATATCCACTTGCTGACCGCCCTATAACACTTTTACTGCTACAGGGCGGCAGCTGTGCGCAGGATCACGTATACACAGATCAGCCATAATAGACCACTGACTGGGAAAGGGAATATCTTGTTACAATGACATCTAAAAATTGGTGGGATATGTTAGGCAGCAAGTAAACATGTTGTCCATAAACTTGATGTGGTGAAAGCAGGAAAAAATGGGCATCGTAGTTTGTTGTTTATGGGGCATTGAAGCCCATGGTGACCAGAGTCCACAGCCAAAAGCTTCTACAATGGCCACATGAACATCAGAACTGGACTACGGAGCAATGGAAGAAGGTGGTCTGGTCTGATGAATCACATTTTATTTTACATCCTGTGGATGGCCGGGTGCGTGTGCGTCACTTAGCTGGGGAAGAGATGGCACCAGGATGCGGTATAAGAAGGCAAGTCGGCAGACGCAGTGTGATGCTTTCGGCAATGTTCTGTTTGCAAACCTTGGGTCCTGCCATTCATGTGGATGTTACTTTGGTGTCCATGCCTCAATTTGTCAGGGCTTTTTTATATATGTGTAAACTTGCTGTCCCTCGAAATAATTCAACACACAGCCATTAAGGTCTAAACCGCTGGCAACAAAAGTGAGTAAGGCTGGCCATACATGATACAATTTTCTTACAATTTTCTGTACAATTTTCTTGAAATTTACCCTCAACTATGTAGTACAAAGGCCTGCCTAACTGGATACAAGTGAAAGTGTTGTTTAGCTTTGATCCCATATTATGTGGTTTGTGGTAAATCTAACAGAAAATCGTACAAGAAAATTGAACATGTATGGCCAGCCTAAGTGAAAATGTCCAAATTGGGCCCAATTAGCTATTTTCCCTCCCAGGTGTCATGTGACTTGTTAGTGTTACAAGGTATCAGGTGTGAATGGGGAACATTATATATTTTATATATATATATATATATATATATATATATATATATATATATATATATATATATATATATATATATTGTGAGGGATTAGCTCGGTGGCGGGTGTGTATGACCCCTTGGGGGGGTTCGTTACACAGGGAGATAGCCGAGAAGTGGTTGAAAACAACAGTGTATGGTTTTATTCTTGCAATTTTCTTCACACAAGTGCAAGCATCAAAAACCAAAATAAAACACAAAATAAATCCTTGCCACTGTGGGCGGCTACCTTCACACACAGGAACCTACCTAGGGAGTCTGTCCCCAACCTACTGCTGGGCAGACATGGCTGATCATACAGCAGTCAATCAATAGTCCATTTATTTTCTCTTCACACAGAAAATGTCCATTTGTTTTTCTTCCCACAGAAAATGTCCATTTGTTTTTCTTCATACAGAAAATGTGTTTTTCTTCACACCGAAAACAATCCATGACCTCACCTTGAGACGTCTTCAGTCTTACTGCCCTCCTCAGCGCACATCGCTTCAGGAGGCATTCCTCTGACTGCTCTCCTATACTCACACAGCTTCAGGAGGCAGCCATCAGTAATCATCCCCTGGATAACTTGTAGAGGCCTTAATTGCCTCATTCTAAATAGCTGACGTTTTTTCCAACGTCCTTACACCTTCCTGGCTACCTTTGCAGCTGACACCCTATAGTAATTGGTGAATTGTCTAAACCAAGCAGAAGTGTATCTCCCATCTGTGACAACACTCACAGATTTACCTGACTTCCTGTCACAATATATATATTGTATGTGATCCTGCACTCTCACCTGTAGGGGGCATATACGTGCCACTTCTGCTGTGAGAATTCACGATCTGCGGGTGCCAGCGACTCAATGTCCTCTGTCACCCGCCGATCATTGGTAAAACACAGATAACTGAGATATGCCTATGCAAACAAGGCACATCTCAGCGGGGAAGGGACCATATCTTGTGTCTGTGCAAGGAAGGGACTAGAATCGATCTCTTCCCCTAGTGAAAGCAGCACACTATGTACACAAAAACTCTGGCTGGGCACAATATCGCAGTCTCGCTACAGGTCGCTACTAGTATAAAAAATAAATAAATAAATATAACATTTGCATAAACCAATCAATATTATTTTTACACTTTTTTTTATTGGATGTGTTTTATAGCAGAAAGTAAAAAATATTGTTTTTTTTTTTTTTTTTTTGTTTATAGTGCAAAAAATAAAAGTGGTAATCAAATACCATCAAAAGTGAGCTCTATTTGAGCAACAAATGACATACATTTTATTTGGGTACAGTGTCGCATGACTATGCAATTATCAGTTAAAGTAATGCAGGAAAAATGGCCTGGTCATGAAGGGGGAGTAAATCTTCCAAGGGTCAGTTGGATATATATGATATCTGTTAAAACAAACCCTTTTTTAACCCTATTAAATTCTAATCAGTCAACACCAATCAAATTAAATCTTTCCCCCCTCTCCTCCCTTAGCTTGGGGCTGTTGATTTTTTTTTTTTTCATTTTTTACCATTCATATTGATTTTTTTTTATTATTATTTTTATTTGTTTTTTAAACATGTCACCAAAATACGCTTGCCATGCTTTGTAATGGAAAAATGGAAACATAGTTTTAGTGTCATTATAATGTATATGGGACAAGTTATAGAATGAAACGTGCATTATTTATCCGCAGTAACCAAATTGTTTTAAAGCTAACAATAGTCAAACTAGTAAAATATTATTTAAGCATGTGGCATTGCTCACAATGACTTTTCAAAAGTCTTGAACACTCACTGCAATTGTAGAAGGTTTCTATCTGGGAATTAACCTTCCAAAGGTCAGTGTTGCCTGGATCACGCTCTTCCTGTTTTGCAGAAGTCATGGATGTAAAAGACAAATCTCTCCTATTTAAAAGATTTTCTTGAGAAATCTGTCACCTATCAGCGGTTTAGGAAAAAAAATAATAACACTCACTTAAATTGTAACTATGGGCAAAAATAAAAAAAGATGTATGATGCAGTCTGCTAATAAGTAGCATTAACACAACACTTTTTGTTTCCGCCTTGGAACATAGTTACTACATACCTGTTGGTCCTGCAGTTCAGATCAGTTCCTTTTCTACGACTTGGAAGTGGGTGACAACGCAGTTAATTCTGCAGTAAAATCACACAACAGTGTTGTCACCCTATGGACAGAGTGGCCAAATGTTGTAAGCACCACTTTCAGTAATATAGCACTTCCAAATGATTTGTCCCAACTCATGAAACTACAACTTCTGCTCAGCTTTTAAAAGGAAGAGAAAAATAAAGGATCGAGTGCCAGGATCAATTCCCAGACTTTTCTACAGAAATACCCAAGCAGCGTACTAAATTTATTGAGGTCAAGTGGAGATTGCATGTACTCCATATCCAAAATGCAATGCCGAACTCCACTCAGCTGTTGGTCACTGATGGTGACTGTACCACCCTGAGGATATGTTTAATCACTTAAGGACCTGAACGTTTTACCCCCTTAATGACCAGGCCATTTTTTTCGAGTTCAACACTGCATTACTTTACTGACAATTGCGCAGTCGTGCGACCCTGTACCCAAAAAAAAATTGATGTCCTTTTTTTCCCACAAATAGAGCTTTCTTTAGGTGGTATTTGATCACCTCTGTGATTTTTATTTTTTGCGATATAAACAAAAAAATTAGCGATAATTTTGAAAAAAAAAACAAAAAAAAAAAACAATAATTTTTACTTTCTGCTATATAACATTCCCAATAAAAATAAAAATCTAATTTTTTCAAAATTTTAGGCCAACTTGTATTCTGCTACATATTTTTGGTAAAAAAAGATCCCAATAGGAGTATATTGATTGGTTTGTGCAAAAGTCATCGTGTCTACAAACTAGGGGAAAAATGTATGTTATTTTTATTTAAATTTTTTTTTTTAGTAATGGCGGCGATCAGCGATTTTCAGCGTGACTGCGACATTGCCGCGGACAGTTTGGACACCTAACTGACATTTTTTACAGTTTTGGGGGGACCAGTGACATTACTACAGTAATCAGTGCTAAAAATATGCACTGTTACTGTACTAATGACACTGCCAGGAAAGGGGCTAACACTAGGAGCGATCAAAGGGTTAAATGTAAGCCTAGGGGGTGTTTTCTAACTGTGAGAAGGATGGGCTTATGGAATCAACACAGGGACCTGTGTTCCTTGCTGACAGAATATGGTCTGCCGTGTTTATAAGGGCAGACCGCCTTTCTGTCTTCCCAGGGAGCAATCGCGGGTGCCTGGCGGCAATCGCGGCCGCCGGCCCAACAGATCAGCTTCCCCTCTGGCGAATTGTGCACAACCCCATGATCGCTCCCGAGGACGAATGTATGGGTACGGTAATTTGCGCAGCCGAGCCACCTTGACGCAGTATATCTGCAGAGGATGGTCGGCAAGAGGCTAACTGGCTTAAGCAACAGGATTTTAGTAGGACTCCTGAGTGATTATTGCTTTTACTACTGGTAGATGAGATATTGGACATTGAGTTAACATATGGGTGCTCAACCTGTGGCCCTCCAGCTGTTGTGGAACTACAAGTCACTTAATGCCTCAGCCTTTGGAAGTCATGCTTGTAACTGTCAGCCTTGCAATGCCTCATGGGACTTGTAGTTCCTCAACAGCTAGAGGCCCACAAGTTGAGCACCCATGAGTTAATATGATCTCTTCTCTCCTATTCTTCTGTACCGCTAATATGTCTGACTAAATACTGCCTTCTACTGGTTTTTATTAGTTGCTCATCCTTAAAGGGTAACCCCACTTTTGTTGAGAGAAAAACATTCCCCTCGGGGTGATCTCTGTACAGGATTTTAAAAAACTTCAGATTCCTACCTTTTGTTATTCTGAAGAAATCATTGTTTGTTCCTCTGTGCTCAGTGAGTCTAATGGGAGTGGTTTCATAATTATCAACCAGCTGCTGCAGAATCAGGGCTCTAATGTGGAAAACTGCAGGGTCTGCACCCCTTTAGCCATTATTTCCAATTGGGAGCATCTTACCAAAAATGACATTTGTGTTGCAGAGGATGCAAAAAATCGGACTTGTATCTTAACCGGTTGCCGACCGCTGCACGACTATGTACTGCGGCGGTCAGCCCCGGCCAGGCAGAGTGACATATGGATACGTCACTCGTCTGTCACTGACTTGCAAGCCTATTGCGGGCAGGAGCGCACCCGCCGAGGCGCGTGCCCGCCGCGGCTCGTTCACAGACAAGTCAGTGCGTGTGTCCGGCGGACTCGATGTCCGCCGGACACACTACGATCGCTCCTGTGAAGGGAGAAAGGCGGAGCGGCTTATGTAAACAAGCCGCCCGTCATTCTCCCTGGTGTAAAAATGAAGATCAGCCAGTTCTACTATGTAGAACTGTTGATCTTTGTTTTTACACCAATAGGAATGTCCCTGCACAGTTAGAAACACGCCCCTAGGACACACTTAACCCCTCCCTGTCCAATAAAGTTAACCCCTTCCCTGCCAGTGTAATTTTTGCAGTAACAGTGCACATGTATAGCACTGATTACTGCAGTAATGTCACTGGTACCCCCAAAAGTGTCAAAAATGTCAGTCAAGGGTCCGATCTGTCCGCCGCAATGTCGCAGTACCGCAAAAAAAATCGCAGATCGCCGCCATTACTCGTTAAAAAAAAAAACACCAAAAATGACAAAAATCTTTCCCTTTGTTAGTAAACGCGATAACTTTTGCGCAAACCAATCAAAATACGCTTTTTGAGATTTTTTTTACCAAACATATGTAGCGTAAAACAATTTGGCCGAAAATGTTAAAAAAATTTGATTTTTACATTTTTTTGGGGGGGAATTTCATATAAAAAAATGTGAAAAATATTGTTATTTTTGCAAAAATTACGCTCTTTTTTTGTTTATAGCGCATGATCAAAAAATCGCACAGGTGATCAAATACCACCAAAAGAAAGCTCTGTTTGTGGGAAAAAAAGGACATGAAATTCGTTTAGGTACAGCGTCGCACGACCGCGCAATTGTCCGTCAAAGTCACGCAGTAAAAAATCGCAAAAAAAACCCTGGTCTTTTAGCAGCCAAATCCTCCGCCAATCACACAAGCAGGAAATTATGTTTCTGAGGGGCATTCTGTGTACATTCTGTGTACAGAATACCTCCAGGTAGCCATGTTGCATTGCATTTTACACAAAGTATAGAACTACAGATTGAAAAGGAAAGGTAAGTTTTAATAACATTCAATTACAATATGACTTGTGTTGCAATTGCATACGATATATTATTTTTTCTTGATTTGCTTTTTTTTCCCCCACGGAAGTGGAGTTACCCTTTAACCCACGGCTTGCATACTTTTACTCCTAGTGGATTCTCTCTCCCAGATGTTTAACCCCTTCATTTCTCTCTTATTTCCCATCTGCCAGGATCAACAAGTAAAAAAACTATTACATGTGGGACACAGAGAAACAAAAACTGCTGTGTTAATACCATTGACAGATTGCACCATACAGTATATTTTATGTTGTTTATTCCTACCCATAGATGCTCAGTGTTACATTAACATTATGCCATATACTGTATTTCTGACAAAGAATGGTTAGAACTTGAACACAAGTGGATTCGCCTGCTCAGCGGGGGATCTGGCTGCTAATGCCCGCTGAGCAGGCAGATGACAGGTCCGTGTCCGTTCCGCTATGGAGAGCAGACATGGGACACAGCCTGTTGTTCTCTATGGGGGGGGGGGGGGGTCGGATGGAAATGGATCGTCTGTCTGTTTCCATTCAACTGTGATCCAATCCGCTAGATGGATTGGGAACGGATCCCCATCTGTCTGTTATTGATGGCCCAAATTGTATCAGATGCAGGCGGGGGTCATTTTACATCCGCCTCCCTATAGAGAACCATGGGTGGTCCGATTGGGTCTGTCTGAAAACCGGACAGGCAGAAATGATTGGTCTGCTGGTGTGAAAGGGGCCTAAGTTATTTCCCTTGGAGTAAGTGTATTTATGAAAGAAGTAATGTTTAGTTTTATTGATTTGAACATCTGTTCACTTTAAACACCTAATCCTGTTCAGAATAGCTAAAAAAAGTGGACTTCTTTTGCACATGATTAGAAGATTGGAATTAAACACATCACCAAAAATGAAAACAACCCTTAGTAAATAATCCCTTGCAGTTTGCTTTAACCACTTAAGCCCCGGAAGATTTTACCCCCTTCCTGACCAGGGGGTATTTTGCGATTCGGCACTGCGGGACGTTAACTGACAATTGCGCGGTCGTGCGACGCTGTACCCAAATGAATTTGACGTCCTTTTTTCCCACAAACAGAGCTTTCTTTTGGTGGTATTTGATCACCTGTGCGTTTTTTTGATCATGCGCTATAAACAAAAAAAGAGCGACAAATTTGCAAAAATAACAATATTTTTCACATTTTTTTATAGGAAATTCCCCCCCAAAAAAATTTAAAAATCAAAATTTTTTAACATTTTAGGCCAATTTGTTTTCTGCTACATATGTTTGGTAAAAAAAAAAAAATCGCAAAAAGCGTATTTTGATTGGTTTGCGCAAAAGTTATTGCGTTTACTAACTAAGGGGAAGATTTTTGTCATTTTTATTGTTTTTTTTTAACAAGTAATGGCGGCGATCTGCGATTTTTTTTTGACTGCGATATTGCGGCGGACAGATCAGACCCTTGACTGACATTTTTGACACTTTTGGGGGTACCAGTGACATTACTACAGTGATCAGTGCTATACATATGCACTGTTACTGTAAAAATGACACTGGGAGGGAAGGGGATAACTTTATTGGAGAGGGAGGGGTTAAGTGTGTCCCTAGGTGCGTGCTTCTAACTGTGATTGGACGTTGCTGTGTGTGTAACAGCAGAGGTCAACGGTCCTACATAGCAGGACCGTATGATCTGTGCTTTTACAGAGGGGAGAATGACAGGCGGTTTTGTTTACATTAGCCGCCTGCCTTTCTCCCTCTCCACCCGACGATCGCGAGTGACCGGCAGACATCGGGTCTGCTGGTCACACGCGCGGGCTTCTTAGGGAACGTCCACCTGCTCAATGTATGTGTTTTACTCCATTAGGAGCAATCATGGAGTGAAATGCATAAGAGGAGCAGGTGGATGTTGCTTGTGTTTGAACACATTATTAAACATATACTGGACATTTGGAGGTTAAGTGGCTACATCCTTGTTTATTTCACTACACTACTAGCCCCCCTCACTGCTCTACTGTCCAAACGATTCATGCTCCAGGACCATGCATGATCAGAAAAAGTCCACCTGCTCAATGTATGTGTTTTACTCCATTATGAGCAATCATGGAGTGAAATGCGTAAGTGGAGCAGGTGGATGTTGCTTGTGTTTGAACACATTATTAAACATATTCTGGACTTTTGGAGGTTGAGTGGCTATATCCTTGTTTGTTTCATGTTAAAAAGAACTGACCAGAATCTTGAAGTATTTCCCATAACAATATCTTAGATTTTTTTTTTTTTGTATTATTTCTTTAACCACTTGACCTCCAGAAGGTTTATCCCCCTTCATGACCAGGCCATACTTTTGCGATACGGCACTGCGTTACTTTAACTGACTATTGCACTGTCATACAACGCTGTACCCAAATGAAAATGTATGTGCGTTTTTTTCTTTTTGTGCTATAAACAAAAAATATCTATAATTTTCAGAAAAAACAATATTTTTTACTTTCTGCTATAAAACATATCCAATAAAAAAAAATGTAAATGTTTAGGTTACTATGAATTTTGCTACATGTTTTGGTAAAAATAAATCCCAAAGTGCATACATTGATTAATTTACGCAAACGTTTTAGTGTTTACAAACTATGGAATACGGTAGGGATGGGCCGAACACCCCACTGTTCAGTTTGCCCCAGAACATCTCGAACAGGGAAAAAGTTCTAGCGAACATGCAAACTGTATTAAAGTCTATGGGACATGAACATGAAAAATCCTCATTTTAAAGTCTTACATGCAAGTTATTGCCATGAAAAGTGTATGGGGACCTGGGTACTGCCCTGGGAGACATGTATCAATGCAAACATTTTTTTTAAAACAATAATTTTTAAAAGGAGCAGTGATTTTAATGATGATGTGAAAATGAAAACAATAAAAATGGGGGGTCCCCTTAATGTGCCTGTAAAGTGGTGCATCTGTACGGTGTATGGAGCCTGCCGCAGCAATACTAACATATCTAAAGGAAGAAATGTCACTTAAACTTGCTCCTGGCTGTAATGTATTGCCGACTCCCGGGAATAAGGATAACATTTTCTTTCTAAAAATGGCGTAGGGTCCCCACCCCCCCCCCCCCCCCCCCCGTCCATACCAGCCCATGCCAAAATGTAAAAAAAAAACTGGAATGGGGTCCCTCCCAAAATCCATACCAGACCTTTATCCGAGTATGCAGCCTGGCAGGTTAGGAAAGGGGGGGGGGGGGGGACGAGCAAGAACCCCCCACCTCCTTAACCATACAGGCCACATGGGAGGGTGGGTGCTTTGGGGCAGGGGGGTTCTGCTCCACCATCCCAAGACACCTCATCCCCATGTTGATGGTGACAAGGGCCTCTTTTCGACAACCCTGGGCTGTGGTTGTCAGGGTCTTCTAACAAGTAGGCCCCTAGACCCTGCCCCCCCCCCCCCCAATGTGAATGGGTATTGGGTACATCATGCCCATACACATTCACCAAAAGGGTTAAATAGGAAAAAAACACAGGAAACTATTTTTGACAAGTCCTTTATTAAAAAGAAAAAAAAAAAAATAGTGTCCCTTCGTGTGAATTCATCGTCAATCATGACACCCGCCGACCTGAAAAATAGAAAATTGCAAAAAAAGGTTTGTCTCCTAAGAGGCTAGCCGCCGTATGCCTGCTCTTCTGCTTTGACAGTTCTTTTATAGGCAAGGGGCAGGGTCACACGGTTACATCCCTCTGTGGCACTGCCCCCTTCTGACGTTATGTGCTGTCATGTGACGTCAGAAGGGGCGGTGCAACCAGGTGACATAGCACGGTGGCCCGCCCGATCCTATAAAATAACTTTCAAAGCAGAAGAGTGGGCATATGGGGGGTAGCCTCTTAGGAGGTGAAGCGTTTTTTTACTTTTTCTATTTTTCAGGTCCGGCAGGCCTCGTGATGGACAATGGATTTACATTGAGGGACACTATTTTTTTCTTTTTAATAAAGAACTTGTCAAAAACAGTTTCCTGTGGTTTTTACTTTTTTACACCTTTTTTGGTGAATGGGTGTGGGTACGATGTACCCGATATTCATTCATATGAGGGGGAGGTGAGATCTGGGGGCCCTCAGGGTTGTTGGGAAGAGGCCCTTATCCCCATCAACCTGGGGACCAGGTGCTTTGGGGGGCACCCCAAAGCACCCTCTCCTTGTTGAGGGCAAGCGGACTGGTATGGTTCAGCAAGGGTTGCGCTCACTCAATTCCCCCCTTTCCTGGCCTGCCAGGCTGCATGCTCGGATATGGATCTAGTATGGATTTCGGGGGGGGGGGGGGGGGTCCACACCGTTTTTTTTACATTTTGGTGTGGAGTTCCCCTTAAAATCTATATCAGACCCAAAGAGTTTGGTACAGATTTGGGGGGGGGCCCATGCCATTTTTTTTTATTCTTTCATAGGGTTTCCTTTAACCACTTAAATACAGCGCACTTTCACCCCCTTCCTGCCTAGACCAATTTTCAGCTTTCAGTGCTCATTGGCATCTATGGGAAATGTTGGTCTGCTTGGCATGGCACTGCTCCCTGTCTTTAACATTGGCATCTACGGGGAAATCTTGGTCAGCTTGACATGGCACTGCTCCCAAACCATAAGTGACAGGGCCACCAAACTTTTGGAGCACTGAGAGGGGACCCAGGACTACAACATATCCATACATTTTAAAAGTGGGGTATGCCTGTACACTACACTGACTGAACTAAACTAACTCAACTCACTGTCTTCTAACTACCTGCCTAACCTCTATTGTCACACATTATACATGGCTGCCGTGTAAGCAACAGTCTTATATAGTGTGGGGCGTGGACTTAGCCCCTGAGAATTCTGACTTTGGCCAACCATGGCTCTCACAGTACACTGTGCTGTGATTGGCCAAAGCATACAGGTCAGGTGCATGCTTTGGCCAATCATCAGCAATCAATGCCCTGCAAGAGCACAGTACATTATGGGGCGCTCATCGGTGTGCGAATTTACTGCCGAGCGCCCAATTTGTTTGTGTGTTCAGTGAACACACAGCTCATCCCTAGTATATTTAAAGGAGATGTACAGCTAAAGCTCGTTTGTCTGTACATGTCCTATAGGTCACAGGAGTGCATTTCGTTCTGCTCTCCTGTGACCCATTTTCAGCAGAGAGCAGTCTGAAGTCCGCTCTCTGCTGACGTCACATATGTCGGTGCATGCACCGTGTCATTGCAACCATGGAGTCAGGATCCACCAGGTGCCTGGACCGACACCCAGTTCAGCCTCTTAGTGAGCCGCTAAGAGCCTGAGCCGGACGCTCCCTGCCCCTCCACAGCCCAGCACTCCAACAAGCGAGGAGGGAGCAGAGAGCTGTAACTGACAGTTAGCAGCTCTCTGCTCAGGGAGCTTTCATAACTGAGCGTTCAGCGGTGTTTGATTGCTTGGTTCCCAGTGCAGAAGCGCCGGGGGACAGATGCAGTATCGGACAGATACTGCATTTACCTAGGTAAGTATAAATGGGGAAAAACACTGAATCCCATACTTCTCTTTTAAGTAATTTTTATTTATTTAATACTAGTAATAGCGATGATCAGCAACTGCAATATTGCCACGGACAATCGGACACTGACACTTCTGAAACTTTGCGGGAACCAGTGACACTATTGCAGTGATTAGTGCTAAAAATATGTGCTGTCACTGTACTAATGACACTGGCTGGGAAGGGATTAAAACTCTAGGATGATCAAAGGGTTAACTGTGTGCCTAGTCAGTGTTTTTGTGTGTACAGTGTGGTGCTTTTACTTGGGAAAGAGCCAGATTCAAATCCTTGCTTTGCGGGAACACAGAATCCATACCTTCCCCCCTGTCAGAATATCGAGGTCTTGGCACCAGCAGATCGGCTTCTACTGTGAATAATCACAGCAGAAGCAACCCACTGGTGGCACCTATTCTGTGTGGTTTACCGACGATCATGGGTGCCGGAGGATATTGAGGGCTTGGCACCAGCAGATCGGCTTCTACTGTGAATAATCACAGCAGAAGCAACCCACTGGTGGCACGTGTGTACCCCCTGCAGGCGTAAAATTACTGTACAGGTGGTTACCGGGTTACAAGCATCCGACTTACAAACGACTCCAACTTACAAACGGAGGGAGACAACAGGAAGTCTGGAGAAATCTAGCCCTAGGAAGGAAAATTCCCTCCTGTAAGAGTTCTCATGGGAAAAAGATGTCTCCGCTGAAGCTTTATCACTAATCCTTGTTTCCACAACAACCCAAAATTTTCAAAATCCAATTATCATAGGGACAGAAAGCGAGGTGGAATCTTCTGAACAGGGGCATAGACAGCAAAACAAATGGTACAGGGGTGTTAACCCTACCCTATGCTATCCAAAAAAATGTAAACATTATTATTTTGGCTGAAGCTAAACTTAACAAATGTACCTGTTCTGACTTACAAACAAATTCGACTTAAGAACAAATCTACAGCCCCTATCTTGTTTGTAGCCCGTGGACCGCCTGTACAAAGAAAATGACAGTAAAAAAAAATTAACAATACATTTTATCACATACTGTAGTAATCATAAGGTAAAGCCTTTTCCTAGTCATATAGGGGAAGATGAATACATCTATCACTTTCCAAAAAATGCTGACCCCAATTTTTGACACAATGCATAGGCAGTCATTTTTTGTAGGTTCTTATTCATTTTCACATTATTACTCCCACGTTGTATAATAATTATTTGTGAGCTCAGGTTCACACTGGGGCTGTTTTGAAATTGTATGATTTTAAGCCGGCATTTCAGTACGACTTTGGGGGCGAATTCACAGACATCTGTACCCGGTGACCTAGGGGGACCCACAGCCAGCACCTATGCTGGGAATTGTGCTACACAAGTCTTATAAAATAAGCAAAAAAACTTCTATTACCTTCCTTGACATAGAAAAATCCTCCTTCACTTGTGTCTCACATACTCCCCCTCCCATACACTGCAGATCACAGTGGGGGGAGTTTCATTATCAGGGGTGCTGTCAATCCAGAAAAGTGGTGGACAGGCCTAGGTGTGGCCAGGTGTCGATCGATGAGCTACAGGCTTGTAAAATGACTGTGACAATGTTGATAGCCACGCCTTCTGCAACATTTTTCCATCCCACTGTAGTGCAAGCACACACTTGGGCCTACGTGTCGGTTCACCAGTGGCGGCTGGTGCTCAAAATTTTTTTTTGGGGGGGGGGGGGGGGCGCAAACAGAAAAATGTAATAGGCATTGCTTTTCGGCAAAAAACACTGTAAAAAATTGCGTGACTTTGAGGTCACAAAAGTGTGAAAGGGGCCTTCAGTAATTAAGGTATAGCGTGCCCCCTTTCAATGCAAAGAGACCAGCGTGCCCCCTTTCAATGCAGTGACCAGTGTGCCCCCTTCCAATGCAGAGATGTCAGCGTGCCCCCTTTCAATGCAGAGATGCCAGTGTGCCACCTTTCAATGCAGAGATGCCATCATGCCCCCTTTCAATGCAGAGATGCCAGCATGCCCCTTTCAATGCAGAGATGCCATCATGCCCCCTTTCAATGCAGAGATGCCAGCATGCCCCTTTCAATGCAGAGATGCGATCATGCCCCCTTTCAATGCAGAGATGCCATCATGCCCCCTTTCAATGCAGAGATGCCATCATGCCCCCTTTCAATGCAGAGATGCCAGCATGCCCCCTTTCAATTCAGAGTGACCAGCGTAAGTGTGTCCCCCCCCCCCCCCAATTTGCCAAAAGTAGTACAGAAACTATTATTGGGAATCGGTGCTGCACTCAGAAAGTGCTATTGCCGGCAATTGCCTCCAATTTGACATGCAATTTGACATGTCAACTCGCATGTCAAATCGGACCAATGTGAACGTAGGCTAAATGTCAGTTTTATGCCTGTGGAGATGCTGCAGCACCTGCGATAAAGATCGAGGCAACCAATTAGTTTTAACCTTTATGGAAAATAAAAACAGGAATTCTGATTGGTTGCTTTGTGTAACAATTATGTTCTCATTTTCTTTTCTAAAGTTTTAGTGAATCAGCTTTTTGTACCACGGTCAGGACGAAGTTAGAACATTTTTTATTTTTACAAGGAGTCAGCATGAATAAATCTTTAAATCAGATGTGCAGAGTACTACTTGCAATGTTAAATGCACTGTAGAGTAACACAGCATACTGATCTGTATGATTTTAGCACTATTTTTAGGACTCAATTACACAGTTCAATAAGATGTTTAGTAGGCAAAACAGTCTGATTAGGCACTTAATTTACCACAAAACTCCTCCTTGGTAGCTGTGCGCTCATCTTGCTCTGTGCCAGATTCCTCAATAAGCTTTAATCCGACTCAACTTATTTAAAGTACAGTAAATCTGGAGCTCAGCACTCCATTCTTTATCACTGCAGTGTACCCATATGCTTGCAGTAATTGGATATCAAATATGAATTAAAATGAGGACACGGGATAACTATCTAACACTTCATGACATGTGATGTGTCACATTTTTGATCTTTCCAATGAGAATTTTAGTTTTGCAAAGCTGGACTTTTTTTTTTTTTTTATCGAACAGTGCTAAAAGAGGTCAGTGGAGGAAGAAAATGTGTTGGCTGAAGAAGGAAAAGTGAAACTCAGCAACTTTCACTCTGGGCAAACATATAATTAAATATTTACAAGGGTAATATCATTTGAGCATTTGGCTGCTATGCCGTAATGATAATACACATTTAGCCACTGCGCTTTCTATGGAGATTTTAGAGGCAAAATTTCAGCAACTTGTATCGCTGTAATGCTGGCCATACACTATACGAAAAATTTGCCGAAATTCGGTCATTTGGACAGTTCGTTCGTTTTTCGGCCAGTTAATGGGCACAAATCGGTGATCGGCTGTGACGCTTTTGAGCCAAAAAAACTAGGAAAAGTTCTGCCAAACAAGCGTTAAATTGAAAGGTTAATGTTCTCATCCAAACCGTTTGCACTAGGTATACAGTATGTGAAAATACAAACAAAACAATGGATTCATTTATGTCCATTGAACGATTTATCGGTCGGTCATTACATTTCTCTGTATATTATAGAGAATCATGTGACCAGATATAGTTATCAATCAGGAGAAATGAGAATTCTGGTGAGAATATCTGGACACAAGGGCTGCTGGATAACTCCATCGGTTCACATTACCTGCAGCTGTCAACATCTTTCCCTCTTTCTCTTTTCATGGGGAAAAAAAAATATTTCCTTTGACTTTTGCAATTACCACTAATGATGGGTGTCCCATGTCTGGATGTTTCTGCGTTAGGCCCCTTTCACATGGGCTTTCCAATCCGGTCCGCCTGTCAGTTTTTCATGTGGATCGGATTGGATGCTCCGTGCAGCCCTATGGAGCAGCGGGTTTCAGTGGAGACATCTCCACTGACATCCGCTGCTATCCGATCTGATCCTGTCTGTGAAATCAGGACGGATGGAAACCCTATTCTCCATTCATCTGGAGGATCGGATTGGATAGGATTGGATGAGAACAGACAGGCAGTCAGTTAACATCCGATCTCCCATAGAGGAGAGCGGGGATCTGACAGCTCCATCTCTGCACACAGAGCGAAGACAGAGCTGTCATCCACCTGCTCAATGGGGATTGGCGGATCGATCCCCGCTGAGCAAAACGGAGTCCGCCGGGCACACCGCCCATGTGAAAGGGGCCTTAGGTAAAACTATTACCTTCATTTTTCCTGAACACTTATGTAAGTGCCAAACTTTTGGTGCACGTAGGGCTTGTTTACACTTGCTTTAACACACATTAAAGTGTCTACAGCTTCAACATGCTTTTTTGATGCTTCAGTAATGCTTTTTTAAAGCTTTAATGAAGCCTAGAAAAGGCCCTGTGTATGTTATTTTTTATTTGTTTTAAAGGAACCTATTAGAACCCCAGCTCATTATTACCCCCACTCAGCAGATCCCAAGCTCATCAGTACCCCTGTTCAGCAAGTCCCTAGCTAATAAGTACCCTCATTCATCAGATCCCCTGCTCAGTAGTACCCCCATCTCCACTGATCCCCTGCTTAATAGTAACCCCCAGCTCTGCTGATCTCCCACTCAGTAGTACCCCCTCAGTTCTGTTGATCCTCTGATTTTCTGATCCTCCTCTCTCTCCGGTCCCCACTCACCTCCCACTATATTGCTCCCACATTGCACACCATGTATGCCATCTGCTAGTTGCTTTTCTTCAGTCTGGACACCGCTCACCTCCCTGCTGCTCCATGCTGCACACCAGATGGTGACAGCCACACCAGATACTTCAAGAATATATACATATGAACCAGAAGTGACTGCTGATGATGTCCCGTTGCATTCGGGTTCGCTTGTTGGTTTCCCAGTGCATCCTGGTATATCTTATACCTGCAATACTTTCAAAACAAAGCAAAGTTAATGCTGAATAAAAGCCCCTCAAAAGCTTCGGGTGCTGTAAGGGAGTTGTTATAGACTTGTATGGATTCTATGGAGATTACATAGTTACATAGTTTGTGAGGTTGAAAAAAGACATCAGTCCATCCAGTTCAACCTATGAGGTGTGAGATGCTTGAAGCACCAAGAAAACAACATGGGATTTTTGAAGCAAAGCAAACACAGCATGTGAACAGGACTGTAAGGTAACTATTTTATTTAGTGACAAGTGCTTTGATTGGCATTTAGAGTGCTTTAAAACAGCGTGTCCAATGCCATATTTTGAAGCAAGTGAAAAGCGAGCCCTTACAGTCCCAGATCTAGCAAAGTGATGATTGTAGGTTGGTCACATTTTTCAAAGAATACAAGGAGTTCTGTAAATGGATGATGGGAGATTATGTCATTCATCTGCCTCTTCCATCCCTTCATCCACTCACAGAGCACCTTGTATTATGCGAAAAGCATACAAGCCATTTTGTGAATGATGGAGAGTGAGCTACCCACTTTCATCACTCTACTAGAACTGAGACTGTACATTCAAGAGTACATTCACACCAGCTGCTGAGATGCAATGCAGTGGATGGTATATGGTACAGATCAGCATTGTGATGTTGCACCGATCTCATTACATTGCACGATTTCCTTTTTTTCCAAAGAAAATGTATTGATATGTAACACAGATATCTCATAAAGTTCAATGGCAATCTGTGTGGTGCAAGGCAGCAGATTGCCTCACATTGATCTACCGCACATAGTACTCTTTTTCGCCGCATGCTGCCCACACATCATGTAATGCAGTAGTGTGAACTGAGCAGATAAGGAGACAAGGCATTTGGCTTGACATGAGATAGGACTACACTGGAAAAGCCACCCAATAAATTACCACCGTATGTATTGTGAAAGGACTCTCAGTGCCAGAAGTTTGGGGCTTATATTAGTGTTTAGGGTAAATTAAAGCAATAGTTTTACCTAATGCAACTTCAGCTACACATGGGACACCCATCATTATGGGTAATTTATTCTTAAATGGCAAATGTTAAAAAAAATTGTTATTTTTTTTGTTTTAGCTGGAGTGCAGCCTAAAGTGGTAGTAAGTCAGTTAAAAAAAAAAAGAAAAACCTGTTCCTCTACAGGTAATGACATAATGTGCTGGTATGCACTGCCTACTAGCACATTATGAAAGACTTACCTGTAAAAGAGATCTCTCCAGCGGAGCACTGTCCTCACTGACAGGGCCTTTATTTTCACTCAGTCTTCCTGCTGGGTTTGCAGGCTCTGGCCCTTTGAGGAAATAACAAATTCATTATTTTTTGGAAATGCTCCATAATGCTTATATCTTATAGTTATAACTTTACCATGTCTGTATGCTCCTTATTGACTTATGTATTGCATTTGAGACTGTTTCTAGTCATACTGTCTTACCTGTTTGTCAAAAAATTGGAGTGTCTGGGGTTTTTCTGATTTTGAATTATAAAATTTGAAGTTGCTTGAATCTCAGATGAAATAAATCTTACAGGGTCACATTATTGTTTACTAGTCTTAACCGCCTTAGCGGTATCCCCGAGCGTGACTCGGGGTAGGAATTTTCTGCTATTAGCGGTATCCCCGAGTCACGCTCGGGGTCAATGGGCAGAGCGTGCAGAGAGCGCAGCGGAGCTTCTCTTACCTTATCCTGGCGATCCAGCGATGAGCTCTCATTGCTGTGACCGCCAGTGAGATCTCCGCCGCTCGTCTGTCGGTAGGAGGACTTCCTAGTTCCGTTCCCTGCAGCAGCAATGCTGCATGGGAGCGGAACTAGGGAGGGAAATTCAAAAAAAAAAAAAAACGTTGCACAAAACACATAACACATTTTATATTATATATATGCATATATATATATATTATATATATATATATATATATATATATATATATATATATATATATATATATATATATATATATATATATATATATATATATATATATGCATATGTATATATATATATATATATATATATATATATATATATATATATATATATATATATATATATATATATACCTATATACACACACACATATATATATATGTATATATATATATATATATATATATATATATATACCTATATACACACACATATATATATATATATATATATATATAAAAATTATATTATTGATTCGATTATAATTCATGCGTTATATGTATATATATATATATACACACACACACACATATATATATATATATATATATATATATATATATATATATATATATATATATATATACACACATATATATATATAATATATAACGCATGAATTATAATCTAATCAATAATATAATTTTATTATATATATTATATATTAAATAATAAAATAATATTATTGATTCGATTATAATTCACTTGTTTGTGTTTCAAATTTATCACATCTGGGATGTCTACTAGAGACTTGTTTTGGTCAGGTTTAAGTCAGTAATTACTAAGAATTGTAGGCCTATAATACATAACGCCAAATTTCCATGAAAAGAATTGTACCGCTTTTGGAACAGAATTCCTGACAGAATCATACCGCCAGGGAGGTTAAAGTTACATAACAGGAAAACTGGTTTTGCAACATGGTAGTTTAAGGTTTTCTTTTCTGGAGGGTAGAAAAAAGCACCACATCACCCATAAGTAAATACAAAAAGTGTCAATAGGCATTTTTTGGGACTTTTTAGGTGCATGAAGTAATAGAACCAAATCGATTGAGAAAAACTCAGTTTTATAACAAAAATCCATAAAGCTTTTTATTAGAACAATATAACAAACATTTAAACACATATAAAAATTAAAAGAGACACTTGTGGTGATATCGGATCTACATGTTTCGCCATGATAGCATAGCTTCTTCAGGAGACTTAGGAACGCCTTACAACATATGCATAAATGGAGGAAAGCATACCTCAAAAAATTAAATTTGTGCTGTCTGTCAGTGGAAGGCAGATGGAATAAATCTCACAAAGAAAGCAACCGGATAGACCCCATTCAAAGCATTTGGTGAATCATAGAGGAGAGAAGACACCAGCTGAGGTGAAAAGCCTACAGTATATGTTGACAAAGCAACACATAGAGAAAAAAATCAGACTTGATTTTAATAAAGTTTAATCATTGGTTATTCTAAATAAAGAAATTTTTTTAGCATTTTCTTCACACAAATAGAGCTTTCTTTTGGTGGTATCTAATTATCGTTGGGTTTTTATATTTTTGCTAAAAAACAAAAAAGAAAAACATTTTGAAAAAAAAAAAAAAAACTTTTTTTCTAGTTGCTCTCAGAAAATTTTGTAAATAAGTAATTTTTCTCATTCGCTGCTGTGCAATGATGAGGCTGCACTTATGAGGCGGGACTGATGGGGTGGCACTGATGAGTAGGCACTAATATGCAGCACTGATGGCTACTGATAGGTGGCACTGATATGCAGCACTGATGAACACTAATACGGGTACTGGGACGTGTGACATCATCGCGCCGGAGGACATAGCAGCCATCCTCATGGTTAGAAACCGAAACTATACACACGCTGACGCTACTCTGTTATCATGTGAGTGCCTCTGCTTTTATGTTACAATAAATACCATCCTCATTTAAAATGACTACGCTATGAGCTTTTCTTCTATCCTTGAGGCCATTTATTGATTTTTCCTCCCTGGGAATCTGACTGTTCGGACTTACCATCTGGTCCAAGTGAATGTCGGTGGGGGTAAAGGAGACCCGGATGAGCCTGTGTTTGGGATATATGAATGCTCGATTTTTGTCAGCCTGACAGTAAGAGGCAGTGTGATTGGTGTTATTTGGTGGTGGTGGCACTTACTAGCCCAATCAGCTGGACCTCACAGATGGACTGTTCTGGACTGATACAATCCTGATCTTAGCGCTGTACCTCCCCTTTTACTAATAGGCAGCACTGATGAGCACTGATAGGCAGCACTTATGGGCACTTATAGTTGGCACTTGTGGCACTGATAGACAGCACTTGTGGGCACTTATAGGTGGCACTGATGGGCACTGATAGGCGGAAATTATGGGCAATTGTAGGTGGCACTGGCGGGAGCTGATGGGTGGCACTGATGGAAACTGATGGGTGGTACTGATGGGCACTAGGCAACGAAGGGCAGCACTGATTGGCATAACTGATGGGCACAGCGTGGCATCACTGATGGGCACTGTTGGGGCTGCATTGTAATCAGGGCACTGATGGTCAGTGCCCTGATTACCTTTACATGTATTTTCTGTGAGGAGATGCCACTTATCAGCTCTTCTCACCTCGCACTCAGTGTGAGAGAGGAAAAGCTGATAAATGGCACTTCCTTGATCTTTAAAACATTTTTTAAAAAGTTAAGAATTAGTACCGGTTCACACTAATGTGATCACAGACATTGCATGTAATTCAGAGCGCACTGCTCCTAAAATCACATGCGATGTCTGTGCGGTGAAAATTCAGCCATACAGTTTCTTCTCACCTCGCACTCTGTCAGTGTGAGAGGAAAAGCCGATAAATGGCACTTCCTTGATCTTTAAAACATTTTTTAAAAAGTCAAGAATTAAAGTTACTTATCCTACTACTGTTGATCCTTTACATAAAATTGGCTGTCAGTGTTAGAGATTAGATGTTTTGCACACGGTTATGAAAATAAAATGCTCCAGTTTGAACTATGTCCTGTCCAGTTTGGTGCATTCTTCTGTATCAGTGTAGGTCTTGGTAAAAAAAAAGAAACATATTTTTACATTAAATTAAATTGCAACAATCCAAATCAGATCCTCAGCCATAATGCATTTGATCTAGTTTTTCCATACAGTTAGTGACCAATCATCACATCACAGTTTTCAAATTTTTGCTCTTACTGTATCTTTAAAGCAGAAGTAAACTTTCCCAACCAACGTGAAGCCCTTCCATCTGACTGTATGAAGATATGCAGCCTCACTGAAGTGGGCATTTAGCCTTGAGGCTGCATCTATGCGTACTTGTCTTAGTGCTGGGAGCGTGCCGCACACGGGTCTCGTACTAACGATCGGGACAAGGGATTCCTGGTTTCAGGGCATTATGATAGCCTCAGATTGGCTATCACAGGGATCAATCTTTGTGCAGCACCCCCCCCCCCCCCCAATGTGTTTACTTTCTCTTCTGAAAGGAGATGAAGATGTAAATGAACAAATCTGTGCAAAAAATAAAAAGAAAGAAAATAGCTAGATAAAGGTTTTGATTTACAGTAGGTCAGTGCCAGGGGTTATTGTTAGGGTTTTTAAATGTTTTACTATTTTTGGCTTAAAGTTTAACAGGCAAAATGTTTCTTTTTAGTTTTTAATAGAGTGAAGACAGATAAGAACCCCTGACAGTTTTTATTGCTGTCTGTGTCCCTGTTAGGGGGATTCATCTTCTCTATTAGTCCTGTTTACTATTATCATTAAAAGTGAAAGAAAATCTCAAATTTTGGATTGTCCCCAGAAAAATAATGGGTGGAAACCTTCCAATGGGGACACTAGTTCTGGTGACCTGGGCGTCCGCAAGAAATTCCCTTAATTTGCAGGGATTTCCTCTCACTTCCTGTTTGGCTATGGGACAGAAAGTGAAGGGAAATCTCTGGAATGGGACAGCGATGGCGAAAAAACATCTGAAAGGGATTATATACCTCCTTTGCTCTATCTAAATTGAAAAAAAAAAAAAGCTTTGCCTATAGTTCTACTTAAAAAAAAAAAGTATAATCCATCTGGATACACAAGGTAGTTGCAATAATATGTACAGTTTTACTAACACAAAAGTTTTAAAGTTGCAAAATTGTATTCAGCCACTAACACTTGTGTTACCCTCTGTCACCAAGGGGTTAACTATTTTTAATCCTTATTCTACTAGCATTAGCGAATAGAAAGGAAAGTATATTATACTTATTTTAAACATTTTTTTTTTTCATTTTTTTTTACATTTCTTTAATTGCTTCCTGGATTATGGCCTAAATCAAAATGATATTTTATATCTCAGGAGTCTTCAAGGGCATTGTTTTTCTTTTATCTGGAAGAGGGGCTTTCTCAGCTAAGCACACCCTCCTGCCTGCATGCCTAAGCTAAGGGCAAATGAATTCCAGAAAGTAAATGCTACATGAATTATCTGACCTTACTCAAGATGGCTGCAGCTAGAAATGCTAGGGGGATATTTTTGAAAGTGATTTCTCAACAAAATAAAACATGGAGACATGGATGGGTGAATTTGCTTTGAATTATAACAGTTCATAAAATACGGTTTTCACTTTGTGATGTTCAGATACAGTTTATTGCCGCTTTAGTTTTTGCTTCTAATAAAATAATTTAAAATTAAAGTCCTGCATTTTTGGAGTCATTAGACATACCATATCCCTCCACCTGGGAATACAAATATGAGCCATGTATCCTTATATGACGTTAGTACCGCATTATAATTATTGCTCTATCCACAAGGCACCGTAAACTGCCTGGACCTTTGAATGTCCCAGAGCAGAGTCAAGCTCAGTAATTCATTGGTCCTGGCACTGAAAGGGTTAAGCATGGGAAACAATTAATTGAAAAGCTGCATATCCTCAGAGAAATCAAGCTGAGGAAACGCACTATAATTATACCATCTGCCTGTGGTCTTTGCAGCTCTTGCAAGCGGATGTCATGCTCTGATTCCTGATGGATATTATTAGGATCAGGCTGGTAGGATGTGCACAAGTTGAAGACACCATAATGCTCAGATTGACAGTTTTAGCCTCGGAAGATCTAGAATCAGTTCAGTCCCACTGAGTCTGTGCAAAGGGATGTGTCAGGATGATGCAGCAAATATTGTCTTTTGTGCTCTGGCAAATGCAGAGGACATCTTTCAGGCACACTTCATATAATTAATGGATCCTTTTATCTTCTGAAAGGCAATTTATCTCATACCTGCTTCTATAATTATACACTTCTATCCGTAACATAAGATTACTCCCTGTGACTAATTCTTATGATGGGTTGCCTTTAACCACTTGTCAACTGCCTTATTGCAGTTTTACAGCAACAGGGTGGCAGCTGTACGCAGGATCATATATATATATATATATATATATATATATATATATATATATATATACGTGATCCTGCACTTCTTGGTAGGGGGCGCAAATGTGCACCACTGGCAGCTCACTCCTGCTGTGATCATCAGCCACAGAGACAGAACTGCAATCTGCCTATGTGAACAAAGCATTGCCGTTTGGACACAAGGGAAGGCATGGATTCTGTGTCTCTGCAAAGCAGGGACAAGAATCCATGTCTTCCCCTAGTAAAAGCACCTCCCAAAGTTTAGAAAACACTGGTCAGGCACACAGTTAACCCTTTTATTGTCCCTGATGCTACAGTTTAGAAAAACACTGGCCAGGCACACAGTTAACCCTTTTATTGCCCCTGATGCTTAACCTCTTCCCAGCCAGTGTCATTAGTACAGTGACAGTGACAGTGTCACTATTTTTTAGCACCGATCACTGTATTAGTGTCATCGGTCCCCACTAAGTGTCAAAAGTGTAAGTTAGTGTCCCAATGCCTACCGCAATATTGCAGTCCCACTATAAGTCGCGGATTGTTGCCTTTACTAGTAAAAAAAAAATATCTTATAGTTTGTAGACGCTAAAACTTTTGTGCAAACAAGTCAATATATGCTTAGTAGGATATTATTTTTAAAAATTTGTAGCAGAATACATATTTGCCATTTTCAATTTTTTTATTCAGAATGTTTTATAGCAGAAAGTAAAACGTTTTTTTTTTTTTTTCTTTTTTTTTCAAAATTGACGGTCTTTTTTTGTTTATAGCGCAAAAAATAAAAACCGCAGAGGTGATCAAATACCACCAAAAGAAAGCTCTATTTGAGGGGAAAAAAAGACATTTGGGTACATTTTCACATGACATAACCGTGCAAATGTCAGTTAAAATAACGTAGTGCCTTTTTGCAAAAAAATGGCCTGTTCAGGAAAAGGGGCAAATCTTCTGGAGGTCAAGTGGTTAAAGGGACATAATAATAATAATAATAAAAAAAATGTTACAAAACAGATCTTGCACTTTAGGACTGCAAATGGCTGGATGCCACAAAGAGTGTTGTGGTTTTTTTTTTTCTAAGAAAACTCTTCTTTGGGAAACAAAGTCAAAAAGTGTACCGGTAAATACTATCTAGGAAAATCCACTAAACCAAGGCTGTTTACTAACCAACACAGTTTACTATATGCTCTAAAATGTGGGCTCTGTTTAATCTTTTAGTCAGCATTATGTTAAGCTTGTTAATTCCTATTGTAGCCTGCTAAAAGCATGCTTAAAGCTACAGCTAGCAATCCCATTGAAGTGTATTTAAAGCCAAAAGGCATACACATATGTTTGCTCTATCCATAACCTAATGAAGTAGCTAAGGTTTTAATTGCCATTTTACATTCAGTTTTATTTATCTCAGTGTTTAGCTGTTTTGCATAAAAGCATGATTTTAATTCTAGATCTATTCAATATTTTTTATTTGCTTGGCAGTTTAATCTTTTACTTTTAATGGAAATTTGTGGATTATGTTGTGTTTGTCCACAACAAATAAATATTTTATAAATAATATGGATCATGCAAGCCAACAGTAATATTTTTTTTTCTTTTATAAGTCCAGTGATTTTGGAAATATATTACTTTTCAGTCTTTCAGTGTGTTGGTGCCATACAAAAAAAACCCCAGAATATTATGCATGTAAAGTGAAAACTATTTTGATAGACCAGTTTTCTTATACAGTGTTTGGAAGACAAATTATAATATTTCAAAAATAATTTGGGCTGTAGGAGGTAATGATTCTGACAACCCACAGGGCAGTGAATGTGTTCTGGACAACATAATAGCCATTCCTCCAACAGACCTTGCTTTGCCACTGAATCTTTTTCCATCCACTTCACTTAAGTGAAATTTGCTGTCACCTGTTGTGAAAACATTTGCAACATTCAATATGCAGGTAGGAAGGCAGGTTGCAGAATAAATGCATATGTACAGTATGTATATATATATATATATATATATATATATATATATAGCATTGTGTAAACTGTTGAATTGTATGAATTGTGCTATTCTAAATTCACAGACTAAATCAACCTCCATTACAGGGGTGACAATGGAAGTAGTAGAATTTCCAACATTTTATTTGTGGTGTCACCTCGTTGATAGATCTAAATCATTAGGAACAGCACAGATTTAACCAAAAAAGCAACAGCTGAAAACTGTAAAATAACTTTATATGCACATTATTCAACTTGATTGGTCAAATTTTTTTATTGTCTTTCTGGAGTTGCACTTTATCTCACCAGTATACACTATCAGGTTGTACTTACATATGGAATATATATATATATATATACATACATACAGTTGCTATACCCAATGTTGGAGGGCCAATAAAGGTGTGGCTTCATAAAAAAGTGTGTGTGTGTATATATATATATACAGTGCCTTGCGAAAGTATTCAGCCCCCTTGAACTTTGCGACCTTTTGCCACATTTCAGGCTTCAAACATAAATATATAAAACTGTATTTTTTTGTGAAGAATCAACAACAAGTGGGACACAATCATGAAGTGGAACGAAATGTATTGGATATTTCAAACTTTGTTAACAAATAAAAAACTGAAAAATTGGGCGTGCAAAATTATTCAGCCCCTTTACTTTCAGTGCAGCAAACTCTCTCCAGAAGTTTAGTGAAGATCTCTAAATGATCCAATGTTGACCTAAATGACTAATGATGATAAATAGAATCCACCTGTGTGTAATCAAGTCTCCATATAAATGCACCTGCACTGTGATAGTCTCAGAGGTCCGTTTAAAGCGCAGAGAGCATCATGAAGAACAAAGAACACACCAGGCAGGTCCGAGATACTGTTGTGGAGAAGTTTAAAGCCGTATTTGGATACAAAAATATTTCCCAAGCTTTAAACATCCCAAGGAGCACTGTGCAAGTGATAATATTGAAATGGAAGGAGTATCAGACCACTGCAAATCTACGAAGACCTGGCCGTCCCTCTAAACTTTCAGCTCATACAAGGAGAAGACTGATCAGAGATGCAGCCAAGAGGCCCATGATCACTCTGGATGAACTGCAGAGATCTACAGCTGAGGTGGGAGACTCTGTCCATAGGACAACAATCAGTCGTATACTGCACAAATCTGGCCTTTATGGAAGAGTGGCAAGAAGAATGCCGTTTCTTAAAGATATCCATAAAAAGTGTAGTTTAAAGTTTGCCACAAGCCACCTGGGAGACACACCAAACATGTCCCATCACCCTGAACACACCATCCCCACTGTCAAACATGGTGGTGGCAGCATCATGGTTTGGGCCTACTTTTCTTCAGCAGGGACAGGGAAGATGGTTAAAATTGATGGGAAGATGGATGGAGCCAAATACAGGACCATTCTGGAAGAAAACCTGATGGAGTCTGCAAAAGACCTGAGACTGGGATGGAGATTTGTCTTCCAACAAGACAATGATCCAAAACATAAAGCAAAATCTACAATGGAATGGTTCACAAATAAACATATCCAGGTGTTAGAATGGCCAAGTCAAAGTCCAGACCTGAATCCAATCGAGAATCTGTGGAAAAAACTGAAAACTGCTGTTCACAAATGCTCTCCATCCAACCTCACTGAGCTCGAGCTGTTTTGCAAGGAGGAAGGGGCAAAAATTTCAGTCTCTCAAAGTCCAAAACTAATAGAGACATACCCCAAGCGACTTACAGCTGTAATCGCAGCAAAAGGTGGCGCTACAAAGTATTAACTTAAGGGGGCTAAACAATTTTGCACGCCCAATTTTTCAGGTTTTTTTTTGTTAAAAAAGTTTGAAATAACCAATAAATTTCGTTCCACTTCATGATTGTGTCCTACTTGTTGTTGATTCTTCACAAATATTACAGTTTTATATCTTTATGTTTATAGCCTGAAATGTGGCAAAAGGTCGCAAAGTTCAAGGGGGGCGAATACTTTCGCAAGGCACTGTATATATATATACACATTTATACATGCCGATCAGCCATAACATGGTGACCACTGGCAGATAGAGTAAATAACAATGATTTTTTTGTGAAAATGGCACCTGAAAGTAGGTAAGATATAATATGCAGCAGGCAGCAGGTGTAAATGTTGTCCCTGAAGTTGATGTGTTGTATAATGGCTAGACAACTGGGTCAGAGCATCTCCAAAACTACACCTCTTGTGGGATGTTCTCAATTTACAGTGGCAGGACCTGTAAAAAGTGGTCCAAGGAAGGAATCTGGCAAACAGGGTCATGGGTTGGCCAAGGCTCAATGATGCATGCGGAGACTGAAGGCTGACCCATGTAGATGAGCTACTGTAGCACAGATTGCTGTAAAAATGAATGCTGGTTCCCATAGAAAGGTGTTAGAACACACAATGCAACTTAACTTGTTTCGTATGAGGCTGGTCAGGGTGCCCATGCTTACCCATATCCACAGCCAAAAGCATCTACAATGGGCATGTCAGTATCAGAACTGAACCACAGGAACAATGGAAGAAGGTGGCGGGGTCTGATGTATTTAAGATGGGTTTGAGGAACACAACCAGTTTGAAGTATTGACTTGGCCTCTAAATTCTCCAGATATCAATCTATTCGAGCATCTGTGGGGTGTACTGGAAAAACAGGTCCAATCTTTGGATTTGCTACTGACAGCTTGGTGCCAGATACCCAGGGCTGGCGCTCCCTCTAGACTAACCAGCCAGCTGCCTAGGGCACATTGTTGCCTAGCCTAGCGAGGGTGCAGGCCAGCCTAGATGGATCATTCACCTGTAGGTGGTAGCCGCAGGCCAGCACAGCTCCGCCAGAATAGTTCTGATTCTGTGTCACTCAATGTGCATTGCTTGCTATGCAGGCCTCACACACGGACACTGGACACGGTCATCCCTGCAGTGCTGTCTGTGTGCAAATTGGATTGATAATGTTTGCCGACACCAGACCCCGCCAATCAAGATCAGGAATGAGATTAGGCTGCAGCCTGGCTGGCAGCACTGTGCTAGAGCAGGTGCCATGCCAGGCACTTCCAGCCAATGAGGTACTGAGTTTGGGCGCAGCACGCCTTAACGTGACGTGACATCTTTCCCTCCTCCAGTCCCACCCACAACAGAGCAGAGAAGCCCGAAGTCCCTGGCTGTCCCACACGGTGTGGAACTGAGAAGGTAGGTACAGTAATAAGCATTGGTGCTTGTCTAGTTCTGCATTAAACACTCCTGGCAAGGTTACAGTTTATCCCAAACCCTGTCACTTAGTATAGTTTGTCCCGATCCCTGCCACAGTTAGGTCTGCATGAAATGAGGAGAAAACTGTAAAAGAGTAATGTTACATAAAAAGAAATGAAAGTGGTGGATTATATCTTTACTTTCAATAGATTTTTATTGAAATATACAGAATACAAGAAAATAAACCAAATTCGTATTCAACATGAATTAACCGTATCAAGAGCATAGGTAAGAAAATGCACATGAAAATGTACACATATGCAGACAGTATATGTATATTATTACATATGCACCAATGTCAGAAGTCATACAAGAGTACAAATAACAGAACGAGAACCATAACTGTAATTAAAAAAGAAAGCTAATCTGCAACACGGACATTAACCAGGTGCAGGGGAGAAATACGGGCTTTGCATCCAAGCTTGCCACTCCTTGTAGAATTTTGGACCCCGGGATTTAGAATAAGCAAGGCGGATTGCTTCCGTGTGGGAAGGTGCGATGGGCTGTTTCCAGTGGCGTGCTATGACCGTCTTGGCCGCTACTAGTATATGTACGGAGACTATCCTCAAGGAGGGTGGGAATGTATCCAGACCCAATGAGAGGAGGGCCAGAGCAGAGTCAGGTGGCTTGAGGATACCAGTAGTAGTAGACAGGACCTCAAACATCTTTCTCCAGAAACTAGACAGGCCTTTGCAGGACCAGAAAACGTGTAATAACGACCCTACTTGGTCGCAGTTACGCCAGCATAAAGGGCTCTGGGAGTCATACATTTTTGAGAGTCGATACAGTGTCAGATACCACCGGGTAAGAATTTTCTGGGTTTGTTCCCAATGATTCACACATTGGGTGGATTTATAAGAGCTGTGTATGGCAAGTTTCCATTGAGCCTCAGAAAAAGATGTTTGAAGTTCCCTCTCCCATGCTATCACATGAGGAGACTTTGAAAATTCTAGTTGTGACCGAGGAGATTGTAAAATAAAGATATACCTTTCGTTGGGAAAGAGGGGGATGTGAGGAATTGCCATATTTGCATAGGGAGAGTAATTACAGGAGGAGGGTGTTTGTGCATGAAACTTGCCAGGCTATTGTATGCGTAAAGTGCCTGTGGGGGTAAGTTGAATTCTAGCCGTAGATTCTCGAACGATTTGAGGGAGTTGGATTGGAAGAGCTGGTCTATGGTGTTGATGCCGGCTGCCTGAAATTTGGAGATATTGGTGTATGGAAGTAACGTATTCAATGTGGCAATTGGAAGCGGGACATGTTTGCATATAGAGGTAGTAGGAAGCTGTGCGAGGAGAGATCGCCATGGGGGTAAGGGCAGAGTCTGCATATCTAATGGTTTCCACATGTCTGCCAACAGCAGGTTAAAGAGGGTGGTAGCTTTGGATATGGTAGACTCAACAGAGACCCATGGCGTGGTAGGAAGTTCTGTAAACCAGTGTCGCAATGTCGCCAGGCGGGATGCATTGTAGTAGTCAAGTATATCTGGGAGCCCTAGGCCTCCTACCGATCTGTGTTTAATCATTTGAGTATGCACACATATAGCCCTTTTCTTTTGCCAAACGAATGTATGTAACATTTTAGTTAAGGGAAGGATGTTTTTCTTAGGAAAAGGGATGGGCAGGGTGCGGAAAATGTACAGGATTTTAGGTAAACAAACCA
Source organism: Pelophylax lessonae (assembly GCF_965119305.1). Lineage (NCBI taxonomy): Eukaryota > Metazoa > Chordata > Amphibia > Anura > Ranidae > Pelophylax > Pelophylax lessonae. The sequence goes on along the minus strand of NC_138771.1, from coordinate 542,496,619 downwards.
TTTTAAACGCGGCTATGCGACCCATCCAAGATAATTTGACGGTCTTGAGCTTGGCGACGTCTAAGGCTATTGATTTAATAAGAGGGGACATGTTGGTCGTGACCATGTTTGAAGTAGGGAATGTTAAATCTATACCTAAATAGTGTAGGGGTTGATTGGACCACGTGTATGGTAGGACATTCTGCAAGTGGGAGCGAGCAGTCGGGTGGACCCCCATATTCAGTATCACCGATTTGCTGAAATTAACCTTATAGTATGAGATTTTACTGAAAGACTGAAGAATGTTGTGGGTGGCAGACAAGGAAACTGTAGGGTTTGTGAGACTCAGAATAAAATCATCTGCAAAAAGCGTGATGACATGATGGGAGCTAGGGAATTTAAATCCCGATACTAATGGGCTTTGCCTCAATTGCGCTGCTAACGGCTCAATCAGGAGATTGAACATAAGGGGGGAGAGTGGACAACCCTGGCGCATACCATTAGAGATGGAAAATGTTTTAGAGAGTGTGCCGGCCGACAGCACCCTAGCGGAGGGATTTGAATAAAGAGTAAGGATGGCAGATGCGATGGGGCCAGAGAAACCGAATCTCTGTAAGACGGCTCCCATGTATTCCCAATGAACGCGGTTGAACGCCTTCTCTGCGTCTATGGACAAGAGCAGAGAAGGCGTCCGAGTGCGCTCCGCATAATGCATTAGGTTCACCACACGCCTAGTGGCATCCGGTGCCTGGCGACCCTGGACAAATCCCATCTGATCAGCCCCCACCAGAGATGGTAGGACCGTGGCTAGGCGATTCGCTATGACTTTAACATAAATTTTTACGTCCGTGTTTAGTAGAGAGATTGGCCTAAAGTTTGCCGGGTTAGTGGGTGGTTTTCCAGGTTTAGGTAGGGTGGTGATATGAGCCTGCAGCATTTCGGGGGGCATATGTCCTGTGTCTACGGCTTGTGCGAAAAGGGTCAACATGTGAGGGGAAAGTATACCATGCATGGCTGTGTAGTATTCATTAGTCAGGCCATCTGGCCCCGGGGATTTGTTATATGGCATTGATTTGAGAGTTTTAGACAGTACTGCTGGGGTGATGGGGCTATTGAGAAGTGATAGTGCGTCCGTCGAGAGTGATGGGAGGTGGAGGCGCTGAAGGAAGGCCTGTATGTCAGCATCTGTGGGTTGCGGTATGGAGTCATCAGCATTCACATTATAGAGGGCGCTATAATAATCTGCGAAAGCGTCAGCTATTTTTTGAGGGTGAGTGTGTCTCTCGTTGGTATGCGGGTGCAGAATGGAGTCTATTCTAGTCTGAAGCCGCCTAGCTTTGAGGTGAGAAGCCAGGAATTTGCCGGCTTTATTATGGGAATAGTAGTAGTTCGCGCGAATTCGCGCTAGCATTTTATCATGCTGCTCGGTTAACAGTCTGCGGAGGTCCGCGCAGAGAGACGTCAGCCGAGAAGCATACATTGGGGTCGGGGAAGTTTTGTTCAGCTCATCAAGGGAATGGATTTCTTCAGTAAGGCGCTGGAGGGCAGAGTTGCGCCGTTTTTTTAACCGAGAGCCTAATTGGATCAGTAGACCCCTAATGAACGCTTTGTGCGTGTTCCACAAAGTGGAAGGGGAAACATCCGGGGTGCAGTTGAGGTGGAAGAAATCTTGCAAATTATTCCGCAAGTGTTGTAGGGATTTTGGGTCCGAGAGTAGGGAATTGTTGCACCTCCAAATAAAGGAGGACGTGGTGGGAGGGCTGATGGATAGGGTCATATGGACAGCAGCGTGGTTTGACCACGTGATTGTGGAGATGGAGGAGTCGACAAGGAGTGGCAGGGTGGCAGAGTCTACTAAAAACATGTTGATTCTGGAGTATGTGTTGTGACTTGCCGAGAAGAAAGAGTAGTCTCTCTCTTCCGCGTGTTGATACCTCCAGACGTCATGTAGCCCTTCCGAGTGTAATAATGCAGCTGGAGAAGGGAGCTTGGATTTGGGTCTGGCCGAAGAATGTAGGGCGTGACTGGCTACTAAATTGAAATCCCCACAAAATATCAATTTGCCCACTTTTAGTTTCAAAATCTTGGAACACAACTTACGTAAGAAAGAAAGTTGACGTACATTAGGGGCATAGACATTGACTATTGTATACAGACATTTATCTATAGTGCAGTTAATAATAAGAAAGCAGCCTTCTGTATCCTCCACCACTGTGGAAAAGGACACGGAATTGCGAAAAGCCAACATTACCCCCCCGTTTTTTAGCGGTATAAAAAGCATGAAAAACATGTGGATAATTAGGGTGAGTACATCGGGGAGCACTTCCAAGAAGAAAATGGGTTTTCTGTATTGCCAGAACATCAGCTTTAGCTGAACTCGCTTCTTTCCACATCGAGTGGCGTTTTGCGGGGTGATTCAGCCCCTTACGGTTCATGGAGAGGAAATTAACAGGCATATGTGGTTATAAGAGGATCCAAAATGACGACGGGTGAGCCAGTGGCAAAGGGGAACAGGGAGCATGAGTTGGAGTGGGGATAACCTAGCTCAACCAATGAAGAGGCTAAGGAGGATAGAGGGGGGATAAGAGCAGTACCTGAGGTATTCGCCATGATTGGCGGAAGACATGACCTGTTCAAGTCCATAGGATGGGTAGTCCCGGAGGTCTTGCATTGATGTTGCGCGGAGTAGCTGTAGGTGGTAGTCTCAGTAGGTTCGGTTGTCCGGAAGCTGTGGGAGAAGTTGTAAACTGCACATGTATAAAGAAAAGGCAAAGTCACTTGTACGGCATGGTTAGTGGTGAGGGAACCATCAACAACAAAAAAAAAAAGCAAACAAGAAAACATTCAAAAGATAAAAAGGACATGGCCCACCAGGGCCAAATGGGTAGCTGGAGCTACAAAAACTGCGGGGGAAGAAAAGAGCACGATGAAGTGTGCTACTTTAGGGCAGGGAGGGCCGGGCATGCCCGGTATGGTTAGACGGTGAGTGTAATTTGTGACGGCTGCGAGATCTTGAGGTTCTGGACGCTACTTGCCATTCAGGCAGCACACGGGGTGGCAATGGAGGCATAACACGGGCAGTCGATGTTTCCGAGGGGCGTCGGGAACAATACCCCACTGGCGAAGCAGACGCATCCCTTGGTCAATGGTGGTGACTTGGGTGGACGAGCCTTGGTGGGTTATGCACAACTTCGCAGGATATTTCCACTTGCAAATTATTTTGTGGTTGCGGAGTGCCTTGGTTACAGTGTTGAGGTTGCGATGCTGCTGGTATACTGAGAATAATCAGGTAGCACTTGGACTGCCGCGGCTCGTTCCGGTAGGTGATCTTTATGTCTGAAGGCGTCCAACATTTTTTCCTTCGCTTGGAAGAAGTGGATTCGAAGCAGGACGTCTCTAGGAACATCTTGCGGAAGGAATGAAGGTTTAGGGATTCTATGAATCCTATCTATGGTCAAGTCCGTGTTGGTCAAAGCTGGGACAGCCTGCTGGAATAGGACACGCACAAAGTTTGGAAGCTGATTAGGTAGGACAGTCTCTGGAATGCCTCAGAGTTTTAAGTTGTTTCCCCGGGACCTATCCTCCAGGTCCGCGAGCTTGGCTTGGATACGGCTAATATCAGTTTGCTGGGCAGTAGGAGAGTCCACTAAGGCATTGTACGAGACGGTAAACTCATCCATTTTGCATTCCACATTATTAACCCTTTCGCCCAGGCCATGCAACTCTTTTTGGCAATAGGCTATGGAGGAGGAAACAGTTGCCTGCATCGACTTGTGCATCATGGATAACATATACCTTAAGGCAGTGTCAGAGATAGGCTGTCCTGTTGTGGGGATGGAAGCAAAGGGGTCTGGTGTGGGAACATATGCCCATGCAAGAGCTGTGGCGGAGTCCTGGTCACTCACCTCCATGGATGCAGGGTGAGATGTAAGATGGCTCTCCTCCCACCGAGGCTTCGATTTTGCTGGGCTGTGGGTGGACGGTGTGGATGGTGAGGAGTCGGCAGAGCGCGCTGGCCTCATCTGCCTGTTCGTGTCCGGGCGCGCTGGTGATGTCACGGCCGCGACGGGACTTGCAGATGCTAGAGGGCGGACATCGCCTTGATTCTGCGAGGCTCCGGCGCCATTTTTTGTTGGTCCCGAGGCCGCCGGGGGGAACTATGTATGAGTAGCCGTAGAATGTATGAGTAGTCTGTATGTGAGTTGCCGTAACACTCACGTAAATGGGCCGTAGATGTGTTATAAGTCGGGCATGCAGCGGAGCTCCCTTGCTAAGCGGCCATACTGTCCGGTGGTCGCCACGCTCCCCCTGGATTATATCTTTATGTGTATATGTATTAAACATGTGAAGAAATCAGAGTACAAAAGTTTTCATGATAGTTCAGCCATAGCCAGCTTTGGTCATGTGCAACCTGTGCCTTTGTATGTGATGCCATAGTTGATGTGTGTGTGTGTGTATATACAGTATACACAGTATCTCACAAAACTGAGTACACCCCTTACATTTTTGCAAATATCTTATTATATCTTTTCATGTGACAATACTGAAGAAATTACACTTTGCTATAATGTAAAGTAGTGAGTGTACAGCTTGTATAACAGTGTACATTTGCTGTCCCCTCAAAATAACTAAACACACACCCATTAATGTCTAAACCGCTGGCAACAAAAGTGAGTACACCCCTAAATGAAAATGTCCAAATTGGGCCCAAAGTGTCAATATTTTGTGTGGCCACCATTATTTTCCAGCACTGCCTTAACCCTCTTGGGCATGCAGTTCACCAGAGCTTCACAGGTTGCAACTGGAGTCCTCTTCCACTCCTCCATGAAGACATCACAGAGCTGGTGGAGGTTAGAGTCCTTGCGCTCCTTCACCTTCCGTTTGAGGATGCCTCACATGCTCAATAGGGTTTAGGTCTGGAGACATGCTTGGCCAGTCCATCACCTTTACCCTCAGCTTCTTTAGCAAGGCAGTAGTCATCTTGGAGGTGTGTTAGGGTCGTTATCATGTTGGAATACTGCCCAAGCCCAGTTCCTGAAGGGAGGGGACCATGTACTGCTTCAGGATGTCACGGTGCATGTTGGCATCCATGGTTCCCTCAATGAACTGTAGCTCCCCAGTGCCGAAAGCATTAATGCAGCCCCAGACCATGACACTCCCACCACTATGCTTGGCTGTAGGCAAGACACTTGTCTTTGTACTCCTCACCTGGTTGCTGCCACACATGCTTGGCACTATCTGAACCAAATACTTTCATCTTAGTCTCATCAGACCATAGGGCATGGTTCCAGTAATCTTTGTTCTTAGTCTGCTTGTCTTCAGCAAACTGTTTGCGGGCTTTCTTGTGCATCATCTTTAGAAGAGGCTTCCTTCTGGGATGACCAATTTGATGCAGTGTGTGGCGTATGGTCTGACAGGCTGACCCCTCACCCCTTCAACCTCTGCAGCAATGATGGCTGCACTCATACATCTATTTCCCAAAGGCAACCTCTGGATATGACACTGAACATGTGCACACAACTTCGTTGATCGACCATGGTGATGCCTGTTCTGAGTGGGACCTGTCCTGTTAAACCACTGTATGGTCTTGGCCACCATGCTGCACCTCAGGTTAGGGTCTTGGCAATCTTCTTATAGTCTAGGCCATCTTTATGTAGAGCAACCATTCTTTTTTTCAGATCCTCAGAGAGTTCTTTGCCATGAGGTGCCATGTTGAACTTCCAGTGACCAGTATGAGAGAGTGAGAGCGATAACACCAAATTTAACACACCTGCTCCCCATTCACGCATGAGACCTTGTGACACTAATGAGTCACATGACACCGGGGAGGGAAAATGGCTAATTGGGCCCAATTTGGACATTTTAATTTAGGGGTGTACTCACTTTTGTTGCCAGCAGTTTAGACATTAATGGCTGTGTGTTGAGTTATTTTAAGGGGACAAAAAATGTACACTCCCTACTTTACATTGTAGCAAAGTGTCATTTCTTCAGTGTTGTCACATGAAAAGATATAATAAAATATTTATAAAATTGTGAGGGGTGTACTCACTTTCGTGAGATACTGTATGTGTATATATATATATATATATATATATATATATATATATATATACACACATATTTATATACAGTATTTATCATAACATATATTTAAAAAGGAATAGTGTATAGTAGGGATGGGCGAACGGTTTGGCCCGAGCATGATTTCGGGCCAATATTGGCTGTTTGCCCGTTCGACAGACACCCAAATTATCTGGGCGTTCCACCGTTTGTTTGGCCCACCAAATGACCACAATGAACTGCGCCACTGCACAGTGCATTGGAAGCCCTGATTGGCTGAAGCAATGAAAGCTTTGCCCAGTCAGGGCACAGAGCACTGTCAGAGCCATGATTGGAGAAAGTAATGATGACGCTATCCAATCATGGCTCATTGCTCTTACTCCCACCCCACACTATAAATGTATTCTTTCAATAGCGGCCATTTTTAGTGTGATATCAGCATGGAGAAAGATAGAACAGGGCTCTGTTTAGTGCTACTAGAAAGTTAGAGTGCTATAGTGTGCTATTCTGATTCTATTGTTAGTGTAGAATATCAGTTTAGTGTGCATCTAGTGATAGTTTAGTCAGTGTGAGTGTAGTGACCTGATCATGCATTTTTACTTTAGTGTCAGTTTGTTTTGTCAGGGCAGGTTTACTGCAGTATAGTTCAGTGCGTTAGTGCATGGTTAACAAAGGATATTTCTGTGCATTACGTGCCGTTTAAAACAGTATATTTCAGTGAGTTACATGCCATTTAACGCAGCATATTTCAGTGCATTACGCACCGTTTAACGCAGTGTATTTCAGTGCTTTATTTCATGTTTAACGCAGTATATTCCTATGCATTAGTGCACGTTTTTTTTGCGCAGTATATTTCTGTGCGTTACTGCATGTTTAACGCAGTATATTTCTGTGCATTAGTGCACGATTAATGCTGTATATTTCAGTGCATTACTGCAAGTTTAACGCAGTATATTTCTGTGTGTTAGTGCATGTTTTATGCAGTATATTTCTGTGCGTTACTGCACATTTAACGCAGTATATTTTTATGCATTAGTGCATGTTTTACACAGCATATTTCTGTGCGTTATTGCATGTTTAACGCAGAATATCTCTGTGCATTAGTGCACGTTTAATGCAGTATATTTCAGTGTGTTACTGTATGTTTAACGTAGTATATTTATGTTCCTTACTGCACGTTTAACGCAGTATATTTCTGTGCATTATTGCAGGTTGAATGCAATATATTTCAGTGCGTTAGAGCACATTTAACGCAGTATATTTCAGTGCGTTACGTGCTGTTTAACACAGTATATTTCTGTGCATTAGTGCACGTTTAAGGCAGTACATTTTAGTGTGTTACTGCACGTTTAACGCAGTATATTCCTGCGCGTTAGTGCACATTTTACACAGTTTATTTCTGTGTGTTACTGCACGTTTAACGCAGTATATTTCTGTGCATTAGTGCACGATTAATGCTGTATATTTCAGTGCATTACCACACATTTACGCAGTATATTTCTGTGAGTTATTGCACATTGAACTATAAAATAAAGGACTCATCCAAACAAAACTGGCTCCCAATTAGATGATTCCCACCACAGCGCCAATAATTGAGCACTAACAAACCATTAGTACTAATAACAATAAGCAAAATTAACAAAATACATGTACATAAGATATGATGCTGACTAACATTAAATAAAAACAAGAATATAAAACATCAAATTCCCAAACCAGGGGAATCAGAAGTGAAGCACATCAAAATAGTCCCAGCAGAGTGAAAGTGCACAATACAAACAGTTCTGGTGCATAAGTGCCGTTAATTACAGTTCATCCAGATATCTTTCAATGGCAATCCTTACAGGGTAAATGCATGCATAGGCCGACCACCACACCGCGTGAGGAGAAGGGTAATCATCCGCTCAAAGAATAAACACTTACCAGATGCCTGGTAAAAACAAACGTATGTAGCCCACCTCTCAGAAGGCTATGTGGGTTGGCAATCCTCAGAGACCTCAAAGGAAATAGATGTCCATATAATAGAAAAATAGAGGCACCATAGCCTAAAACCATAACATAAAACTTTATTCTAATTAAATAAAATGTATTCACATGTTCCATGAATATAAACGCATACAAAGCTCATCAATAGGTCTTAGAATCCATTCAGGCAGCGGATGACTCATGGAGAGCCGTCTCAACTACACTCATCAGCTGTGTCCCGCAGCGTCTCCGCACAGACACAGCCGCAACATCACTTCCGGGTGTCCGGACAAGCGTGGAGTGTCAATCGTCTAGCATTGCCATACAGCCAAATAACCCGACATGTTTCATCACAAGGACTTATTCATGGGATTAGCTGTACGGTCCAGCAATGAAGAATTGATCTGCTAGTCGGGGAGAGCTTAGCCAATTGCCTCACTTGTGTCCCTGCTACCCGGATATCACAATTACTGCATTATATCACAAAGGTAGCTGTAAGTTTTAACATAAACCTGCTAGCAGACATAACAATCCTATCTAATATCCTAATTAGGGACTTATATATAATAAAATAATGTGCTGATATAATATAACACAAACTGCTGACATATAAAATCAATACATTCTAAAATGATACGCACAGATATGTATATAAAAAACCAGGTATAAAAAAACAAATATGAAAAGGAAAAAGGATGAGGGAAAAAATATATATCCCTGAGCAGGAAAACTATATGTAACTAAAATAATCACAAATCACTAAGCAGTTGAGGTCTAGTTCTATGTTTAACCCTTTTGGCGTCAAACTTTTCATTAGAAAAATCGACTTTGTCTCCCTCCGTGACAGAGCCCCAATACTATTGGAGCCTCTCTATGGCGAATAGAAACAATTATAGAAAAAAAAGAAACAATCTATGCCACAAAATGTAGCAATAACGGGTCCCTATTATGGTGGTCCCTAAAATGTAGGGGGACACTGTGGTAACATCAAACGCGGATTTAATAAATAATGTGTTCTGATATGCAAATCCGCAACAGTCTTTTCATTCTCCCCACACAGTAGAGACCGCATGGGCACCAAATTACATGGAGTTGCACGTGATAAACTCCTTGATGTTGAACAGAACACCTTGCCATCAATGTTGTAAAATGAAGTTCTACCCCTCTCATTATTGCGTACTGTTCTGCAACAGATGCATTTCGACACGGAAAAAAGCCCTGTAAGTTGATCTGATTTTTTTGGAGACCAGGGGGGTCCAAGATCTTTTTAACGACATGGTCACCAAAACTGGGGGCCTTCCTATAGATGAACCTAGGGTTATTTGGAATAACCAGTCCTAAATCTTTATCGAGGGTTAGAATATGCCAATGTTTCCTATAGATGTTCTCTATATCCCAGTATTGATGGTGGAAACCAGAGATAAAACCCCATTGGTGCTGATCATTTGGGGACCCAGAATTGTTGTTCCTGGTTCCAAGGCATTCATTTCTTGATAACAAAGCAACTTCAGTGATGGTCTTTACAAGGAAAGACTCGTCATAACCTTTTTGTAAGAATTTCCTCTTTAACACCACTGATTGTTCCAAGAAGGTATTCTGATCCATACAATTGCGTTTGACGCGTAACATTGGGCCTTTCGGGATGTTGCGGAGCCACGATGGCTAGTGGCCTCTTCTGGTGGACAAATAACTGTTTCTGTTGGTAGGTTTGAAATATAGGCTAGTATACAGTTTTGTGTCCATAATTTCAATAACTACATCTAGAAAGTGGATCTTATTCTCACTTATTTGGTAATCCAATCTAATAATATTGGTATTACCATTAAGATGTAACAAGAACTCGGATAGTGATTGCTGGCTACCCTCCCAAATAATTAACAGGTCATCTATATAGCGCCTGTATAATTTAATCTGGGGTTTCGTTTCGTTAAACATAAACCTATTATCTTCCCATTCTGCCATGAACAGGTTGGCGAGACTGGGGGCAAGCTTAGCCCCCATAGCCACGCCAACCTGCTGGGAATTGAACTGATTACCGTACCAAAAGTAGTTATGTGTGATACAAAAATCTAGTATTTGCCCTAAAAACCGCTTCTGAATAAATGGGATATCCTCACGTCTGCTCATCGCCCAATCAAGGGACAGTAAAGCATCATCATCTTCCGGACACCTGGAAGTGACGTTGTGGCTGTGTCTGTGCGGAGACACTGCGTGACACAGCTGATGAGTGTAGTTGAGATGCAGTGAGTCCCCAGCTGCCTGGATGGATTCTAAGACCTATTGATGAGCTTTGTATGCGTTTATATTCATGGAACATGTGAGTGAACATTTTATTTAATTAAAATAAAGTTTTATGTTATGGTTTTAGGCTATGGTCTCTCTATTTTTCTATTATATGGACATCCATTACCTTTGAGGTCTCTGAGGATTGCCAACCCACACAGCCTTCTGAGAGGTGGGCTAGATACGTTTGTTTTTACCAGGCATCTGGTAAGTGTTTATTCTTTGGGGGGTGATTACCCTTCTCCTCACGTGGTGTGGTGGTCAGCCTATGCATGTATTTACCCTCTAAGGACTGCCATTGAAGGATATCTGGATGAACTGTGATTAACTGCACTTGTGCACCGGAACTTTTTGTATTGTGCACTTTCACTCTGCTGGGACTACTTTGATGTGCTGCATTTCTGATTCCCCTGGTTTGGGAATTTGATGTTTTATATTATTGCACATTGAACGCAGCATATTTCAGTGCATTACGTGCTGTTTAACGCAGTATATTTCTGTGCATTATTGCAGATTGAACACAGTATATTTCAGTGCATTACGTGCTGTTTAACGAAGTATATTTCTGTGCATTATTGCAGATTGAACACAGTATATGTCAGTGCTTTACGTGCCATTAAGTGCATTATATTTCTGTGCTTTAATGCACATTTAACACAGTATATTTCTGTGCGTTACTGCACGTTTAATGCAGTTTATTTCTGTGTGTTAGCGCACGTTTTACGCAGTATATTTCTGTGCATCGCTGCACATTTAACGTAGTATATTTCTGTGCATTAGTGAGCATTTAACGCAGTATATTTCAGTGCATTACGTGCCATTTAGCGCAGTATTTTCAGTGTGTTACTGCGCGTTTATCGCAGTATATTTCTGTGTGTCAGTGCAGTTTTACTGCAGTATATTGTAGTGTGTCGGTGAAGTGTGTCAGTGTAGTGAGTACTCAGGTTAAAGTGCACCAAACACCACTTTCCATTGATTAAAGCGCATCCACCTACATATTTCCACATCTTTATTACATTTTGTTAATAAGCACCAACAGGGAGAGGCAGACATTCCCATGGCACTGTGAGGGGGCCAGCAGCGTATGTCAACAGTCAAAGGTGAATATGGTCAGTCCTCAGGCAGGAAATCATTTCCTCTGTTTAGTGATGTTGCTCATGATTTCCAGAAACAGCATGCAAAGGAGATGGTGGACTGGCTTACTAAACCATACTCATCCTCCTCATCCTCAGTCACCCAAGCAGAGACAAGTGCACAGTCCACTGCAGCTGCCAGAGTGGATAAATCTACCTCCTTGTCCACAGCTATTCCTGCCATATCCCCAGCATCAGGCATGGAGGAGTCAGCTGAGTTATTTGAACACGATGTCAGGAACTTGTTCCTTGACAATGCCCAGCCATTACTTGATTCAGGTGTTGGTTCTGAGGTTGAGGAAGGTAGGAACATGAGCCTACAGAGAGGGGAGAACACTGGTACACAAATTGGTAGTCATATTCCCCCAGCTGCAGCGTATTGCCAAATTGTCTCCAGTGGTAATTAGGATGGAGAGGATGATGATGAGGTCACTGACGTAACTTGGGAGCCGGATAGAGCAGAGGAGAAAAGTTAGGATGAGGAACAACCCCAACGAGGCAGCCATCGTGGACGAGTAGAGCAGCCACCCTATTCCATCACATTGTGGACTGTTATTTCCCGGCACCCTTCTCACAGAAGAAGCAGAAGAGCGGACAGCAAAAGAGCAGAAGGGCGGACAGCAAAAGAGCAGAAGACCAGAAGACCAGGAGAGGGAGAAGACCAGAGCAGAGAAGACCGGAAAAAGATTTTTAATAAACTTTCCAAAACATTTTCTGTCGTTATTTACATACACTACCTTTTATGGGGTGAATGGGTAGGGGTACAGTGTACCCCATACCCATTCACATAGGGAGGGGGTCTGGGATCTGGGGGGCCCTCTTGTTAAAGGGGGCTTTCAGATTCCGATGAGCCCCCTGCCCGCAGACCCCCACAACCACCGGCCAGGGATGTGGGGATGAGGCCCTTGTCCTCATCAACATGGGGGCAAGGTGCTTTGGGGTGGGGGGTGCAGAGCTCCCCCTGCCCCAAAGCACCAACACCCCCCCATGTTGAGGGCATGTGGGCTGGTATGGTCCAGGGGGGGTGGGGCCGCTCGCTTGTCCCCTCCCCCTTTCTGCCCTACCGGGCTGCATGCTCGGATAAGGGTCTGGTATGGATTTTGGGGGGGACCCCACGCCGTTTTTTCGGCGTGGGGCTACCCTCAAATTCCATACCAGACCCGAAGGGCCTGGTTTGGAACCTGGGGGGGACCCCCACACAGTTTTTTTTCCCATTTTTGGCGTGGAGTTCCCCCTCAAGATTCTCACAGCGCAAGTCGCGACGCAAGTCGGATCATCCTGATCCGACTTGCGGTGCGACTTCCATTCAAATCAATAGGCTCCAATAGGGAACCATTGATTTTGAATGGAGGCAGAAAAAACGCTGCTAAAAGCAACGTGGCCAAACGTGCAATAACGCAAATGGAAAAAGCTACTGAAAGCACGTTTAACAGCTGCTTTTTCCCGGCTTCAGAACTAGCTTTGCAGCACGTTTTTTCTAACGTCTCGTGTACATGGAGCCTAAAAAGTAAAAAACAAAAGGTACTGTTTGGATTAAGGTGTATTTTTAATAAACAGAGAAAAGCCGTGATCCTCAGGATCACGACTGATCTCTGGTGCGTACTGGTTTAGGTAGCTGAGATGAGGAGCAGAGAACATGTTCTTCTCTTCTCATCACAGTACATGACCGTTCTGTAACAAACGGCCAGTTTAGAAAAGTGAGATCTGAAGATCTCACAGCCGTTTTTCTGAAATATCTCCATTCCAGATTCTCCAGCTCAGAGGTGGAGAATCAGGGGGAGAAGCTGGTGTGATCAGAGGAAGAAGACTTCTTTCTTCCGATATATCAGCACCAGTGGGTTCAAAATTAATATATATACTGTATATATATACTGTATGTACTGGTGTATAAATATATATACATATATATATACATATATATATATATATATACATATACTGTATGTACTGGTGTATATTATATACAGTGATTTGCAAAAGTATTCGGCCCCCTTGACCTTTGCGACCTTTTGCCACATTTCAGGCTTCAAACATAAAGATATAAAACTGGAATTTTTTGTGAAGAATCAACAACAAGTAGGACACAATCATGAAGTGGAACAAATTTATTGGATATTTCAAACTTTTTAAACAAATGAAAAAATGAAAAATTGGGCGTGCAAAATTATTCAGCCCCCTTAAGTAAATACTTTGTAGCGCCACCTTTTGCTGCGATTACAGCTGTAAGTCGCTTGGGGTATGTCTCTATCAGTTTTGCACATCGAGAAACTGAAATTTTTGCCCATTCCTCCTTGCAAAACAGCTCAAGCTCAGTGAGGTTGGATGGAGAGCGTTTGTGAATAGCAGTTTTCAGTTCTTTCCACAAATTCTAGATTGGATTTAGGTCTGGACTTTGACTTGGCCATTCTAACACCTTGATATGTTTATTTGTGAACCATTCCATTGTAGATTTTGCTTTATGTTTTGGATCATTGTCTTGTTGGAAGACAAATCTCCATAGCACCCAAAAAACATTGGATATGTGGGAACCATGTTCAGGAACTGAGCAAGAGGGAATCTTGGTGGATTCACCAGCTCGGTTCTTTATATCCAGGGGGTATTAATAAGGATTTTGACCTTGGCTGCTTCATTAGCAATTATTAAGCTTATTGTTTTAAATATTACATTTTAACTTTTTATGGCATTTTAGTTACATATCTTTGTGTTAGTCATATTCCCATAATGTTATATTATTATTTATGTTTGATTGAGAATATGATTATTTTATTTTATGCTATTTATATCGATATTTATGGTCAGCATTTGCCTTTATGTTGTGGTGCTATGGGAGAGACACCGTAGAACAGTTAGCTCCTGTCCGTCCTTTTATAGATATACAGAGTTTTTATATATTTTTTACATGTTTGATTGAGTAATGGGCTTATATAGCAACAGTTTCTTAGATTATTGTTTAGATCGAGACATCTATGTGGCTTCAAGAAAATGGCGTCCGCTAGTCCTATATAAATCAGTGAGTAATCGGCCGTCCAATCATATCCCCCTGATGAAGACACTTGGTCCCCTGTGTCATCACGCATAGGGGAGGGGTAAGGACGGACGGAGCGCTTCGCTATCAATTGGTGTGACTTTGGCTGCCGGTACAAACTACAGGCAGACGCGGGCGGCGTCTCCCGCTATACCACCACGATATTATCATTTTTCAGGATGGATTATCTCTACTGCTATGACCGTTTGAAGGTGCATGTTATGCACTGCTACATGTGAGTGAGATTGTCTACCTTTTATGTAATAAAAGTTTTAATGATTTAATGCACTATTGTGAGTTCTCTATTTATACATGATGCTGCATTTAGGGATACGGCATACCAGCCTTGGTTATCTCGGATGAGAGGAGTCATAAGGATCCGGATGGATGTTCACTAGGATCTTTTATATATACGCTTTATTGTATATATTTTAAAGGTGAGCACCCATTCACAAGGGGGTGCACGGTTGCTGTTTCACTGTGACACTCTGGTCACTCACCATTAGGAAGCACTAGCCACCTGCAGTTGGCTGATTCAATGTTATAGGACTGTTTGTTTTCAGCACTATTATTCACGTGGATTCATTACTGGACTTCATTTTGCAATATTTGCACATTCATATATTTTGCACATTCTTATACAGTGGGTACAGAAAGTATTCAGACCCCCTTAAATTTTTCACTCTTTGTTATATTGCAGCCATTTGCCAAAATCATTTAAGTTCATTCTTCTTCCTCATGAATGTACACATAGCACCCCATACTGACAGAAAAACACAGAATTGTTGACATTGTTGCAGATTTATTAAAAAAGAAAAACTGAAATATCACATGGTCCTAAGTATTCAGACCCTTTGCTGTGACACTCATATATTTAACTCAGGTGCTTTCCATTTCTTCTGATCATCCTTGAGATGGTTCTACACCTTCATTTGAGTCCAGCTGTGTTTGATTATACTGATTGGACTTGATTAGGAAAGCCACACACCTGTCTATATAAGACCTTCCAGATCACAATGCATGTCAGAGCAAATGAGAATCATGAGGTCAAAGGAACTGCCTGAAGAGCTCAGAGACAGAATTGTGGCAAGGCACAGATCTGGCCAAGGTTACAAAAAGATTTCTGCTGCACTTAAGGTTCCTAAGAGCACAGTGGCCTCCATAATCCTCAAATGGAAGACGTTTGGGACGACCAGAACCCTTCCTAGAGCTGGCCGTCTGGCCAAACTGAGCTATCGGGGGAGAAGAGCCTTGGTGAGAGAGGTAAAGAAGAACCCAAAGATCACTGTGGCTGAGCTCCAGAGATGCAGTCAGGAGATGGGAGAAAGTTGTAGAAAGTCAACCATCACTGCAGCCCTCCACCAGTCGGGGCTTTATGGCAGAGTGGCCCGACGGAAGCCTCTCCTCAGTGTAAGACACATGAAAGCCTGCATGGAGTTTGCTAAAAAACACCTGAAGGACTCCAAGATGGTGAGAAATAAGATTCTCTGGTCTGATGAGACCAAAATAGAACTTTTTGGCCTTAATTCTAAGCAGTATGTGTGGAGAAAACCAGGCACTGCTCATCACCTGTCCAATACAGTCCCAACAGTGAAGCATGGTGGTGGCAGCATCATGCTGTGGGGGTGTTTTTCAGCTGCAGGGACAGGACGACTGGTTGCAATTGAGGGAAAGATGAATGCGGCCAAGTACAGGGATATCCTGGACAAAAACCTTCTCCAGAGTGCTCTGGACCTCAGACTGGGCCGAAGGTTTACCTTCCAACAAGACAATGACCCTAAGCACACAGCTAAAATAACGAAGGAGTGGCTTCACAACAACTCCGTGACTGTTCTTGAATGGCCCAGCCAGAGCCCTGACTTAAACCCAATTGAGCATCTCTGGAGAGACCTAAAAATGGCTGTCCACCAACGTTTACCATCCAACCTGACAGAACTGGAGAGGATCTGCAAGGAGGAATGGCAGAGGATCCCCAAATCCAGGTGTGAAAGACTTGTTGCATCTTTCCCAAAAAGACTCCTGGCTGTATTAGATCAAAAGGGGGCTTCTACTAAATACTAAGCAAAGGGTCTGAATACTTAGGACCATGTGATATTTCAGTTTTTCTTTTTTAATAAATCTGCAACAATGTCAACAATTCTGTGTTTTTCTGTCAGTATGGGGTGCTATGTGTACATTCATGAGGAAGAAGAATGAACTTAAATGATTTTAGCAAATGACTGCAATATAACAAAGAGTGAAAAATTTAAGGGGGTCTGAATACTTTCCGTACCCACTGTATATTGCATATATTTTACTGGCACAATTTTTTGCATTTGCACCTTACTATTTTGCACTATCGCATATTTATTGTATATTATTTATCATATTTATGCTTAGCATTACTTTTGTGGCACTAATTATCCATATATATTTTTTTCACGGATTGATAGTTTTAATTATTTAATATATTTAATTTTGCGCAGCACTATTAATTTTATTTGATTTTCTTACACTCTTATGAGAAGTGGAGTGTCTGCAGCAATTTATTTATGTATCTATCACTAAGAGGTTGCTCACAGGATCCTTTTTATCATTATCGGTGCAACTACTATATAGAATAAATGTCCCGCTGTCAAAAGCATGATCAACATAGACCTTGTGGGAATAACGGAAACTTGGTTCGACCCCTCACATGACTAGCTGGCCAATATCCAAGGGTATTCAGTGTACCGGAAGGACAGGGTAGGAAAAAGAGGGGGAGGGGTATGTCTCTATGTCAAGAACAATGTAAGGGTGATAGAGAGGAGTGATATTACGGAAGGGATGAGTATGGAGTTAAAATCCGCGTGGGTAGAACTCCATAGGGAAGAAGAAAAGGGAAAAGCAATTGTGGGGGTTTGCTATAGGCCACCCAACCAAAGGGAGGAGGTAGAGCTGGAATTTATATCACTGTTGGGTAAAGTGGCAAAACTGGGATCAGTCATCATATTGGGGGACTTCAATTATCCTGACATTGACTGGGAAGAGGGGACTACACACTCACAGAAGGCCCGTCTATTCACGGAAACCTTACAGGACAACTACATGTCACAGTTGGTGGATTCTCCTACTAGAGAAAATGCAGTCCTGGATCTATTGATCACTAATGACCCAGACCTAATCTCGGAGGTAGGAGTCCAGGACAACCTGGGCTTTAGCGATCACAGGATGATCACATTTAGCGTAAATAACAATATAACAAGGCATGTGGGGAACCCTAAACTTCAGAAGGGCAAACTTTCCAAAATTGTGCTCATTAATGGAATGGGTAAACTGGGACCAAACCCTTGGATCAATGACCACATAGGAAAAATGGGAATGCTTTAGGAACATATTAAACAAATGCATCTTGCAGTGCATTCCTATGGGAAATAAATTTAGAAGAGACAAAGCCAAACCTGGCTGGCTAAACCGTAACGTTAAAAAACTTATTAGGGGAAAAAAAATGGCCTTTAAGAAATATAAATCAGAGGGCACAGTATTGGCTTTCGAGCAATACAAGGAGGCAAGTAAGAGAAGTAAATACGAAATCAAAATGGCTAAAATCAACTTTGAGAGACAAATAGCGGAGGATAGTAAAAAGAACCCAAAGAAATTCTTTAATTATATCAACAGCAAAAAAACTAAAACTAAAACTTTTTTCTCGTCAGTCTTTACACAGGAAAAGGAGGGGTACACTGACCACGACTATATAGTTAGTAGTAATACACAGGTCTTGCCGTTATGGCTAACAGAGGGTGAAATCAGGGAAAGGCTGGATAAAATTAACACAAACAAATCACCAGGCCCGGATGGCGTACATCCGAGAGTACTCAAATAACTCAGTAAGATTATATCTAGACCACTGTTCCTGATCTTTGCTGACAGTATTATGACAGGAAATGTACCAGGGGATTGGAGGAAAGCTAACGTGATACCGATATTCAAAAAGGGGCAGAGGCATATCCCGGGAAATTATAGGCCTGTCAGTCTGACATCGATAGTATGTAAACTTCTGGAGGGGATGATAAGGGACTATATCGTAGAGTTTGCTAAAGACAACAACATCATCAGCAGTAAGCAGCACGGGTTTACAAATGGGCGTTCTTGTCAAACCAATCTCTTAACATTCTACGAGGAGGTGAGCTGTGAGCTATATAGGGGCAGACCAGTGGATGTGGTGTACCTGGATTTTGCTAAGGCGTTTGATACAGTTCCCCACAAGCGCTTAATTTATTAAATAAGGTCTGCAGGTATTGTCC
Organism: Pelophylax lessonae; assembly: GCF_965119305.1. Classification (NCBI taxonomy): domain Eukaryota; kingdom Metazoa; phylum Chordata; class Amphibia; order Anura; family Ranidae; genus Pelophylax; species Pelophylax lessonae. Next base: position 542,477,912 of record NC_138771.1, on the reverse strand, counting down.
GCAGGGTTTGCTCTTGGATACGGAACTGGCTAAAAGGGCATGTCCAAAGGGTGGCAATAAATAGCGCATACTCAGACTGGTCTGAGGTGGTAAGCAGGGTCCCCCAAGGCTCAATCCTGGGACTTACCTTGTTCAATTTATTCATAAACAGCATTGAGGACGGGATCAGTAGTTCGATATCAGTTTTTGCAGATGACACAAAATTGGGCAGGGCAATAACTGCACAGCATGAAGCAGATATCCTACAGAATGACCTGGACAAAATAACAGAGTGGGCAACGACATGGCAAATGAGGTTTAATGTGTAGAAGTGTAAGGTTTTGCACTTGGGGACTAAAAACATAAAAGCACAATACACGTTAGGGGGGATCCCTTGGGGGAATCAAAAATGGAGAAAGATCTGGGAGTCTTGGTAGATGATAGACTAGGCAATAGCATGCAATGTCAAGCGGCAGCTGCCAAAGCCAGCAGAATATTAGCATGCATAAATTAAGGGATGTGTTCCAGAGATAAGACTATAATCCTTCTACTTTATAAAACTCTGGTCCGACCACATCTGGAGTATTCTGTCCAGTTCTGGTCGCCAGTCCTCAGGAGGGATATCTTGGAGCTGGAGAGAGTCCAGAGAAGGGCAACTAAACTAATTAGGGGATTGGAGGACCTTAATTATGAAGAGCGTCTGCAATCGCTTGATTTATTCTCCCTGGAGAAGAGACGCCTGAGAGCGGACATGATAGCAATTTATAAATATCTCAATGGTGATCTCAGCATAGAAAAACAGCTATTCAGTCGAATGGATTGCATGAGGACTCGAGGGCATACAATGCGATTAGAGGAGAAGCGTTTAAACTCAGGCAACGTGGGGGGTTCTTTACTGTTAGGGCTACAAGATTGTGGAATTCACTACCACAAGAGATGGTTTCTGCGGGAAGTATGGTGGCTATCAAAAGACTCTTAGACGTACATCTCAAGGATCAGAACATTCAGGGGTATGTGAGATGATTACGGCCACACACACCTACACAGGTTGAACTGGATGGACTATTGTCTTTATTCAACCTCACCTACTATGTAACTATATATGTAACATCAGTCCACATAGCATGCACACACAACCAGCCCCAGGCACCTCTCTCCCTGTGCCCCAGGCCTCCATCTTCACCGTCCCCACTGGGACCACCAGCGTCCTCTTCTGTGTCCTCACTGGGACCCCTGACACCATCTTTACTGTCCTCACTGGGACCGCTCCCTGTTAAGCAGTTGCAGCACTCATGCACTCTCACTCTTTTTACTTTGGTTCTCCATGTTCTGATAGCAGAGTACATATCATAGTCCATACTAAAGGTTTTTTTTTATCAGATTGCAATTTTTCCTTATACATTTGCGTTGCCACGGACAACCTTCCATATGGGCTTATAGCTTCATCCCACTCTCCCTGACTCCCGCAGATCCAGTCTCACACCTGCCTTGGCACTTGAATGACAGTTCTGGACACAAAAATTTACTTTATTTACTTTTTCTACTGCCGTTGCCAGGAACAACTGGCCCAGTAATGGCAAAATCCCGGACGAGCCCCCAAATGTATCAGGATTTCCAGGCCTTGGGCCTGATATGGGTCTGCCATTAGTACTGGTAACACTCTCAACACATTTAAGTTTTGAACCCAGGTGTGAGAACTGAGACAATGACCATTCCGGCATCTTTGGTTTATTTTGTTTATTGTATATTGGGGATGGGAGAAGGAAATGAGTGGGATACTCATCTTGCTCTTCTAGACTTAACTAGGACTTTGTACAAAAAAATGCCCGCTAGCGCTGTCTAAACGCCAGCTGAATGTCGACCAGCGCTTCCTGACACTTGAAAATACTACTTTGCTGAATTAGTGCTGAAACCTCGTCTTTAACTTGTTTGTTAACTCAGAAGATCCAGGACTATAGAACTCTTGACTCCTGGCACTCAATTTAGCTCAAAAGTCACTGAAAAGCTCCCTCCAACCCTTCACTGGCTGAGGTAGCTCCTTGTCACTGCTTCGGCAACTCTTAACTCTGTACACTGCGCACTGTACACTGACTCTTCAGAGCCCAACCACTGGTGCCCACTTTCACACTTCAGGACCTCTACAGCTAGCTGACTCCTGAATAGCTGGAACCTTCTCTGGAGTGGTCCCCTCTACACTTGGCAGACCCCTAGGGGCAGTTCACAGTACTCATGACCTTGGCAGGCTTTCCTGGAACTGAACCCCTCTTCCTCCACTGGTCCTCGGCACACCAAATCCCCTCAACTCAGCATTCTCTGGATTCCCAGGCAGCCACCCGGAACACCCGATCCTTCTGACAGGAGGAGAGACAGCCATACTCTCCCCCCTGGGACTCTGCTTCTCCCCAAAGACGCTGCGTCATGCGTTCCCTCAAAACATATACCCACTCCCAGAAATCCTCTGCGGCAGAATCTGCCTTCTGGGGTAGATACAGGCCTATGTGTGTTTCTGATTGGATTTCCTCCACTGCCCAATGAGAACCCTCTCATGGAGCCAGCGGGGAGACTCCCCTCTCAGCAGACACACCTGGGAGACATGACAGCCAGCTGAAATCATGGCCCTGCTGTTAGGCAGCCAAGGCCCACTATACTTTTACCTAGCAATTACCTGTAGAGTGCTACACTTCTGTAAAATTTGTATTGTTGTTTCTGTCCTCTTAGAGAGATTCATATCACTTTCTGTGTCAATGACACAACAGTAAGTGAAGGGAAAATTTCTAACAGGGACATGGATAAAGATAAAATCCTGCTTATCTTGTTTCGGGAAGGGGCATTTCTCTTTATGGTGAGTGGAAGTTGTCATGTGCTCAGGAAAAGTCAGTGTCTCAACACACTTTTGCTGAGAACTGGACAAACCTTCCTAAGACAAGGAGAGCATTCACTGATAACTATTTTCCATTTATTAATATAGTGCAAACAAAAAGACATGCATAGCCAAGATCAATCAGTTTTAATCAGCTGACCAGCCTAAGCTGACAAATAGTGAATTCCTTTTACTTTAGAAAAACGGTACAAGAAAAGTGTGATAATAATAAAATGTCAACCTGTTGAAGAGGCATGTCCAAGCAGTCAGAATGATAAAGGATCTAGAAAACAAGCGTAGTGCACACATCTTGGCAGCTACTTTAATTTTTTGCTCTTTCCCATAAAACTAGTTAGACTGTCAGCAGTATAAGACATCAGAAAAAAAAAATGGTATCATGTGGTGAAACAGCACATGGCAAAGTAAAAAAGATGAAAAAAACAATATAAGAATAATATAGATTGTTCTATGTACTGATTGACATAAGTCATATGTAGAAATAACCCAAATATTAATTTATTTTATTTAATGTTCTGGAATCATCTGTGTTGAGGAGCTTAAAGGCTAAGTTCACCCTTTTTTTTCCCCTCTAAAATCCAGCTCCCCTATGTACCAATATACCATTAACGTACCTCGGTTGCAGAAAAGTACAAACTTTCTTTGATTTTGAGAACAAGGCCTTAACTTATCCCTTGCTGTATTTCTTAGAAAGTATCATCACTTGCTAGCATGTAGATTTGGGATGGTAGAACCAGTAAAACACAGGAAAGAGTTTATCAGCAGACCTCATTAACACACACCCTTCTCCCATCAACTATGTTTGCACAGCATCCTCGGCAACTCTCCATGCGTGCATTTGCCTGGCTTCCCCAGAGTCTCTCCAGAGGAGCTCAGGTTGCATGCTAAATTTCCTGGGGTCACATGCAGCTCATGGGACAACTCTGATGAAGTGCAAGGGTCTGCTTGATTGGATACAGAGTGATTGGATAGATGGTGTGTCCTCCTATTATATAGTTTTGGTAAATCTAAAGGAGATTGTACAGTCAGATTGTATAGTGTATGGTCACATTTATACACTTAAAGTTACCTAGTTGGGCTTTCAGTGTCATCATTAATGGCACACCAAAAATAGAAGCAAACACACATATTAGTGTACAAAAGAAAGCAGCACTAATTCCAATAATAGTGTTGGCAAATATCTACAAAGATATAAAGTTTGTGTAACAAACAAGAGTGAAAAAGTAATAAAAAAATATGATAAAAAGAAGTGTCCATGAAAAAAATTTTAAACATCATAGAGACTTGGTACACAATCCTCTCTCCGAATTGTACATAGAGATGTCCCAATCAGTATGCTAAAAAAGATCCACTACCATGTGTAGTAATCAAGTATGCCTCTTACCAGATTGGTTGAATCATTACATTATAAATGGGCATAAAAGTTCTGCATATCAAGTTCAGAAACTATTCCATAGATCAGATCAGCAGTAGCGATGGACCGAACGACACCCTGTTCGGTTCGCAGCGGAACTCCTGAACAGGGGAAAAATTCTAACCTGAACAACGAACCCTATTGAAACCTATAGGAGCCAAACAGAAAAAAATCAAAAGTTCTCATTTTAAAGGCTTTTATACAAAGTAATTGGCCATAAAAGGGTATGGGAGTCTGGGTACTGCCCTGGGGGACTTGTATCAATGCAAACGTTTTTTTTTTTCCTTTTAAACTATCATTTTTTTTTAGGAGCAGTGATTTTAATAATGCTTAAAGCGCAACAAAAAAATGAAAAATTCCTCTAAATATAGTGTCTGGGGGGTCCCCTTAGTCTGCCTGTAAAGTGGAGCATCTGTAGCATGCATAGAACAGCATGCAGCAAAAATGAAGTTGAATTACATTTAAACTGACTCATGGACGCAATTGGTAGCACTCAGCAATTACAAAATATAAAAATAAAAATGGCTTGGTGTGAGTTTTAAGGGTAACCCCACGCCAAAAAAAAAAAAAAAACAGCTTGGCCCCCCCCCCCCCAAAATCCACTCCAGACCCTTTCCCGAACATGTAGCCTGGCAGGTCAGGAAAGGGGGGGGGAGAGAACACAGGGCATCACTGGAAAGAGGGCAAAGAATTAGTAAAGTGTATGTATAGTATTTATATGTGTGAAAAAAAAAAATATATATATATAAAAATATATAAATAATAGAATAGTCTAAAGAATTATCATCTCACACATCTCAAGCTTTGTCTTCGACCTGAAGAAAGGGCTTCGCCCTGAAACATGTAGTCTTGTCTTTGCACCTGGCTCCCCTGTATTCCTCCAGCTACGTTTGAGCTCAGCACTGTGACACACTTCCTTGCTGCCCATACATCATCGACACCAGTATCCAGTTTCGCCAGACCCATGACGTCCTCTCCGGGTGGCAGGCTTTGAGTGCACTGGCGGTCTGTTTACCTGGATGTCCCGGGCGGCTGGGTCTGGTACCAACAGGACCCCACCCTGGCACCAGACCTCCTTCCACATGCTAATGTCTTCAGCAAACCCCTTCTTTCCACACAGCTGAGCGGTCTCCCCAGGAGTCTTTTGAAGTGTCCTGTCACTCCTACAGTTATCTCCCCCAGGTACTTTCCTTTTTTGGCTAAGCGTCTTGTGACCACAGTTTGCTTGAACGCATTGTGGTATGTCCAATAAACTGTTATAATTCTACCTTCTGAAGAATAGTATTTCAATTCTGCTCTGGTCCAGTGCTTTATCCCAATTTGTTGTTGCTCATCACACACATTTGCCTATCTATGATCAGATAATGTTGAGATATGCTGTAGGGTCTAGTGGAAACAGATGACTTTTGTATAGGCCAAAAAGAGGGGCCCCAGATGGACCTGAATACTCCATGATAAGTAAATTAAAATTAAAATTGGGGATGGTATCTAAAATTAGATGTAGGTATAAGCTACCAGGGATTCCCAAACTACGGCCCTGCAGCTGTTGCAGAACTACACATCCCATGAGGCATTGTAAAACTCTGACATTCACATACATGACTAGGCATGATTGGAATTGTAGTTCCTGAACAACTGGAGGGCCATAGCTTGGGAATTCCTGAGCTAGACTGTAAATACATACTCTTTAGAGAAAAGGTGTATAACAGAAGAGCATACCCAGTTGTAGTTCCTCCACATATCCACGTCCCAGTATTCAACCCAAACAAAATATAGTCACTTTGAGATACATTTATAAGCGCCTTTAACCACTTGCCGACCGCTCACTTGAGCTCTACTGCGGCAAAGTGGTTAGTTCCCGTCCAGCGACGTAGACCTACGTCGCTGGACTCCTCCCCTTGTGGGCGGTGCATGAGCGCCGACAGAGGCTTGCTCCCGCTGTATTCAGTCACAGCGGGAGTCGGGCCAGGGGAGGAGCGGCGGCGATTGCAGCTGCTCTTCCCTGATCGTCGGGGAATCGAGTTTGGAGATACGCCCGCTTGTGTAAACAAAGCGGGCGGATCTCCTAAGTGACAGACAGTGACAGATTGCAGGGTTCAGCATAGCTGAACCTGCGATCTGTCCCTGTGTCACTCAGTCACCTCCCCCCACACACGTTAGTAAGCACCAGGCATACATTAACCCCTCCCTCTCCAATAAGATTAACCCCTTCCCTGCCAGTGTCATTTTTACAGTAACAGTGCATATTTATAGCACTGATCACTGCAGTAATGTCACTGGTACCCCCAAAAGTGTCAAAAATGTCAGTCAAGGGTCCGATCTGTCCGCCGCAATGTCGCAGTCCCGCAAAAAAAATCGCAGATCGCCGCCATTACTCGTTAAAAAAAAAAAACACCAAAAATGACAGAAATCTTTCCCTTAGTTAGTAAACGCAATAACTTTTGCGCAAACCAATCAAAATATGCTTATTGTGATTTTTTTTTTACCAAACATAGGTAGCAGAAAACAAATTGGCCAAAAATTTAAAAAAAATTAGATTTTTACATTTGGGGGGGGGGGGGGGGGGATTTCATATAAAAAAATTTGAAAAATATTGTTATTTTTTCAAAATTTACGCTCTTTTTTTGTTTATAGCGCTAAAAGTAAAAATCGCACAGGTGATAAAATACCACCAAAAGAAAGCTCTGTTTGTGGGAAAAAAAGGACGTAAATTTCGTTTGGGTACGGCGTTGCACGACCGTGCAATTGTCAGTTAAATTCACACAGTGCCGAATCGCAAAAAGTGGCCTGGACGTAAGACAGCAAAATCCTCCGGTGGTAAAGTGGTTAAATAGTGTCATAAAGGTGAAGTTCCCCTTGCATGGGTGGGGATGCTCCACGTGTCCATGGAGTCTATCGCCCTCCAGGCACCATGATCTAGGTCCCACGGGCTACCGTTAAAATGTTGGACGCCTGACAACTCGCAAGCCCTGGACCATCTGCTGCCTATCAACAGAAAGGGTGGGGGAATCACCACTGCGGATGACAGGGCAAAGGGGATCCCCTCCCACAGGGCCGGCATTAACAGTAGGCTGGTATGGCTCCAATCCTGGAATGCATCAAAGCCCACCCAATAGGGCCCCGAGGACTAGATGTTAGTATAAGGGTCCCATGGACTGAAAAAAAAAAGGGGTAAAAGAAGGGACAGATATTGGATAAAACATATCAAACCATTATTTAATAAAGACGAGAGTGTTTCCCAAGTAGTGAGGGATGGGACAGTGTGAAAGCAAACTGGTTGAGCCATGAGATGAGTTGACACTGATTGTTGACATAACAAAAATAGCGAGTGCCATTGTTATGTACAAAGTAAGGGACAATTCATCATGAGAGAAAGTTGAAAAGGGATGGACAAGACAAATGTTGAACTAAAAAAAATCCCTGTGTTTGGATAGGGCCGCCAGGACCTACGAATAGGGTTGAGCGGACACCTAGATGTCCGTGTTCGACGGGTTCGGCCGAACTTTAAAAAAAAGTCCGGGTCCGTGTCCCGGACTTTTACCGAACTTTTCCCGGACACCGAACCCCATTGAAGTCAATGGGGACCCGAACTTTAAGGCACTAAAATGGCTCTAAAACACCAAAGGAAAGGGCTAGAGTGCTGCAAATGGCAGCAAAACGTAATTAAGAGCATGGCAAGTGCTCTGCAAACAAATGTGGATAGGGAAATAACTTAAAACAACAAAAAAAAACAGAAAAATAAAACAATGTTCTTCTTCATCTCTGAAGGACGAGGCCCATATGGAGTAGGAGGGAGGTTGAGGTGGTGGTGGATGTGGCGGTGACATAGGCGTGCGCACAGGGTGTGCTGGGTGTGCCTGGGCACACCCTAATCACCTAGGGCACATAGCATTGCCAGTGAGGAGATGGGAAAGATCTCCCTGGGACCTGCTCTGCTCTATTTCTCCTTGCCTACAGGTACATGGCCCCGATACATTACTCTCCCTGCTGGCAAACACATGCATGTGTATTTCAACTTTGGGGTGCACACCTTAATGCAATAGGCTGCGCACACCTATGGGCGGTGTAGGTGGAAGCGGCGGTGGAGGAGGACCAGGGCCGGATTAACAGCATCATGGGCTTGGTGCTGAGGATTTTGAAGGGCCTTAAGGGCCGTGCCTTGCCATGCACCCAGAGGAGGAAGGGTGCAGCCATGCATGCCTAATTCAACATGGGATGCTGTCTCTGAAGCCCATAAACACATCCATGCATCGCCAACTGTCCCTCCTTGTCCGGCCTTCACGCTGTGTGGGGAGGTTCTGAGGGTGCTGCCTGGGGAAGCGAGCATAGAAGCCAGACTTCTGTGTTTACAAGTGACAGAAGAGTGGTAACAGTGAATATGGCCAACCCGGGGCCTATATAAAAGGTAGGGGCCTGGAGCTGCAGCTCCAATAGCCCCTACATTAATCTGGCCCTGAGGAGGAGGACGAGGTAGCCAACACTGCTTCTTTTCAAAAATTTTAAATGAGGGTACACCCCAAAAGAGTGAGAAAGAGCAAAAATGGAACAATGGGTGGGTAAGGTCGGTATCCATTGCTATTCTGCATAAGGTACGGAAAAGTCCCGTGGGATCCATGCCTGGTTCATTTTAATGAACGTGAGCTTGTCCACATTGTCTCTGGACAGGCGGCTGCGCTTGTCTGTTATAACGCCCCCAGCCGTGCTAAATACCCGTTCAGATAATACACTGGCTGCAGGGCACGCCAGCACCTCCAAGGCGTAAAGGGCAAGCTCAGGCCATGTGCCCAATTTGGAGACCCAGAAGTTGAAGGGGGCAGACCCGTCATTCACTACATGTAGGCGTGTGCACACATACTGCTCCACCATGTTGGTAAAATGCTGCCTCCTGCTAAGACGTTCCATCTGAGCTGCTGGAGCTGCTGTTTGTTGTGGCGTGCTGACAAAGCTTTTCCACATTTCGGCCATGCTAACCCTGCCTTCTGAGGTGCTGGCGGTGCCCTGGTTGCGTTGGCGACCTCCTCCTCCTCCTCCTCTGCCTTGTGCTTCCACTGTGGCCCCGCTGTCAGATGGGAATGCCAGCAGCATGGCGTCTACCAGCGTGCGCTTGTACTCGCGCATCTTGCGATCTCGCTCCAGTGAGTGAATTAAGGACGGTACGTTGTCCTTGTAACGGGGATCCAGCAGCGTGGCCACCCAGTAATCAGCACAAGTTAGAATGTGGGCAACTCGGCGGTCGTTGTGGAGACACTGCAGCATGTAATCGCTCATGTGTGCCAGGCTGCCCAGAGGCGACGAAAGGCTGTCCTCTGTGGGAGGTGTATCGTCCGTGTCCTCTGTATCCCCCCAGCCACGCACCAGTGATGGCCATGAGCTGGCCTGGGTGCCACCCTGCTGTGAACATGGTTCCATCTCCTCCTCCAGCTCCTCCTCCTCCTCATCCTCCTCATCCTCCAGAACTGTGCCCCTGCTGGACAATTGCGTCCCTGGCGTTTTGCGTGTGCAGGAACCCACCCTCGGAGCCCCTTGCGAATGACTGCCCTGAAAGCCTTGGAAATGTTACCTCTTCATCCTCCTCCTCCTCCTCATCCTGTGCCACATCCTCTTCCATCATCGCCCGAATTGTTTTTTCAAGGAGGCATAGAAGTGGGATAGTTAAGCTGAGAACGGCGTCATTGCCACTGGCCATGTTGGTGGAGTACTCAAAACAGCGCAACAAGGCACACAGGTCTCGCATGGAGGCCCAGTTATTGGTGGTGAAGTGGTGCTGTTCCGCAGAGCGACTCACGCGTGCGTACTGCAGCTGAAACTCCACTATGGCCTGCTGCTGCTCGCACAGTCTTTCCAGCATGTGCAAGGTGGAGTTCCACCTTGTGGGCACGTCACATATGAGGCGGTGAGCGGGAAGGCCGAAGTTACGCTGCAGCGCTGCCAGGCGAGCAGCAGCAGGGTGAGAACGCCGAAAGTGCGCACAAACGGCCCGCACTTTCTGCAGCAGCTCTGACATATCGGGGTAGTTTTTAAGGAACCTCTGCACCACCAAATTCAGCACATGCGCCAGGCAAGGGATGTGCGTCAAACCGGCTAGGCCCAGAGCTGCTATGAGATTTCGCCCGTTATCGCACACCACCAGGCCGGGCTTGAGGCTCGCTGGCAGCAACCACTCATTTGTCTGCTGTTCCATGCTCCTCCACAACTCCTGCGCGGTGTGTGGTTTGTCCCCCAAACAGGCAAGTTGTAAAACTGCCTGCTGTCGTTTACCCCTGGCCGTGCTGAAGTTGGTGGTGAAGGTGTTACGCTGTCCGGATGAGGAGGCGGTAGAGGATGAGGAAGCGGAGTAGGAGGAGTTAGGAACAGGAGGCAAACTGAAGCGCCCTGCAATCCTCGGTGGTGGAAGGACATGCGCCAAATTGCTATCCGCCTCAGGCCCATCCGCCACTGCATTTACCCAGTGTGCCGTTAGGGAGATATAACGCCCCTGACCGTGCTTACTGGTCCACGTATCCGTAGTTAGGTGGACCTTGGCACAGATGGCGTTGCGCAGTGCACACCTGATATTTTCCCCCACTTGGTTGTGCAGGGAAGGGATGGCTTGCCTGGAAAAGTAGTGGCGGCTGGGCACGACGTACTGTGGGACAGCCACCGACATAAGGTTTTTAAAACTGTGCGTCTCCACCAGACGGAATGACAGCATTTCAAAGGCCAATAATTTTGAAATGCTGGCATTCAGGGCCAGGGATCGCGGGTGGGTAGGGGGGTACTTCCTCTTCCTCTCAAGTGTTTGGGAGATGGAAAGCTGAACGCTTCCACGGGACATTGTGGAGATGGTTGTTGGTGACCCAGGTGGTGGTGTTGCTGACAGATCGTCTGTTTGCGGGGTGGCAGGTGCCGGTATCACTACAGATGTGGCTGGAGCGGCCGAGACTGCAGCAGAAGAGGAAGCAGGATGAGCCAGAGACGTTTCTTGGTTTTGAAGGTGTGTACTCCACTGCAGCTCGTGCTTTGCACTTAGATGCCTGATCATGCAGGTTGTGCTCAGGTTGAGAAGGTTTATGCCTCGCTTCAAGCTCTGATTGCACAGGGTGCAAACCACTCGTGTCCTGTCATCAGCACATTTTCTAAAGAACTTCCACGCTAGAGAACTCCTTTGAGCTGACTTTGGTGCGCTCGTTCCCTTGCTGCGTTGGGCAGTAGCGGGCGTAGTGTCTAGGGCACGGCCGCTCCGCTTCTGCACCCTGCTCCCTCTTCTGCTGTGCTGGTGGCTCTGTGCGACCACCGCCTCTTCCTCCAAACTACTCAGGTCACCTGCATGACGTTCATTCCATGTGGGGTCGAGGACCTCATCGTCCTCCACATCATCTTCCACCCAGTCTTCACCCCTGCCCTCCTTGTCGGTCTCCACAATGCTGAACGCCGCAGCAGTTGGCACCTGCGTTTCGTCATCATCGGAGACGTGCTGCGATGATCCTTGCATGTACTCATCTTGAGAAATAAGTGGTTGGGCATCGCTGCACTCAATCTCTTCCACTTCTGGGGCAGGGCTAGGTGGATGGCCCTGGGAAACCCTGCTGACAGAGTCCTCAAAAAGAATAAGAGACTGCTGTATGGCTTGGGGCTCAGACTGCTGGCCTGATTTGCAAGGGGGTGAGGTGAAAGACGGTTGGACATTGGCTGCAGGTGCCAACTGTGACCTTTCTGCAGTAGACTGGGTGGGAGACAATGTGAAGGAACTGGAGGCACTGTCAGCAGCAAACCAATCTACTATCGCCTCAACTTGTTCTGGCCTCATCACTTCTAGGGGCGTTTGATGCCCTACCAAATACTGATGCAGGTTCTGTCGCCTACTCACACTTGAGGAAGGTGTTTCACTTGTGCGTGTAGCTGGCACAGATCGACCACGTCCTCTCCTTGCAACAGGAGCTCTACCAGCAGCACCACGACCCAGGCCACGGCCCTTATTTGACGGTCTCCTCATATTTCTGTAATTTAAGATCTTGCCCTAGAAAGGTTTTTATTGAATAGCGGAATAGGAAATATGATCCAAAAAAGTGTATGTATCTCGCACGTACAAAACCACACTAGGCCCCAATTACTATTGTTTCTACCCCTAAAAGGATGGATGAGGAGTAGGAGGAGTATGGAACAGACAGCACCCTCAAATCTTCAGAAGTATGAGATGAACCCCAAAAACTTGGAAAGGTGGATCTCACACGTACCGACACAGACTATCCCGCAATTCAATTGATCCTCAAAGGTTTTTATTGAATAGCGGAATAGGAAATATGATCAAAAAAAGTGTATGTATCTCGCACGTACACAACCACACTAGGCCCCAATTACTATTGTTTGTACCCCTAAAAGGATGGATGAGGAGTAGGAGGAGGAGTATGGAACAGGCAGCACCCTCAAATCTTCAGAAGTATGAGATGAACCCCAAAAACTTGGAAAGGTGGATCTCACACGTACCGACACAGACTATCCCGCAATTCAATTGATCCTCAAAGGTTTTTATTGAATAGCGGAATAGGAAATATGATCAAAAAAAGTGTATGTATCTCGCACGTACACAACCACACTAGGCCCCAATTACTATTGTTTGTACCCCTAAAAGGATGGATGAGGAGTAGGAGGAGGAGTATGGAACAGGCAGCACCCTCAAATCTTCAGAAGTATGAGATGAACCCCAAAAACTTGGAAAGGTGGATCTCACACGTACCGACACAGACTATCCCGCAATTCAATTGATCCTCAAAGGTTTTTATTGAATAGCGGAATAGGAAATATGATCAAAAAAAGTGTATGTATCTCGCACGTACACAACCACACTAGGCCCCAATTACTATTGTTTGTACCCCTAAAAGGATGGTTGAGCAGTAGGAGCAGGAGTATGGAACAGGCAGCACCCTCAAATCTTCAGAAGTATGAGATGAACCCCAACAACTTGGAAAGGTGGATCTCACACGTACCGACACAGACTATCTCGCAATTGAATTGATCCCCAAAGGTTTTAATTGAATAGCGGAATAGAAAATATGATCAAAAAGAAAGTGTATGTATCTCGCACGTACACCACCACACTAGGCCCCAACTACTATTGTTTGTACCCCTAAAAGGATGGTTGAGCAGTAGGAGGAGGAGTATGGAACAGGCAGCACCCTCAAATCTTCAGAAGTATGAGATGAACCCCAAAAACTTGGAAAGGTGGATCTCTCTCACACGTACCAACACAGACTATCCCCCAATTTAACTGATCCCCAAAGGTTTTTGATTAAATAGCGGAATAGAAAATATGATCCAAAAAAAGTGTATGTATATCACACGTACACAACCACACTAGGCCCCAATTACTATTGTTTGTACCCCTAAAAGGCTAGATGAGGAGTAGGGGGGGTATGGAACAGGCAGCACCCTCAAATCTTCAGAAGTATGAGATGAACCCCAACAACTTGGAAAGGTGGATCTCTCTCACACGTACCAACACAGACTATCCCCCAATTTAACTGATCCCCAAAGGTTTTTGATTAAATAGCGGAATAGAAAATATGATCCAAAAAAAGTGTATGTATATCACACGTACACAACCACACTAGGCCCCAATTACTATTGTTTGTACCCCTAAAAGGCTAGATGAGGAGTAGGGGGAGTATGGAACAGGCAGCACCCTCAAACCTTCAGAAGTATGAGATGAACCCCAACAACTTGGAAAGGTGGATCTCTCTCACACGTACCAACACAGACTATCCCCCAATTTAACTGATCCCCAAAGGTTTTTGATTAAATAGCGGAATAGAAAATATGATCCAAAAAAAGTGTATGTATATCACACGTACACAACCACACTAGGCCCCAATTACTATTGTTTGTACCCCTAAAAGGCTAGATGAGGAGTAGGGGGGGTATGGAACAGGCAGCACCCTCAAACCTTCAGAAGTATGAGATGAACCCCAACAACTTGGAAAGGTGGATCTCTCTCACACGTACCAACACAGACTATCCCCCAATTTAACTGATCCCCAAAGGTTTTTGATTAAATAGCGGAATAGAAAATATGATCCAAAAAAAGTGTATGTATATCACACGTACACAACCACACTGGGCCCCAATTACTATTGTTTGTACCCCTAAAAGGCTAGATGAGGAGTAGGGGGAGTATGGAACAGGCAGCACCCTCAAACCTTCAGAAGTATGAGATGAACCCCAACAACTTGGAAAGGTGGATCTCTCTCACACGTACCAACACAGACTATCCCCCAATTTAACTGATCCCCAAAGGTTTTTGATTAAATAGCGGAATAGAAAATATGATCCAAAAAAAGTGTATGTATATCACACGTACACAACCACACTAGGCCCCAATTACTATTGTTTGTACCCCTAAAAGGCTAGATGAGGAGTAGGGGGAGTATGGAACAGGCAGCACCCTCAAACCTTCAGAAGTATGAGATGAACCCCAACAACTTGGAAAGGTGGATCTCTCTCACACGTACCAACACAGACTATCCCCCAATTTAACTGATCCCCAAAGGTTTTTGATTAAATAGCGGAATAGAAAATATGATCCAAAAAAAGTGTATGTATATCACACGTACACAACCACACTAGGCCCCAATTACTATTGTTTGTACCCCTAAAAGGCTAGATGAGGAGTAGGGGGGGTATGGAACAGGCAGCACCCTCAAACCTTCAGAAGTATGAGATGAACCCCAACAACTTGGAAAGGTGGATCTCTCTCACACGTACCAACACAGACTATCCCCCAATTTAACTGATCCCCAAAGGTTTTTGATTAAATAGCGGAATAGAAAATATGATCCAAAAAAAGTGTATGTATATCACACGTACACAACCACACTGGGCCCCAATTACTATTGTTTGTACCCCTAAAAGGCTAGATGAGGAGTAGGGGGAGTATGGAACAGGCAGCACCCTCAAACCTTCAGAAGTATGAGATGAACCCCAACAACTTGGAAAGGTGGATCTCTCTCACACGTACCAACACAGACTATCCCCCAATTTAACTGATCCCCAAAGGTTTTTGATTAAATAGCGGAATAGAAAATATGATCCAAAAAAAGTGTATGTATATCACACGTACACAACCACACTAGGCCCCAATTACTATTGTTTGTACCCCTAAAAGGCTAGGAGTAGGGGGGGTATGGAACAGGCAGCACCCTCAAACCTTCAGAAGTATGAGATGAACCCCAACAACTTGGAAAGGTGGATCTCTCTCACACGTACCAACACAGACTATCCCCCAATTTAACTGATCCCCAAAGGTTTTTGATTAAATAGCGGAATAGAAAATATGATCCAAAAAAAGTGTATGTATATCACACGTACACAACCACACTAGGCCCCAATTACTATTGTTTGTACCCCTAAAAGGCTAGGAGTAGGGGGAGTATGGAACAGGCAGCACCCTCAAACCTTCAGAAGTATGAGATGAACCCCAACAACTTGGAAAGGTGGATCTCTCTCACACGTACCAACACAGACTATCCCCCAATTTAACTGATCCCCAAAGGTTTTTGATTAAATAGCGGAATAGAAAATATGATCCAAAAAAAGTGTATGTATATCACACGTACACAACCACACTAGGCCCCAATTACTATTGTTTGTACCCCTAAAAGGCTAGATGAGGAGTAAGGGGAGTATGGAACAGGCAGCACCCTCAAACCTTCAGAAGTATGAGATGAACCCCAACAACTTGGAAAGGTGGATCTCTCTCACACGTACCAACACAGACTATCCCCCAATTTAACTGATCCCCAAAGGTTTTTGATTAAATAGCGGAATAGAAAATATGATCCAAAAAAAGTGTATGTATATCACACGTACACAACCACACTAGGCCCCAATTACTATTGTTTGTACCCCTAAAAGGCTAGATGAGGAGTAGGGGGGGTATGGAACAGGCAGCACCCTCAAATCTTCAGAAGTATGAGATGAACCCCAAAAACTTGGAAAGGTGGATCTCTCTCACACGTACCAACACAGACTATCCCCCAATTTAACTGATCCCCAAAGGTTTTTGATTAAATAGCGGAATAGAAAATATGATCCAAAAAAAGTGTATGTATATCACACGTACACAACCACAATAGGCCCCAATTACTATTGTTTGTACCCCTAAAAGGCTAGATGAGGAGTAGGGGGGTATGGAACAGGCAGCACCCTCAAACCTTCAGAAGTATGAGATGAACCCCAACAACTTGGAAAGGTGGATCTCTCTCACACGTACCAACACAGACTATCCCCCAATTTAACTGATCCCCAAAGGTTTTTGATTAAATAGCGGAATAGAAAATATGATCCAAAAAAAGTGTATGTATATCACACGTACACAACCACACTAGGCCCCAATTACTATTGTTTGTACCCCTAAAAGGCTAGATGAGGAGTAGGGGGGGTATGGAACAGGCAGCACCCTCAAACCTTCAGAAGTATGAGATGAACCCCAACAACTTGGAAAGGTGGATCTCTCTCACACGTACCAACACAGACTATCCCCCAATTTAACTGATCCCCAAAGGTTTTTGATTAAATAGCGGAATAGAAAATATGATCCAAAAAAAGTGTATGTATATCACACGTACACAACCACACTAGGCCCCAATTACTATTGTTTGTACCCCTAAAAGGCTAGATGAGGAGTAGGGGGGGTATGGAACAGGCAGCACCCTCAAACCTTCAGAAGTATGAGATGAACCCCAACAACTTGGAAAGGTGGATCTCTCTCACACGTACCAACACAGACTATCCCCCAATTTAACTGATCCCCAAAGGTTTTTGATTAAATAGCGGAATAGAAAATATGATCCAAAAAAAGTGTATGTATATCACACGTACACAACCACACTAGGCCCCAATTACTATTGTTTGTACCCCTAAAAGGCTAGATGAGGAGTAGGGGGGGTATGGAACAGGCAGCACCCTCAAACCTTCAGAAGTATGAGATGAACCCCAACAACTTGGAAAGGTGGATCTCTCTCACACGTACCAACACAGACTATCCCCCAATTTAACTGATCCCCAAAGGTTTTTGATTAAATAGCGGAATAGAAAATATGATCCAAAAAAAGTGTATGTATATCACACGTACACAACCACACTAGGCCCCAATTACTATTGTTTGTACCCCTAAAAGGCTAGGAGTAGGGGGAGTATGGAACAGGCAGCACCCTCAAACCTTCAGAAGTATGAGATGAACCCCAACAACTTGGAAAGGTGGATCTCTCTCACACGTACCAACACAGACTATCCCCCAATTTAACTGATCCCCAAAGGTTTTTGATTAAATAGCGGAATAGAAAATATGATCCAAAAAAAGTGTATGTATATCACACGTACACAACCACACTAGGCCCCAATTACTATTGTTTGTACCCCTAAAAGGCTAGATGAGGAGTAGGGGGAGTATGGAACAGGCAGCACCCTCAAATCTTCAGAAGTATGAGATTGTGTTCACTGTACCCCACAAAGATTGAGTTCACTGCACCCCACAATGATTGTGTTCACTGCACCCCACAAAGATTGTGTTCACTGCACCTCACAAAGATTGTGTTCACTGCACCCCAAAAAGGATTTTGATCACTGCACCCCAAAAAGGATGTTGTTCACTGCACCCCAAAAATGATTTTGTTCACTCCACCCCAAAAAGATTGTGTTCACTGCACCCCACAAAGATTGTGTTCACTGCACCCCAAAAAGATTGTGTTCACTGTACCCCCCAAAGATTGTGTTCACTGCACCCCACAAAGATTCTGTTCACTGTACCCCACAAAGATTGTGTTCACTGCACCCCAAAAAGATTGTGTTCACTGCACCCCAAAAAGGATGTTGTTCACTGCACCCCAAAAAGGATGTTGTTCACTCCACCCCAAAAAGATTGTGTTCACTGCACCCCACAAAGATTGTGTTCACTGCACCCCAAAAAGATTGTGTTCACTGCACCCCAAAAATGATTTTGTTCACTGCACCCCAAAAAGGATTTTGTTCACTGCACCCCAAAAAGGATGTTGTTCACTCCACCCCAAAAAGATTGTGTTCACTGCACCCCAAAAAGATTGTGTTCACTGCACCCCACAAAGGATTTTGTTCACTGCACCCCAAAAAGATTGTGTTCACTGCACCCCAAAAAGGATGTTGTTCACTGCACCCCAAAAAGGATTTTGTTCACTGCACCCCAAAAAGATTGTGTTCACTGCACCCCACAAAGGATTTTGTTCACTGCACCCCACAAAGATTGTGTTCACTGCACACCAAAAAGGATTGTGTTCACTGCACCCCAAAAAGATTTTGTTCACTGCACCCCAAAAAGATTGTGTTCACTGCAGCCCAAAAAGATTGTGTTCACTGCAGCCCAAAAAGATTGTGTTCACTGCAGCCCAAAAAGATTGTGTTCACTGCAGCTCACACACAGAAAAATGGATGTGGATCACTGACACCTGCCTATCTCCAATCCCACACCACACAGCAATATCGATTGTAGTTTGTAGAACACAGTTTCCCTAAAATTCAGCAGACTCTGTCCCTAACAGGATTGAGAAGAGATCGTAGATCAGGATTGAGTGCAGATTCACCCCACCCCCCACACAGCAATATCGATTGTAGTTTGTAGAAGACACTGACCCTATAATTCAGCAGACTCTATCCCTAAAATGCCTACAACTCGCCCTGCCTAAACACTCCGACCTGTCCCTCAATTCTATCCGGACACAAATGGTTTTTTCCTGCCTATCTTTCCCTAATCAGCAGCCAGCACGTTGATGTGTGCTCTGTCCCTGATATAAGCAGCATAATGACGCCGCTGCGGCTGCCTCGAACTTATAAAGACTTGGTCACATGCTTCAGACGGCCAATCACAGCTACTAAGACATTTGCAGGCATGGCTGGGATGGCTTAAGGCACACCAGTTAAACGATTGTTGATTGGCTGTTGAAAGCCCGCCATGAAAAGAGCGCCAAAGCATGCAAAACCCGGAAATAAAACGACCGAACACGGATTTTTACCCGAACATACAGTAAAGTGTCCGTGTCCGTGTTCGGGTACAAAAAATCCAATTATTCGGTACGAACACGAATAATACAGTCCGTGTTCGCTCAACACTACCTACGAATGCTTCTCGGGCAAATTAAGGCCCTTGGCATTGAGAGACACGCAGCGCAACTCCAACGGGTGGCTCGACATGGTCATTTACAATCTCCAGGTGCAGAGAACAGATGTGCAAGGTAGGACCCGCGCAGGAGGGAGGGGGGGGGGAGGATGCGCACCGCACACAGAGATGTATCGCCGTGTGTAGGTACCCCCGGCGTGCGGCGAGGAAGAGGGTCTGGTGCACAGGCGGTGGCCCCCAAGGGATGTGAAAGGGGAGGTAGGCGGGGCAAGCACTAGGGAGAAAGGAATAAAGAAGACAGCAGCCATAGAATTAGGAAGAAGGGAGTGGGGAATCAACCAGAGGTGGTGTAAGATCTCCTATACCACCGAAGGGGTAAAAAATAAATTAATAAAAAAAAAAGAAAAACAAAAAGGGGGGGTTCTGGAATATCAGCACTCCGTGTCGGAGACGCGGTGGGGGGATGTGAAAACGAACCGGTAGAACGTGACAGCCGCTAGGCCAGGAAAACACTAGTAGTGATCTAACTTGGAAAGGGGTGCTGTTCCGCGTGGCCACCCCCCCAGGGCCATCATGCCCCACGGGGGTCGGCCCGCCCAACCGAGGCTCCATGTGGAAATATATCAACATCAATTAGAGCTAAACAGTTTAGCATAGTGGCAACAACAAAGACCCCTGCGTGAAGAAAACGGGGCGGGAGGGGGAGGAGGGAGGAAAGGGGGGGGTGTGATGGGGGGGGAAAGATGGGGAGGGCAGGAGAGGGAGGAGGGGGGAAGGGAGAGGAGGGTGGGGGGAGGAGGAGGGATGGGGAAGAAGAGAGGAGGGGGCGAGGATGAAGGGGGAGGGGGAGAGCGGGAGGGGGAGAAAAAGGGAGGGGGAACAGGGGGGAGAAGGGGGAGGTGGTAGAGGGGGGAGGAGAAGGGGGGAGGAGGGGGTAGAAAGGGTGAGGGGAGAGGGAAGGGGTGATGGGGGGTAAGAAGGGGGGGGGAAGTGGAGAGGAGGACAAAAGCTATAGATCAAATGTAAAATACAAGCAGGCGTCAGCGTCTCCGTGGCACGTCCGGCAGGAGCATGCCCCGAGGAGGCGGAGGCCCAGTGTGCGTACCGTATGTAAGGAGTACATGGGGTGGCGTTCCCCTGTACTCCAACTCACCCCACCCCCCGAACTCAGGCAAAGACTCCTTCTGCGAAGTGAGTCCCTGCCGTGTCCAGCTGGGCTCAGGGATTTTTGTCTTCAAAGGGAGCTTCAGGATACGGAGAGACCTGTGTAGAGAAAGTTCTGTATGACAAGGTGGGGAAGGAAATCAAAAAAGTTAAAGCAAAGTGCAGGCAGCAGAGTCAGCAGGTGTCCAGGTGTCGAATGGTCCCTCTGAGTCTACAGTCCTTCCCCCCTGTCATGTCTCTGGCAAGCAGTTTTCTGGGATAACTGAAGCTAAACACGGAAGGATCTGCCATCGTAGGAGACAGGGGGGTATGGGTCACTGACCAAGGGGAGGGGGGGTATAAAGCATAAAAAAAAACATGCTATACGGTCCTCTGTTTTTTTTTTTTCTAAAGTATGTTGCCACATTTGGGACATATCTGCCTTGTCCACCGATGTTTGTTTGTGTATTGTTCCTAAAATACAAGACTAAGAAATGATTACTAACACCTCACTCAACCTCTCCTAATGTACTAATGTACTAAAATAGTAGTGGATGCTTGGAACAGACCTCAGGCAGAGGTAATGAGTCAGTCTCGACAGTACATTCATTAAAAAAAAAAAGACAATGTAAAGACACAACCACATACCTATACTCTGTTGGTAAAAGGACATGCGACAATTTGGAAGAGAACAAAAAACAAAACATACTGAATCCATAAGATGCCATAAGATAGCCCCAGGAAAAGACATAAGAGAAACAAAAAAAATTCCTACAGTTTCTGCATGTTATAATGATTGAGATCTCATTTCTGTGCACAGGTTATTTTTTTGAAAATTTAGAAACCTTTTGGTACCAGTACTGAGCTCATTATAAAAGAAATTATAAGTAAAAGCATGCGCGTTATTGTGATCACAATTCTTATTAATGGCCATTGACCCATGGTATGTTCAGACCCCTGGAAAAAAAAATGTTTGTTTACCCATAGGCAGTTCATACATATCCATTACATCACGCAGACACACCCATTCATTGAGATTGAATACAATACGTTATGGATAGGGAAAGCGCATGTAATTATTAATGGATTACTATGGGTTTCCTGCAACAGGAGACTAAGAAAGTAGAGAAAAGAACCATAAAGTAAGAAATAAACATGGAAAAATCTAAATGTAATTTAACTATGGCGTAAAACAACACAGACACAGCTAGTCTGTTGTTTTGCTAGATTAAACTTTCTGAAAGAAAGAGAAACAAAAACAAAACAATGAAACACGAGTACCTAGCCTAGGATACATTACCTTTTGTTCGGTGGGTGCTTTTATATACAGTGCTTTGCGAAAGTATTCGGCCCCCTTGAACTTTGCGACCTTTTGCCACATTACAGGCTTCAAATATAAAGATATAAAACTGTCATTTTTTGTGAAGAATCAACAACAAGTGGGACACAATCATGAAGTGGAACACAATTTATTGGATATTTCAAACTTTTTTAACTAATAAAAAACTGAAAAATTGGGCGTGCAAAATTATTCAGCCCCCTTAAGTTAATACTTTGTAGCGCCACCTTTTGCTGCGATTACAGCTGTAAGTCGCTTGGGGTATGTCTCTATCAGTTTTTCACATCAAGAGACTGAAATTTTTGCCCATTCCTCCTTGCAAAACAGCTCGAGCTCAGTGAGGTTGGATGGAGAGCGTTTGTGAACAGCAGTTTTCAGTTCTTTCCACAGATTCTCGATTGGATTCAGGTCTGGACTTTGACTTGGCCATTCTAACACCTGGATATGTTTATTTGTGAACCATTCCATTGTAGATTTTGCTTTATGTTTTGGATCATTGTCTTGTTGCAAGACAAATCTCCGTCCCAGTCTCAGGTCTTTTGCAGACTCCATCAGGTTTTCTTCCAGAATGGTCCCGTATTTGGCTCCATCCATCTTCCCATCAATTTTAACCATCTTCCCTGTCCTTGCTGAAGAAAAGCAGGCCCTAACCATGATGCTGCCACCACCATGTTTGACAGTGGGGATGGTGTGTTCAGGGTGATGAGCTGTGTTGCTTTTACGCCAAACATAACAATTTGCATTGTTGCCAAAAGTTCGATTTTGGTTTCATCTGACCAGAGCACCTTCTTCCACATGTTTGGTGTGTCTCCCAGGTGGCTTGTGGCAAACTTTAAACGACACTTTTTATGGATATCTTTAAGAAATGGCTTTCTTCTTGCCGCTCTTCCATAAAGGCCAGATTTGTGCAGTATACGACTGATTGTTGTCCTATGGACAGAGTCTCCCACCTCAGCTGTAAATCTTTGCAGTTCATCCAGAGTGATCATGGGCCTCTTGGCTGCATCTCTGATCAGTCTTCTCCTTGTATGAGCTGAAAGTTTAAAGGGACGGCCAGGTCTTCGTAGATTTGCAGTGGTCTGATACTCCTTCCATTTCAATATTATCGCTTGCACAGTGCTCCTTGGGATGTTTAAAGCTTGGGAAATCTTTTTGTATCCAAATCCGGCTTTAAACTTCTCCACAACAGTATCTCGGACCTGCCTGGTGTGTTCCTTGTTCTTCATGATGCTCTCTGCGCTTTAAATGGACCTCTGAGGCTATCACAGTGCAGGTGCATTTATACGGAGACTTGATTACACACAGGTGGATTCTATTTATCATCATTAGTCATTTAGGTCAACATTGGATCATTCAGAGATCCTCAATGAACTTCTGGAGAGAGTTTGCTGCACTGAAAGTAAAGGGGCTGAATAATTTTGCACGCACAATTTTTCAGTTTTTTATTTGTTAACAAAGTTTGAAATATCCAATAAATTTTGTTCCACTTCATGATTGTGTCCCACTTGTTGTTGATTCTTCGCAAAAAAATTACAGTTTTATATCTTTATGTTTGAAGCCTGAAATGTGGCAAAAGGTCGCAAAGTTCAAGAGGGCCAAAAACTTTTGCAAGGCACTGTATATATACACATCTATATACACACACCTGCTTTATATGTAAGTACTTTTTTATGAGTTCATTGAACCTGTAAAATATAAACTTATAGACAAAAGTCATTACTTTAGCCTTTTCCCATTC
This sequence comes from Pelophylax lessonae, assembly GCF_965119305.1. Lineage (NCBI taxonomy): Eukaryota > Metazoa > Chordata > Amphibia > Anura > Ranidae > Pelophylax > Pelophylax lessonae. Next base: position 542,454,303 of record NC_138771.1, on the reverse strand, counting down.
TTTGATACTCAAAGAAAGCAAACAATACCTTATTGTTACATTTACATTCGTATATGGTCACTGACATTCACACCTGGATCTGGTGAAAATAAAAATCTCAGATCATAGACATCGGAATCACACATTAGATCTGGTATTTCCTCCACTGATTCTACATTGCTTATATTTAAGTTTTGTTCACTGTAAGGAGTTCTAGCGGGTACCATAGATAGGTTGTGCTTCCCTCCTGCATTTTCTGTTTGAATGGAACAAACTGTGTGCACACCACTCATATCGGGTGGCACAGTACCTTGCAGATAAAAAAGTCATTTAATTTTTACCCTTTAATATAATTGCAGTTGCCTGCCAGTGTGTGTCAGGCCCACTGACTGAACTGTGCCCACTGCCAGTGCCCACCACTCATATAGGGTGGCACAGCACCTTGCAGATAAAAAAATTAATTTAATTTTTCCTCTGTAATATAATTGCAGTTGCCTGCCAGTGAGTGTCAGGTCCACAGACTGTACTGTGCCCACTGCCCACCACTCATATAGGGTGGCACAGCACCTTGCAGATAAAGTCATTTAATTTTTCCTCTGTAATATAATTGCAGTTGCCTGCTAGTGAGTGTCAGGCCCACAGACTGTACTGTGCCCACTGCAAATGGACTGTTTGCGGTTGTTTGCAGTGCGTTAAACGGGGAGTTTGGTCTGTCAGAGTTTGGTCTGTCACTGTGAAGCGGGCGTAACCCTTACACTACCTGATCGATACAACATCATACCTGATCGTATTCACACACTGGATGTTTTAAAGCACATTATTCCAAACAATTTAGGAATGTTAGGTGATTTATGCCCTTTATGGATTAAAACCTGACTCTGCGTCAACTACGTAATTTTCCATGGGAGTTTTGCCATGGATCCCCCTCCGGCATGCCACAGTCCAGATGTTAGTCCCCTTGAAACAACTTTTCTATCACTATTGTGGCCAGAAAGAGTCCCTGTGGGTTTTAAAATTCGCCTGCCTATTGAAGTCTATGGCGGTTCGCCCGGTTCACCCGTTCGCGAACATTTGCGGAAGTTCGCGTTCGCCGTTCGCGAACATAACATTTTATGTTCGCGACATCTCTAATTAGGAGGGTTTTATACCCGGGGTCCTCTCAGTGTCCATTTCTCCCTTTGCCTACATAGTAGGCTGACCATAGCCTGTTTGCATAAAGAAGTGGATTCTCATTATTTTCCTGTTTTGTTCTATACGCTGCTATTAAGCCCAGGTCAAAGGGATGTAATATTTTTTGCAATTCATCTACAGTTTAATTGTAATCTGCTCTTCCTTCTTTAACATGATCTGTGTCAGGTCACCTGTGGCCAGGTGACTACTGCACCCTGTTGGAGGCAGGGGTGCAGCGCAAGGTAATGAACCCGATAGCAGACTGCTGCGGATGGACCTGAATGTGAGCTCAAGATTCCCCAGGGCACGGAGTCTAAGACCCAGCAGGTGTTCACCAGAGCCTCTAGTGGTGAGGATGGACTTGGCTGCAGCTGGGCCCAGGTCGCGGCCCCTGGGGTCCCCCGGGTCACGCTCCGTAGGAAGAGAAGGGAAGCAGCCACTCAGGACACACAGAATGGTGATGGGTAAGCCGAGGTCGGGGGAGCAGGCAGACGAGGGTAACCAAGGGACAGGCCAAAGGTCAGGGTAACAGGCAAACAGGAATAGTCAGAGACAAGCCAAAGTCGGTACACAGAAAGGTAGATCAAGCACACGGCAGACAGGAAACAAGAAACAAACACTGTTGAACAGCAAAGCAGACCTGCTGTCATGGGGTAACGTGGCAGAGCCTGACGTTAGAGGAGTGGCTTACCGGGTAACTGGCGTGGCACAGGTTCACCAAAGGCGCGGAGTCTAAGTGTTAGCCGGGTTTCACCAGGGCCCCAGATGGTGGGGATGGACTTGGCTGCTTGCTAACACCAGGTTGCGGCCCCCCGGATTCCCTGGGAGAGCCAGGAACAGGTCCAGGACCAATAGCCGGTAGCAGGTAAACAGATCAGGACGAGACAGGAGGATTGTCAGGACAAGCCAAGGTCAGGGCGGGCAGCAGGTAATCAGAATCCAAAGACAAGCCAGGTCAGGTAAACAGGAACAGCAGATATAACAGGCACAGGATACAAGAGAGCTGAAGACAACACGGCAATCACCTAGAGTGACAGCTGTGTTTAAATAGGCCGTTTTGGCGCCAATTTGGTAGCCTCAAAACTACACTGAGGTAGCCTCGTACTCTACCGAGGTAGCCTCAAACTTCCACCAAGGTAGCCTCGAACTCCGCCAAGGTAGCCTTGAACTCTGCCAAGGTAGCCCCGAACTCTACCAAGGTAGCCTCGAACTCTACCAAGGTAGCCTCAGCGCATGCGCATAGGCGTTCGCCGGTTAGCGACGCCAGTGCACCTGCGCAGGGTATTGAGTCCCTGACACCTGCAGTGCACTGGTTAATATAGACTTCCTGTGATGACCTGGAGTGGGACAGGAACAGGAAGTAGAGATGATAAAAAGAAACCAGAAGTGAAGTCTGCCCTCTAATACAGACATGAAGGAACAGGTAAGCTGCCAAACACTTTAGCAAGTCCATGACAATCTGGTAAGGAGGACCATGTGTCTAAGTTAACTGTTAATAGTAAAACTTTCACCTGATCTCTGGAGTTGGCAACCCCCAGCAATTTACATCTTTGCAAGACATTATCTGCATGAAATGTTATGTGCACTCCTGGCAATAGTTTTCCAATATTATTAGCTACAAGTAGCACATTTTCTAAAGATTGTCTGTCCTCCCTATCTACATTTAGTGCTATGCTCTCAATCCCTGTTGATCTGCATACCTGCACTTCCTCATATGTAGGAAACATCTTTAATTATTATTTATTTTTTATTTTTTTTATAGACTAAATCTTCCTGCATAGAAACATTGGACAACAGCTCTTTTAATCTCATTCTCATGCATCTGGACTCTTTGAGTACAAATTCTTTACTATACTTAGCTTTTGACTTACTGTATACCCCTAAAATAATGTGTTCCTCAGTATATTAACAATAGGCTCCCTATTGATTACTCACTGTACAACACAGCTATTAATTATAGCCCATTTCTATATTAAGCATATACATTTTTAGCATTCAAATGAAACCCTTCCTTAGTGTGCCTTTTGTAAATATTGCAACCCCCTGAGATATTGCTGAAAGAGACCACCAAATTTATGTCCAAGTCATGGTCGCCATTTTGTTGCCTTTTTTTATGTGTAAATGTGCATACACCCCAATCATTGTAGTAGCATGCACCTATACACATCTAGATCCTGAGAGATCTTACACAAAAGCGGTAGTTCAATCCGCAATACAGATTTATTGAAAGGGTTACATAATATATATATATATATATATATATACAGTGGGTACGGAAAGTATTCAGACCCCCTTAAATTTTTCACTCTTTGTTATATTGCAGCCATTTGCTAAAATAATTTAGGTTCATTCTTCTTCCTCATGAATGTACACATAGCACCCCATACTGACAGAAAAACACAGAATTGTTGACATTGTTGCAGATTTATTAAAAAAGAAAAACTGAAACATCACATGGTCCTAAGTATTCAGACCCTTTGCTGTGACACTCATATATTTAACTCAGGTGCTTTCCATTTCTTCTGATCATCCTTGAGATGGTTCTACACCTTCATTTGAGTCCAGCTGTGTTTGATTATACTGATTGGACTTGATTAGGAAAGCCACACACCTGTCTATATAAGACCTTCCAGATCACAATGCATGTCAGAGCAAATGAGAATCATGAGGTCAAAGGAACTGCCTGAAGAGCTCAGAGACAGAATTGTGGCAAGGCACAGATCTGGCCAAGGTTACAAAAAGATTTCTGCTGCACTTAAGGTTCCTAAGAGCACAGTGGCCTCCATAATCCTCAAATGGAAGACGTTTGGGACGACCAGAACCCTTCCTACAGCTGGCTGTCCGGCCAAACTGAGCTATTGGGGGAGAAGAGCCTTGGTGAGAGAGGTAAAGAAGAACCCAAAGATCACTGTGGCTGAGCTCCAGAGATGCAGTCAGGAGATGGGAGAAAGTTGTAGAAAGTCAACCATCACTGCAGCCCTCCATCAGTCGGGGCTTTATGGCAGAGTGGCCCGACGGAAGCCTCTCTTCAGTGTAAGACACATGAAAGCCCGCATGGAGTTTGCTAAAAAACACCTGAAGGACTCCAAGATGGTGAGAAATAAGATTCTCTGGTCTGATGAGACCAAAATATAACTTTTTGGCCTTAATTCTAAGCGGTATGTGTGGAGAAAACCAGGCACTAAAAGAATGTGATAATTGGTATCGGCGCTACCTTATAGTGTGAAGTAAAACCACACAAATATCAGAGTGTCACCAATGTATAGTGAATGAACTCATAGATGAAATAAATAATTACATAACCGATGTGTTTAATGAAATACAAAATGAAAACAACCAATACGGTGATAGGTGTACAAAATAACCATATACAATAATAGTGAACATAAAAGAAAAAAAGAAGAAGAGAGAGGGGGAGTAAACCCACCAACCACAAGTGTGTTTATCAGGTATAGAATTTCCTGATATATGTGCCCCACATGTGATATAAAAAATGATAAATAAATATAAATACTTGCTGCTGAGTGAAATTATAATTGTCCACTAGGTGGCGTTTCCATTAAGAGCTCATGCAGCAGTATATGATAAAAAAAGTGAATGAGTGCTGCTAAAAAGATGTGTAGAAAAAGCCACTAGGTGGCGTTTTACAATACAACCTGTGCAGCAATATGGATGGGGGTCTCTTCTCCGTGACGAAGGAGCAGCTCCGAACCGGCACTTGTGCCCTAAATGCTCACACAGAGAGAAGGCCCCATAATGAGTAGTTAATCCATACAATATGTAAAGAAAGCGCAGTACACTCACTGGTAGGTTTGCGATGATCGGGATCAGAATGCAGTCTGTGCGCGCCGGGATGCTTCCGCGTTCCACGGCCGACAACCGGAAGTGACGTAGTACGTAGCAAGACTCCGCCCTACGCGTTTCGTCAGAGGGACGTCAACTGGAAGCAGCTCCAGTTGACGTCCCTCTGACGAAACGCGTAGGGCAGAGTCTTGCTACGTACTACGTCACTTCCGGTTGTCGGCCGTGGAACGCGGAAGCATCCCGGCGCGCACCGACTGCATTCTGATCTCGATAATCGCAAACCTACCAGTGAGTGTACTGCGCTTTCTTTACATATTGTATGGATTAACTACTCATTATGGGGCCTTCTCTCTGTGTGAGCATTTAGGGCACAAGTGCCGGCTCGGAGCTGCTCCTTCGTCACGGAGAAGAGACCCCCATCCATATTGCTGCACAGGTTGTATTGTAAAACGCCACCTAGTGGCTTTTTCTACACATCTTTTTAGCAGCACTCATTCACTTTTTTTATCATATACTGCTGCATGAGCTCTTAATGGAAACGCCACCTAGTGGACAATTATAATTTCACTCAGCAGCAAGTATTTATATTTATTTATCATTTTTTATATCACATGTGGGGCACATATATCAGGAAATTCTATACCTGATAAACACACTTGTGGTTGGTGGGTTTACTCCCCTCTCTCTTCTTCTTTTTTTCTTTTATGTTCACTATTATTGTATATGGTTATTTTGTACACCTATCACCGTATTGGTTGTTTTCATTTTGTATTTCATTAAACACATCGGTTATGTAATTATTTATTTCATCTATGAGTTCATTCACTATACATTGGTGACACTCTGATATTTGTGTGGTTTTACTTCACACTATAAGGTAGCGCCGATACCAATTATCACATTCTTTTATTGCACTTTTACCCTTGTATCCAAGGGTTGATTGGTGGCAGCTTACACCTTCTATTCACAATACCTTCCTCCTCCCCCCCTCATATGCACTTTAGTCCATAGCGCTGGTCATTTCCTTTTATTAAAACCAGGCACTGCTCATCACCTGTCCAATACAGTCCCAACAGTGAAGCATGGTGGTGGCAGCATCATGCTGTGGGGGTGTTTGTCAGCTGCAGGGACAGGACGACTGGTTGCAATCGAGGGAAAGATGAATGCAGCCAAGTACAGGGATATCCTAGACAAAAATCTTCTCCAGAGTGCTCTGGACCTCAGACTGGGCCAAAGGTTTACCTTCCAACAAAACAATGACCCTAAGCACACAGCTAAAATAACGAAGGAGTGGCTTCACAACAACTCCGTGACTGTTCTTGAATGGCCCAGCCAGAGCCCTGACTTAAACCCAATTGAGCATCTCTGGAGAGACCTAAAAATGGCTGTCCACCAACGTTTACCATCCAACCTGACAGAACTGGAGAGGATCTGCAAGGAGGAATGGCAGAGGATCCCCAAATCCAGGTGTGAAAGACTTGTTGCATCTTTCCCAAAAAGACTCCTGGCTGTATTAGATCAAAAGGGGGCTTCTACTAAATACTGAGCAAAGGGTCTGAATACTTAGGACCATGTGATATTTCAGTTTTTCTTTTTTAATAAATCTGCAACAATGTCAACAATTCTGTGTTTTTCTGTCAGTATGGGGTGCTATGTGTACATTCATGAGGAAGAAGAATTAACCTAGCAAATGGCTGCAATATAACAAAGAGTGAAACATTTAAGGGGGTCTGAATACTTTCCGTACCCACTGTATATATACAAATTACACACTAAACAGTATTTACAACACATTATTAGTATAACTCCCCTGACTTATATGATATTTACAAATTACCCACAATAGCCATATTTACAATACAATGTATGTATAAGCAGGGAGTAAGTTTACCTTTCCACTCCAGGTTGGGACATGGTGCCTGCCTTTCCCACCTTCACTAAAATAGATCTATATCGCCTTGCTTAGAGCCATTCTGATTGGTGTAGCAATCTTGCCCTTCTCCTCCCTCTGGGCGTATCTTATTCAGGATTGGACAATTTCCCCATCCCCTATATTTAGCATAACCCAGCCTCTCGATAGCCCTCCTCTCTGGGGGGGGGGGGGGGATTAATCATGCTAGGTCAGCTGCTGGGCAAATTGTCCATCCCTGAACAGACAGCCACCTTATCTAAAGAGGAAGTCTTTGAAGAGATGACAAGGGGAGTGAAACGGCCTATTAAACTATTGCCTTGGCCCCAGGATGTCTGGCTAACAGGAACTTAATTATAGTGTACTATTCTGCATACCAGTTTGTTTTCCAGTGTAAATAGCAGGCTGGCATTTCAAATGTACTTGTTAAATCGGATTAATACTACTGGTCCAACTGGTTCACACAACTTAACCTTCTACAAGCATATTTATCTATGTGTTTGAAATCAAAACTTTGTACATTTATATTTACATCCATCTTTTTACAATTACTATAGGAGATTACACATACACTCCTCATAAGGCAACAACCCCCAAACAAACAGACAAATGGAGTGAACAAATCAGACACTTGAGCAGTACATCCAATGCTTTACATCCTTCGTTCAGAATGATTGGATGTCATTATTGCCGTTTGTAGAGTTTGTTTACAATAATGCTAGTCACTCTACCACCGGACAATCCCCATTTTTTGCTAATTATGGTTTCCATTTGTCTTTCTTGCCTGATTTTCTTTCTGAGTCCTCAGTTCCAATGGTGCAGATTACAGTGGAGTTTATCCAACCACAACAACAAAGTACTGCAAGAAGCAGTGGCAAAGGCACAAGCGAATAACAAGGGGGTATTTGACAGAAGGAGGAGAGGGGAGCTGAACCTCCAACTGGAAGATTGAGTATGGCTATCCATGGAAAACCTGAGGCTGGCATGCCCATCAAAGAAGCTCGCACCCAAGTTTGTAGGCTCATTTCCGTTAAAAGGGAAATTATATGAGGTATCGTACGAACTATCTTTGCCAGATTTGTTTAAGATTCACCCTGTATTCCACGTGTCTGGGGTCGGGTCTGTCTGAACCAGTATTGGTTAATGGTGATGGGGAGTATGAGGTAGAGGCCATTCTGGACTGCAGGAGGAGGAGAAACCAGCTGCAGTACCTCATTAAGTGGAAGGGGTATAGTCCAGAGGACAACTCCTTGGAACCCCAAGAAAATGTCCACGCAAGAAGATACAGACCTTTTTCCGTGCTCATCCTGAAAGAGAGAGTCAGTTAGGCATCTGGAGGCAGCCCATCCAGAGGGGGCAATGTCAGGAACACTCAGCAACCAGACAGCTGCGTGGGCACATGCGGATGCGCAAACGCGATTCAGGAGCTACCCATCAGAATGTGCATAGGCGCACAAATGTGCGTATGCGCAAAAATATTTACTAGAGGCGCGCACGTGCACACGCAAAAAGTGTTCTTGGTGCCTTTTTGCATATAAACGGTTGACAGATGCACTAGGGCAGCACTGTCTGATCTGCAGTTTTCCCTATATCCTGTTCCTGTATCTGTCCTTGATCATATTTATCCTGGCTTCCTGACCATCCTGATTCTCTCCATTCCTGACCTCTGGTTGCCTTTTCGACCTTAATGTATCTTTATCTACCTGATTCTCTGTTGCCAAACCTCTGCCTGAACTTTGACCATTCTTTGCTTGCTGTCTCTTAGGTTTCGGATCTTCTGTGTATAACCTGACTTGTTTGACTCTGCACTCTTCTTCACAGTTTTCAGCATCTCCAACATCCCTGCATCCACAGCACACCTGCATCTGCAATGTGCCTGCATCTGCAGCAGACCAGCACTTGTTGCCTTTGCTGCCATCAGCTTCCCTTGTCTGTTGACCAACGGAGAAGCTCGCAGGCCCTACTACCCCCCCCCCCCCGTGCTCTCGCAGCCTCTGTTGCAAACCTCGGTGGTCCTTGAACTGGGGTGGAAAGAGAGGCCTTCTTCTGCTTGTCAGGCTCTACCAAAAGGTACATGACACTCCGCTTCTGGGGTCCCCTATTGGCGTTCTTGGCTCCTCCTCTTCTCTGCATTCCCACATAGCAAGCTGCTTGCTATGGAGGCACATGCACAGACTCACTCCCATCTGGGCTGTGTACATCTACAGACACACTTAGAGTGGCTTGGCCCTGCCCCCCTGCTCCCTCCTCACGGAATTTGACTGACAGCGGCAGTAACCAGTGGCTCCCACTGCTCTCAGCCAAGCTTGTGAGAGCATGGAGAGGGGAGAGAAGAACTGAAGCTGGGCACAGTGCTGGAGTGATACAGGACTCAGGGAACTGTTAGAAAGGGGGGCTGGGGGGCACTGCTGTTAAAAGTTTTTTTTTTGTTTGTTTTTTTTAACTTAATGCAAAGACTGCATTAGGATTAAACAAAATAAAGAAATGTTATGCTTTACAATTACATTGTTTATTGGGTAACATTGCACTATTCTATCCAGAACAAACAAAAAAAAAATACTTTAGCTGCACATACACTTTAGAGCTGAACACCAGCCTTATTATTAGTCTTGGATTGTTGTACAGGCTCCTCTCCTATATTGAAATTGCTTACCCAGATTTCACTGCACTCTGTAAGCTTGGCATAGTGTATGTTATAACCTGCAGCCATTCAAATAGTGTTCATCTTATTTCCTTACCGAAGTATGTCCAGTATCATTTAGCATTTTCCTCTCTAGCCTCACTGTCCCTGGCTTGCGCATTTATTCATTGGATTTCAGTTCTTTTAATCATGGCAGATCAGCATCATATGCAGTCTGACTTGCAATGCCCACTTCTTCAGAGTTACATCCACCGATCAAGGCATTCTGATTTTTGCACAAATCCCCCCAAGAGCCAGCTGGGTGTTGTGATGGTTTAAAAAATCTATGTACAGCATCCTACTGACCCCTCCCACAGTTCATGATTTGTTTAAATCTATGTACAGCATCCTACTGACCCCTCCCACAGTTCATGATCTGTTTACATTGTATCAAGAAGCACAGAAACCCAGTCATTCAATATATACTTAAAATAAGGTATGCAACAAAAATGTTTTTTTTTTTTATTTTTTTATTTAATTTTCAAAAATTAGCAGATTAAACTTCAACTTTAGGGTACTCAGATGGCTCTTAAGGCTCCACGTGTGATTAATGATGTTATAGAGAATATTGTAAAATTCTGTGCTATGATACTGAGAAATTTAGGCTTAGCCCTGGAAAAAAGTTAAACAAGTTGGTAACACAAGGAGCTCCTTTTAATGAGTTTCTTTATGTTGCATTTAACCTACCATATGCTACTACCTCTACCAAGCTACAGAATCACTGGGTAAGAGCTTGCAAAAATAATATATGACTTGGGAGAATAGGAGAGGGTCAGTAAATGAATCCATTGCATTATGATATCAGGTATTATGAATGTATCTCCCTGGCAGACACAGGACTCTTTTGTTACACCCTGAGAGATGCAGGGCTTGCCAGCAGAATTAGCTGTTCCTTTTATAATGTTCTGTTATATTTGCTCTTTGAAATATCTCATCTTGTATGGAGGATTACAAGTTATTGTTAGTGGAAGTGAGCCTTTGTGCTGTTAGATGGACAGCTTAATTTGAATGCGGCTTATGAGTTGCTCAATTTTTATTTTTTATATATTTTTTAGATTTTATTAACTGAACATTGCTAGCCTCCCGTGTCCCTTGTTAGTAGATGCAACACTTAGCTAATCATTGACAGTATCAACTTGTACACTTTTCATGTAAAAAAAAAAATGATTCTGAGTTATATTTTTTTGCTGGAGGTAATGCGTTGCCTTTTTTATTATAAGAGGCTTATACTAGTAAACATTACGTTTTAAAAGGAGAAAGGTGGGGAAGGTAGGTACTTAGTTCTTACGGTAATAAAGAGGTTATTGGTTTTGGTATGACATGTTTAGGGCTTATACTACTCTAAGTGCCTGTTACCATGGCAGCACTAGGAGAATACCTTGTGAGTAGTTACATGTTATGGTTTTAACTGTATTTCAGTTTCTTGGAGCAAATATAGTAGCCTACTGTATATCACCGTAGCTCTAAAAACAATGATGGTCTTTAGATGGTCACATTACTGTAATACTATGGAACAATGACAGTTACTTCAAGGTCTTATAACTTTGATACCACATGTTTTTTTGATGTAACCTTCTTCCTAATGCCTTACATGAAGAGAGTGACAATTACCTGTATAAATGGCACAGATTAGGGAAAAAAATAAAAACTGAGTTTGAGAGTAAGGTTTCAGTATTGTGGTAGGTCTGCACATCACACTTCCAAAATACTCTAAAACAGGGATCCTCAAACTACGGCCCTCCAGCTGTTGCGGAACTACACATCCCATGAAGCATTGGAAAACTCTTTCACAGACATGACTAGGCATTATGGAAATTGTAGTTCCTGAACAACTGGATTGCCATAGTTTGAAGACTCCTGCTCTAAAACTTTAATTTTAAAGTGTGTGACAGGTCAGGGCTATATCATGATGTAAAAAGAGACTGTTGGCACATAGGGTTCTTTTTCATACAGTGTGAGGGTTTCCAAGATGCATGTCTCCTAGTGAGGAAGCTAGGGTAACCTGTGATTAGTAAATCCTAATTTGGGTCCTGAAGCCTGGAGACTTTGTAGAGTCGCAGGAGTGATGAAGCCTCCAACCCAGTGCAAACATTTGGCCAGTAATCAGCAGACTGTTCAAATGTCAGGGGGTGGGCCAGTGCAGCAGGGAGCTGTGAGGTGTAGTGTGCCTGTGAGCAAGAGGAAGGGACCAAGGCCTAAAGTGGTCCAAGGTGGAAGCCAGAGAGCTGAAGGTGTTTGTGTTGTGGCAATCTAATGCTGACAACCCCTGTTAAGGTAATCTTTTGTGTAATTTTAAACCTTATTTTAAGGTCTGGGTCACTCTAGCCCACATGGTTAAATGCAGTATTTTACTGTGCGGGCAGCTGAAAGCACACTTTGCATCAATTCAATTCCACTTTACTTCAAAACAATTGTTTTCTTTGTTCCCTAGCAGTGACCTGTGCTTATCCAGTGTGGAAAAAATGCAGGTCAACTCACATAGTGAAAACATGCTTTTAGTAAAATTACTTTAATAATTGGCCAAAAAAGTCTTAAAGCAATTTTTTTGCAATCACATTTACACAGCATGCCTAAAAATTATTTTAAATATACTTTTTACCTTTTAGATGTTGCTCAGGAGGAGGTTTAACGACTGACTGCAACATTTTTTTGAACAATGTTAAAATGAGGCTGTCCCAAGTCTGTCCTAATTAACATAAAATGCAAGAAGCACAGCCTCTACACCTTTAACCTTTTGTTAAGATAGACAGTGTTTGAATCAAGTTACAATTACTGCTAAACATTGGTGACTCCTTGTGGCGGACTGGATCACTACAAGCTCAATATATTTAAGGTAAAGCTATATTTGTTATATTTATTTTTTTTATTTTTATTAACTGTTTTTTTTATATTTTTTAACTGTTTTTTTTTTTATATTTATTAACTGTACAAAATAACATAAAGCCATGGATCCCCCTTTAAAAAAAATGCTTTATTGTTCTTTTAGGTGTTTATGTATGGACTGTTTGAGCTCTTCCTCCATTCTCATAATGGATGCTATACCAACCCACTAATTAATATGACCTCTTGCGATCAAGGCACTAAGATCGCTTATATGGTGTGTGGCTCTTTATCAACATTCTTGCCCCTGTGCAACTGTTTTTGGGTTTCCGTTTTATGCTAAAAGATCTACAGTAAACCCCCCTCCATTGCAGGGGTTACGTTCCAGACCCAGCCGCGAAAAAGTGAAAATCCGCGAAATAGAAAAACCCTATAAAAAACCATTGTAGACTTGTTTTTTTTACTGTCACTGTACGTGTAAAAGCATTTTAAGGTCTTTAAACACACTTTTAAAACAATAGAGACTCATTTAAACACATAAAAGATACTGAGAGACATAGCAAGAGCTATGGAAAACACAAAAATATTTAATTTTTAATGATTTATATAGTAAAATAACATTACAAAAAAAAACGCAATATACCGGGACCGCAAAAACTGAACCGCGATGGAGCGGGGGTTTACTGTATATTATATTTATTATTATTCTTTTTTGCACTTCTAGACTAAGAGTGTATATCCCCTGTTACCAGCTGGGACAGACGTGTTCCACAACATTACTTTTGGCACATATTTTTTTTTTCAACAATATTTTTTTATTGAAATGTATGGTATACATGTAATACAAATAACACATATAACATGGGACATGTACCAACCAGATATGAGCAAATCAGCCTTTCGTTATATAGGCGCATCATAGACAATCAGCATAAACTGTATTGGGTAACCGTACTGTAGTAAACTTATAAGTTGTGTACAACATTTGTAGGGGATAACAATGAGAGCTATGGACTCAAAATTGATTGAATATTTGTAAGTTAGGTTCACAAGAGCGATTAATTCAGACACATTAGGAGCTTGAGCAGACCTCTTTAATCTTGCAATGAGTGTCTTGGCAGACACAAGAATAATTACTATGATGTCTCAGAAGTATGTGGGAAATTGTTTAATGTTTAGGTGGTGTAGAGCTAGCGCCGAGTCTGGTTTAGCAATTATCCCTGTGGTTTGGGTTATGAGCTGGAAGACTTTATTCCAATAGCTGGTTAAGCTTTTACAGTCCCATAGTATGTGTGGAAGTGTGTTAGTGTTCCCACAGCACCTCCAGCAGAGAGAGGAGTTCTCAGGAAAGCCTATTGCTAAGCGGTATGGGTTCATATACCAGCGAGCCAGAATTTTGGGACAGTTCCCAGTGGTTGACGCAGTGGGTTGCACTGTGGGAGTAGCAAAAAACTGTTTTCCATTGGTCATCAGAGAAACAATGCTGTAGTTCTGATCCCCATTTAGCCACCGGGGAGGGTTTAGAGAAGATCCCTTTGTCCTGGAGAATAAAATAGAATAGAGGGGTACATTTATTTGTAGGGTTGGGGCATGTGAGGAATTTCTAAGCTGAGGAGTGGACCTGTATAGATGGTTTAGGATTGGCTTTCGTAAACGTTGAAACCCGTATAGGTGTAAAAGTCTTTGAAGAAGATACAAAACTAATTTATGAGGTCAACGATGGTCTTGATATGTGTCCCTAGGTAAAGGTCCTCTACCCATTTGATGCCTGCGTGGTTGTGAATAAAGTCGATAACTTACTGGGCTGCGGGGGTCTCTCTCTTCCTGCAAGGCATTGCAGAGCATCACTGCAATGCTAAGCACCCGCTGAGGAGGTTGGATTTGTCCTAGGGCTCCTAGAAGGTGTGCTTTCTCTGGCGATTGTGAGGAACTCCCAGCTTAAGCAGCCATCATGCTGGGCAGTCGCCACGCTACTCCCCCCCCCCCCCCCACACACTTTTGGCACATATTTTGATACAAGTTACAATTAATACTGAAGATCTGCGGGCACAGTAGAAACAGGTTTAATAAGGGAAAAAACATCTGCCCAGCCCCCCCCCCCCCCCCCATAAAAAGAACTAGCTACGATTTTACCTGCTGGAGGGTCCAGAATAGAGCATCTAAAAAAATTTACATGAAATGTTTAACTTTTTTTTTTACTTTCAATAATTTTTATTGAGTATTTATGACAAGCAACATAAAGAAACAAAACAATCACAAAATGGTATCAAGGAAATGAACTAGTTACAGAGTGTTCTGCATAAACAAGGTAAAAGGTGTAAACAAAGTCAAATGCGAATAACACATTAATAGATTTATCAACAGGAGGGAACATAATATCTGCTTTGGACCCAGACTGACCAGTCTTTGTGGAATTTGGGGCCACGAAGGGTAGAAAATGCATATGCTTTTTCCAGGGAATATTGAATATTGACCTGCCGTATTACCATGAGAGGGGCGATAGGTTGCTTCCAGTAACGTGCTATAACTGTTCTGGCCATGAATAGAATGTGAGATGTGGGAATGCGCATGTTGGGTGGCAAGATATCCATCCCCAGGGAGAGGAGGGCCAGAGCCGGGTTTGGTTTAAGCAATATGCCAGAAACAATGGATATAATTTCGAAGACTTTGCCCCAAAAACTGGTCAGTCCCTTACACATCCAGAAGATATGAATCATTGTGCTGACTTGATCGCAGTTTCGCCAACAATCGGGACTTTGAGTATCATAAATTTTAGACAAACGATAAGGAGTCAAGTACCACCGAGTTAGGATTTTCTGTGCTTGTTCCCAATGGGAAACGCATTGGGATGCCTTGTAGGAAGTGCGAATGGCTAGTTTCCATTGTGCTTCTGAAAAGGTGGACCCCAGCTCTCCTTCCCAGGCGGCCATATGTGATGTTTTATGGAACACTGTCTTCTGTTCAAGGGAGTTATAAAATAGGGAAATACCTTTCGCAGGGTAAAGAGGGTTAGAGAGGAATTGCCACAAGTGAGGGAATAGGTGTATTTGTGGAGGGGGGTGTTTGTGTAGGAAGCTGGAAATGCTGTTATATGGGAAAATGGCTTGTGTCGGTAAGGTAAATTCACGTTGGAGCGTTGCAAATGATTTCAGAGTTACGCCATGGCATAACTGCGAGACGTCAATACCCGCCGAAGCGAGTGTAGATGTGTTGACAAGGAAGGAAGCGAAAAACAGTTATAGGCAGGGGGGTTTTGACTTTTTTTTTAAAGTGATACAAAAGTCTAATTTTATTTTTCTTTAAAAATAACAAACATGTTATACTTGCCAGCCCTGTGCAGTGGTTTTGCACAGTGCAGCCTGGATCGTTCTCTTCTCGGGTTCCTTACCGGCACTTCTGGCCCCTCCTTCCTGTTGAGTGCCCCCACAGCAACCAGTTTGCTATGGGGGCACCCAAGCCGAGCCGCAGCTCGGTGTGTCCACAGTTCCGAGCTGCAGTTCAGCCCTGCCCCCTCTCTCTCCTCATTGGCTAACTGACTTTGATTGACAGCAGGGGGAGGCAATGGAGCTGCTGCTGTGTCTAAGCTAATCAGGAGGGAGAGTCCGGCCCGAGGCACACCTGCACATTGCTGGATCGAGATGGGCTCAGGTAGGGGAGCTAAGGGGGGATGCTGCACACAGTTTTTTTTATCTTAATGCATAGAATGCATTGAGATAAAAAAAAAACATCTGGCTTTAGAACCACTTTAAGTTATGCTATGTGAATGGAGGCAATTAACTAATATACTTAACTAATATAATTTTCTGCCAAATTGGTTGATATCCCAATTTGACAGCAAAAGTGGAAATACACTTTAAAACAAATATTTTAGTGAGTAGACTGTGTCCTTAACCGGTTTCCGACCGCCGCACGACTATATACTGCGGCGGTCAGCCCCGGCCAGGCAGAGTGACGTATCGGTACGTCACTTGCCTGTCACTTCCTTGTGAGCCAATAGCGGGCAGGCGCGCGCCCGCCGCGGCTCGTTCACAGGGAAGTTAGTGCGTGTGTCACTCGCCGATCGTCGGTACAGAGGGAGAAAGTCAGGCGGCTGATGTAAACAAGCCGCCTGTCATTCTCCCCTGTGTAGAAACAGTGTTCAGACGGTTCTACTATGTAGGACCGTTGATCACTGTTCCTACACTAGTAGCCACAGCCAATCACAGTAGAAAGCACGCCCCTAGGGACACACTTAACCCCTCCCTCCCCAATAAATTTAACCCCTTCCCTGCCAGTGTCATTTTGCAGTAACAGTGCATATGTATAGCACTGATTACTGTAGAAATGTCACTGGTAACCCCAAAAGTATCAAAAATGTCAGTCAAGGGTCCGATCTGTCCGCCACCATGTTGCAGTACCACAAAAGAAATTGCAGATCGCCGCCATTACGCGTTAAAAAAAAACACCAAAAAATGAAATCTTTCCCTTAGTTAGTAAACACAATAACTTTTGCGCAAACCAATCAAAATACGCTTTTTGCGATTTTTTTTTTACCAAACATAGGTAGCAGAAAACAAATTGGCCAAAAATTTTAAAACATTTTGATTTTTACATTTTTTGGGGGGGGGGATTTCATATAAAAAATGTGAAAAATATTGTTATTTTTGCAAAATTTGCGCTCTTTTTTTGTTTATAGCGCAAAAAGTAAAAATCGCACAGGTGATAAAATACCACCAAAAGAAAGCTCTGTTTGTGTGAAAAAAAGGACATCAAATTCGTTTAGGTACAGCGTTGCACGACCACGCAATTGTACGTTAAAATTACGCAGTAAAAAAATGCAAAAAAAACCCTGGTCTTTAAGCAGCCAAATCCTCCGGGGCTTAAGTGGTTAAAGCACTACCTTTCACTAATCTTCCCACAAGTGCAGCTCTGTCCAAACTATGGATGATAAAGTGTTTAGTATTTAGTTATATAGCTGCTTGTACTGTGAAGTCATTTATTCTCAAAGAACACAATAAAGACTCCAATCGTCAGGTTTTAGTCACTTTCTAATAGGGTTGAGCGGACACCTAGATGTCCGTGTTCGACGGGTTCGGCCGAACTTTAAAAAAAAGTCCGGGTCGGTGTCCCGGACTTTTACCGAACTTTTCCCGGACACCGAACCCCATTGAAGTCAATGGGGACCCGAACTTTAAGGCACTAAAATGGCTCTAAAACACCAAAGGAAAGGGCTAGAGTGCTGCAAATGGCAGCAAAACGTAATTAAGAGCATGGCAAGTGCTCTGCAAACAAATGTGGATAGGGAAATAACTTAAAACAACAAAAAAAAACAGAAAAATAAAACAATGTTCTTCTTCATCTCTGAAGGACGAGGCCCATATGGAGTAGGAGGGAGGTTGAGGTGGTGGTGGATGTGGCGGTGACATAGGCGTGCGCACAGGGTGTGCTGGGTGTGCCTGGGCACACCCTAATCACCTAGGGCACATAGCATTGCCAGTGAGGAGATGGGAAAGATCTCCCTGGGACCTGCTCTGCTCTATTTCTCCTTGCCTACAGGTACATGGCCCCGATACATTACTCTCCCTGCTGGCAAACACATGCATGTGTATTTCAACTTTGGGGTGCACACCTTAATGCAATAGGCTGCGCACACCTATGGGCGGTGTAGGTGGAAGCGGCGGTGGAGGAGGACCAGGGCCGGATTAACAGCATCATGGGCTTGGTGCTGAGGATTTTGAAGGGCCTTAGGGCCGTGCCTTGCCATGCACCCAGAGGAGGAAGGGTGCAGCCATGCATGCCTAATTCAACATGGGATGCTGTCTCTGAAGCCCATAAACACATCCATGCATCGCCAACTGTCCCTCCTTGTCCGGCCTTCACGCTGTGTGGGGAGGTTCTGAGGGTGCTGCCTGGGGAAGCGAGCATAGAAGCCAGACTTCTGTGTTTACAAGTGACAGAAGAGCGGTAACAGTGAATATGGCCAACCCGGGGCCTATATAAAAGGTAGGGGCCTGGAGCTGCAGCTCCAATAGACCCTACATTAATCTGGCCCTGAGGAGGAGGACGAGGTAGCCAACACTGCTTCTTTTCACAAATTTTAAATGAGGGTACACCCCAAAAGAGTGAGAAAGAGCAAAAATGGAACAATGGGTGGGTAAGGTCGGTATCCATTGCTATTCTGCATAAGGTACGGAAAAGTCCCGTGGGATCCATGCCTGGTTCATTTTAATGAACGTGAGCTTGTCCACATTGTCTCTGGACAGGCGGCTGCGCTTGTCTGTTATAACGCCCCCAGCCGTGCTAAATACCCGTTCAGATAATACACTGGCTGCAGGGCACGCCAGCACCTCCAAGGCGTAAAGGGCAAGCTCAGGCCATGTGCCCAATTTGGAGACCCAGAAGTTGAAGGGGGCAGACCCGTCATTCACTACATGTAGGCGTGTGCACACATACTGCTCCACCATGTTGGTAAAATGCTGCCTCCTGCTAAGACGTTCCATCTGAGCTGCTGGTGCTGCTGTTTGTTGTGGCGTGCTGACAAAGCTTTTCCACATTTCGGCCATGCTAACCCTGCCTTCTGAGGTGCTGGCGGTGCCCTGGTTGCGTTGGCGACCTCCTCCTCCTCCTCCTCTGCCTTGTGCTTCCACTGTGGCCCCGCTGTCAGATGGGAATGCCAGCAGCATGGCGTCTACCAGCGTGCGCTTGTACTCGCGCATCTTGCGATCGCGCTCCAGTGAGTGAATTAAGGACGGTACGTTGTCCTTGTAACGGGGATCCAGCAGCGTGGCCACCCAGTAATCAGCACAAGTTAGAATGTGGGCAACTCGGCGGTCGTTGTGGAGACACTGCAGCATGTAATCGCTCATGTGTGCCAGGCTGCCCAGAGGCGACGAAAGGCTGTCCTCTGTGGGAGGTGTATGGTCCGTGTCCTCTGTATCCCCCCAGCCACGCACCAGTGATGGCCATGAGCTGGCCTGGGTGCCACCCTGCTGTGAACATGGTTCCATCTCCTCCTCCAGCTCCTCCTCCTCCTCATCCTCCTCATCCTCCAGAACTGTGCCCCTGCTGGACAATTGCGTCCCTGGCGTTTGCGTGTGCAGGAACCCACCCTCGGAGCCCCTTGCGAATGACTGCCCTGAAAGCCTTGGAAATGTTACCTCTTCATCCTCCTCCTCCTCCTCATCCTGTGCCACATCCTCTTCCATCATCGCCCGAATTGTTTTTTCAAGGAGGCATAGAAGTGGGATAGTTAAGCTGAGAACGGCGTCATTGCCACTGGCCATGTTGGTGGAGTACTCAAAACAGCGCAACAAGGCACACAGGTCTCGCATGGAGGCCCAGTTATTGGTGGTGAAGTGGTGCTGTTCCGCAGAGCGACTCACGCGTGCGTGCTGCAGCTGAAACTCCACTATGGCCTGCTGCTGCTCGCACAGTCTTTCCAGCATGTGCAAGGTGGAGTTCCACCTTGTGGGCACGTCACATATGAGGCGGTGAGCGGGAAGGCCGAAGTTACGCTGCAGCGCTGCCAGGCGAGCAGCAGCAGGGTGAGAACGCCGAAAGTGCGCACACACGGCCCGCACTTTCTGCAGCAGCTCTGACATATCGGGGTAGTTTTTAAGGAACCTCTGCACCACCAAATTCAGCACATGCGCCAGGCAAGGGATGTGCGTCAAACCGGCTAGGCCCAGAGCTGCTATGAGATTTCGCCCGTTATCGCACACCACCAGGCCGGGCTTGAGGCTCGCTGGCAGCAACCACTCATTTGTCTGCTGTTCCATGCTCCTCCACAACTCCTGCGCGGTGTGTGGTTTGTCCCCCAAACAGGCAAGTTGTAAAACTGCCTGCTGTCGTTTACCCCTGGCCGTGCTGAAGTTGGTGGTGAAGGTGTTACGCTGTCCGGATGAGGAGGCGGTAGAGGATGAGGAAGCGGAGTAGGAGGAGTTAGGAACAGGAGGCAAACTGAAGCGCCCTGCAATCCTCGGTGGTGGAAGGACATGCGCCAAATTGCTATCCGCCTCAGGCCCATCCGCCACTGCATTTACCCAGTGTGCCGTTAGGGAGATATAACGCCCCTGACCGTGCTTACTGGTCCACGTATCCGTAGTTAGGTGGACCTTGGCACAGATGGCGTTGCGCAGTGCACACCTGATTTTTTCCCCCACTTGGTTGTGCAGGGAAGGGATGGCTTGCCTGGAAAAGTAGTGGCGGCTGGGCACGACGTACTGTGGGACAGCCACCGACATAAGGTTTTTAAAACTGTGCGTCTCCACCAGACGGAATGACAGCATTTCAAAGGCCAATAATTTTGAAATGCTGGCATTCAGGGCCAGGGATCGCGGGTGGGTAGGGGGGTACTTCCTCTTCCTCTCAAGTGTTTGGGAGATGGAAAGCTGAACGCTTCCACGGGACATTGTGGAGATGGTTGTTGGTGACCCAGGTGGTGGTGTTGCTGACAGATCGTCTGTTTGCGGGGTGGCAGGTGCCGGTATCACTACAGATGTGGCTGGAGCGGCCGAGACTGCAGCAGAAGAGGAAGCAGGATGAGCCAGAGACGTTTCTTGGTTTTGAAGGTGTGTACTCCACTGCAGCTCGTGCTTTGCACTTAGATGCCTGATCATGCAGGTTGTGCTCAGGTTGAGAAGGTTCATGCCTCGCTTCAAGCTCTGATTGCACAGGGTGCAAACCACTCGTGTCCTGTCATCAGCACATTTTCTAAAGAACTTCCACGCTAGAGAACTCCTTTGAGCTGACTTTGGTGCGCTCGTTCCCTTGCTGCGTTGGGCAGTAGCGGGCGTAGTGTCTAGGGCACGGCCGCTCCGCTTCTGCACCCTGCTCCCTCTTCTGCTGTGCTGGTGGCTCTGTGCGACCACCGCCTCTTCCTCCAAACTACTCAGTTCACCTGCATGACGTTCATTCCATGTGGGGTCGAGGACCTCATCGTCCTCCACATCATCTTCCACCCAGTCTTCACCCCTGCCCTCCTTGTCGGTCTCCACAATGCTGAACGCCGCAGCAGTTGGCACCTGCGTTTCGTCATCATCGGAGACGTGCTGCGATGATCCTTGCATGTACTCATCTTGAGGAATAAGTGGTTGGGCATCGCTGCACTCAATCTCTTCCACTTCTGGGGCAGGGCTAGGTGGATGGCCCTGGGAAACCCTGCTGACAGAGTCCTCAAAAAGAATAAGAGACTGCTGTATGGCTTGGGGCTCAGACTGCTGGCCTGATTTACAAGGGGGTGAGGTGAAAGACGGTTGGACATTGGCTGCAGGTGCCAACTCTGACCTTTCTGCAGTAGACTGGGTGGGAGACAATGTGAAGGAACTGGAGGCACTGTCAGCAGCAAACCAATCTACTATCGCCTCAACTTGTTCTGGCCTCATCACTTCTAGGGGCGTTTGATGCCCTACCAAATACTGATGCAGGTTCTGTCGCCTACTCACACTTGAGGAAGGTGTTTCACTTGTGCGTGTAGCTGGCACAGATCGACCATGTCCTCTCCTTGCAACAGGAGCTCTACCAGCAGCACCACGACCCAGGCCACGGCCCTTATTTGACGGTCTCCTCATATTTCTGTAATTTAAGATCTTGCCCTAGAAAGGTTTTTATTGAATAGCGGAATAGAAAATATGATCCAAAAAAAGTGTATGTATATCACACGTACACAACCACACTAGGCCCCAATTACTATTGTTTGTACCCCTAAAAGGCTAGATGAGGAGTAGGGGGAGTATGGAACAGGCAGCACCCTCAAACCTTCAGAAGTATGAGATGAACCCCAACAACTTGGAAAGGTGGATCTCTCTCACACGTACCGACACAGACTATCCCGCAATTCAATTGATCCTCAAAGGTTTTTATTGAATAGCGGAATAGGAAATATGATCAAAAAAAGTGTATGTATCTCGCACGTACAGAAACACACTAGGCCCCAATTACTATTGTTTGTACACCTAAAAGGATGGATGAGGAGGAGGAGGAGTATGGAACAGGCAGCACCCTCAAAGCTTCAGAAGTATGAGATGAACCCCAAAAACTTGGAAAGGTGGATCTCACACGTACCGACACAGACTATTCCGCAATTTAATTGATCCCCAAAGGTTTTTATTGAATAGCGGAATAGGAAATATGATCAAAAAATGTGTATGTATCTCACACGTACAGAAGCACACTAGGCCCCAATTACTATTGTTTGTACACCTAAAAGGATGGATGAGGAGGAGGAGGAGTATGGAACAGGCAGCACCCTCAAAGCTTCAGAAGTATGAGATGAACCCCAAAAACTTGGAAAGGTGGATCTCACACGTACCGACACAGACTATCCCGCAATTTAATTGATCCCCAAAGGTTTTTATTGAATAGCGGAATAGGAAATATGATCAAAAAAAGTGTATGTATCTCGCACGTACACAACCACACTAGGCCCCAATTACTATTGTTTGTACCCCTAAAAGGCTAGATGAGGAGTAGGGGGAGTATGGAACAGGCAGCACCCTCAAACCTTCAGAAGTATGAGATGAACCCCAACAACTTGGAAAGGTGGATCTCTCTCACACGTACCAACACAGACTATCCCCCAATTTAACTGATCCCCAGAGGTTTTTGATTAAATAGCGGAATAGAAAATATGATCCCAAAAAAGTGTATGTATATCACACGTACACAACCACACTAGGCCCCAATTACTATTGTTTGTACCCCTAAAAGGCTAGGAGTAGGGGGAGTATGGAACAGGCAGCACCCTCAAACCTTCAGAAGTATGAGATGAACCCCAACAACTTGGAAAGGTGGATCTCTCTCACACGTACCAACACAGACTATCCCCCAATTTAACTGATCCCCAGAGGTTTTTGATTAAATAGCGGAATAGAAAATATGATCCCAAAAAAGTGTATGTATATCACACGTACACAACCACACTAGGCCCCAATTACTATTGTTTGTACCCCTAAAAGGCTAGGAGTAGGGGGGAGTATGGAACAGGCAGCACCCTCAAACCTTCAGAAGTATGAGATGAACCCCAACAACTTGGAAAGGTGGATCTCTCTCACACGTACCAACACAGACTATCCCCCAATTTAACTGATCCCCAGAGGTTTTTGATTAAATAGCGGAATAGAAAATATGATCCCAAAAAAGTGTATGTATATCACACGTACACAACCACACTAGGCCCCAATTACTATTGTTTGTACCCCTAAAAGGCTAGGAGTAGGGGGAGTATGGAACAGGCAGCACCCTCAAACCTTCAGAAGTATGAGATGAACCCCAACAACTTGGAAAGGTGGATCTCTCTCACACGTACCAACACAGACTATCCCCCAATTTAACTGATCCCCAGAGGTTTTTGATTAAATAGCGGAATAGAAAATATGATCCCAAAAAAGTGTATGTATATCACACGTACACAACCACACTAGGCCCCAATTACTATTGTTTGTACCCCTAAAAGGCTAGGAGTAGGGGGAGTATGGAACAGGCAGCACCCTCAAACCTTCAGAAGTATGAGATGAACCCCAACAACTTGGAAAGGTGGATCTCTCTCACACGTACCAACACAGACTATCCCCCAATTTAACTGATCCCCAGAGGTTTTTGATTAAATAGCGGAATAGAAAATATGATCCCAAAAAAGTGTATGTATATCACACGTACACAACCACACTAGGCCCCAATTACTATTGTTTGTACCCCTAAAAGGCTAGGAGTAGGGGGGAGTATGGAACAGGCAGCACCCTCAAACCTTCAGAAGTATGAGATGAACCCCAACAACTTGGAAAGGTGGATCTCTCTCACACGTACCAACACAGACTATCCCCCAATTTAACTGATCCCCAGAGGTTTTTGATTAAATAGCGGAATAGAAAATATGATCCCAAAAAAGTGTATGTATATCACACGTACACAACCACACTAGGCCCCAATTACTATTGTTTGTACCCCTAAAAGGCTAGGAGTAGGGGGAGTATGGAACAGGCAGCACCCTCAAACCTTCAGAAGTATGAGATGAACCCCAACAACTTGGAAAGGTGGATCTCTCTCACACGTACCAACACAGACTATCCCCCAATTTAACTGATCCCCAGAGGTTTTTGATTAAATAGCGGAATAGAAAATATGATCCCAAAAAAGTGTATGTATATCACACGTACACAACCACACTAGGCCCCAATTACTATTGTTTGTACCCCTAAAAGGCTAGGAGTAGGGGGAGTATGGAACAGGCAGCACCCTCAAACCTTCAGAAGTATGAGATGAACCCCAACAACTTGGAAAGGTGGATCTCTCTCACACGTACCAACACAGACTATCCCCCAATTTAACTGATCCCCAGAGGTTTTTGATTAAATAGCGGAATAGAAAATATGATCCCAAAAAAGTGTATGTATATCACACGTACACAACCACACTAGGCCCCAATTACTATTGTTTGTACCCCTAAAAGGCTAGGAGTAGGGGGGAGTATGGAACAGGCAGCACCCTCAAACCTTCAGAAGTATGAGATGAACCCCAACAACTTGGAAAGGTGGATCTCTCTCACACGTACCAACACAGACTATCCCCCAATTTAACTGATCCCCAGAGGTTTTTGATTAAATAGCGGAATAGAAAATATGATCCCAAAAAAGTGTATGTATATCACACGTACACAACCACACTAGGCCCCAATTACTATTGTTTGTACCCCTAAAAGGCTAGGAGTAGGGGGGAGTATGGAACAGGCAGCACCCTCAAACCTTCAGAAGTATGAGATGAACCCCAACAACTTGGAAAGGTGGATCTCTCTCACACGTACCAACACAGACTATCCCCCAATTTAACTGATCCCCAAAGGTTTTTGATTAAATAGCGGAATAGAAAATATGATCCCAAAAAAGTGTATGTATATCACACGTACACAACCACACTAGGCCCCAATTACTATTGTTTGTACCCCTAAAAGGCTAGGAGTAGGGGGGAGTATGGAACAGGCAGCACCCTCAAACCTTCAGAAGTATGAGATGAACCCCAACAACTTGGAAAGGTGGATCTCTCTCACACGTACCAACACAGACTATCCCCCAATTTAACTGATCCCCAAAGGTTTTTGATTAAATAGCGGAATAGAAAATATGATCCCAAAAAAGTGTATGTATATCACACGTACACAACCACACTAGGCCCCAATTACTATTGTTTGTACCCCTAAAAGGCTAGATGAGGAGTAGGGGGAGTATGGAACAGGCAGCACCCTCAAACCTTCAGTATGAGATTGTGTTCACTGTACCCCACAAAGATTGAGTTCACTGCACCCCACAATGATTGTGTTCACTGCACCCCACAAAGATTGTGTTCACTGCACCTCACAAAGATTGTGTTCACTGTACCCCCCAAAGATTGTGTTCACTGCACCCCACAAAGATTCTGTTCACTGTACCCCACAAAGATTGTGTTCACTGCACCCCAAAAAGATTGTGTTCACTGCACCCCAAAAAGGATGTTGTTCACTGCACCCCAAAAAGGATTTTGTTCACTGCACCCCAAAAAGGATGTTGTTCACTCCACCCCAAAAAGATTGTGTTCACTGCACCCCACAAAGATTGTGTTCACTGCACCCCAAAAAGATTGTGTTCACTGCACCCCAAAAATGATTTTGTTCACTGCACCCCAAAAAGGATTTTGTTCACTGCACCCCAAAAAGGATGTTGTTCACTCCACCCCAAAAAGATTGTGTTCACTGCACCCCAAAAAGATTGTGTTCACTGCACCCCACAAAGGATTTTGTTCACTGCACCCCAAAAAGATTGTGTTCACTGCACCCCAAAAAGGATGTTGTTCACTGCACCCCAAAAAGGATTTTGTTCACTGCACCCCAAAAAGATTGTGTTCACTGCACCCCACAAAGGATTTTGTTCACTGCACCCCACAAAGATTGTGTTCACTGCACACCAAAAAGGATTGTGTTCACTGCACCCCAAAAAGATTTTGTTCACTGCAGCCCAAAAAGATTGTGTTCACTGCAGCCCAAAAAGATTGTGTTCACTGCAGCCCAAAAAGATTGTGTTCACTGCAGCCCAAAAAGATTGTGTTCACTGCAGCCCAAAAAGATTGTGTTCACTGCAGCCCAAAAAGATTGTGTTCACTGCAGCTCACACACAGAAAAATGGATGTGGATCACTGACACCTGCCTATCTCCAATCCCACACCACACAGCAATATCGATTGTAGTTTGTAGAACACAGTTTCCCTAAAATTCAGCAGACTCTGTCCCTAACAGGATTGAGAAGAGATCGTAGATCAGGATTGAGTGCAGATTCACCCCACCCCCCACACAGCAATATCGATTGTAGTTTGTAGAACACAGTTTCCCTAAAATTCAGCAGACTCTGTCCCTAACAGGATTGAGAAGAGATCGTAGATCAGGATTGAGTGCAGATTCACCCCACCCCCCACACAGCAATATCGATTGTAGTTTGTAGAACACAGTTTCCCTAAAATTCAGCAGACTCTGTCCCTAACAGGATTGAGAAGAGATCGTAGATCAGGATTGAGTGCAGATTCACCCCACCCCCCACACAGCAATATCGATTGTAGTTTGTAGAAGACACTGACCCTATATAATTCAGCAGACTCTATCCCTAAAATGCCTACAACTCGCCCTGCCTAAACACTCCGACCTGTCCCTCAATTCTATCCGGACACAAATGGTTTTTTCCTGCCTATCTTTCCCTAATCAGCAGCCAGCACGTTGATGTGTGCTCTGTCCCTGAATCTAAGCAGCATAATGACGCCGCTGCGGCTGCCTCGAACTTATAAAGACTTGGTCACATGCTTCAGACGGCCAATCACAGCTACTGAGACATTTGCAGGCATGGCTGGGATGGCTTAAGGCACACCAGTTAAACGATTGTTGATTGGCTGTTGAAAGCCCGCCATGAAAAGAGCGCCAAAGCATGCAAAACCCGGAAATAAAACGACCGAACACGGATTTTTACCCGAACATACAGTAAAGTGTCCGTGTCCGTGTTCGGGTACAAAAAATCCAATTATTCGGTACGAACACGAATAATACAGTCCGTGTTCGCTCAACACTACTTTCTAACAGTTTAGAAACTGTGGACAAGACCTCCTTCAACAAAACCCTACCTTTACTTATATGGGAAAGGGACATCCGCTGCTCTATAAGCGAATCTTCGTAACTGTTAGCCTTTAAAATCAACTTCCAAGCCACTAGGTTCCCAATAAGGTATAACCACACTTTGGGACCATTAAGAGTGATTCCGGGCTGGACCCAGGGAATTCTCCTAGATCACACAAAAAGGTAAAATCGCAACTTATATCCAAACTCTAACAGAAAATGATCTATCTGACTCGGCACAATCGCTGAGCATTTTTGTGCATAAATTACTCAGCAGATCTTTGCGGATACAAGCAAACACACACCCTGATACAAGCCAAAAGAAGGTACACATATCCTCGCAGAGGATTGGACCGGGGGACAACATACAGTGTATGACCCATACGGCAACATCCTAGTAATCGCATACTTGCTTTTTCTATGTAACATGTAAGTGCAATTCAACACTTCATAACATCTGCTCAAAAGTAATCAAATTTCCAAACCAATACTTACCTCAACAATATATCTTGCAGGATGCAGCATAGGTTCTCGCTGTTCTAAAGGGAGCAACTAAATCACACAAGGAACAAAACAAACTTATGTATGTATATTTACCCTTTTTCTTTACCACAATGAATAGAGTGAATGAATAGAATCAAGTGGTAATGATTATGTTATTACTAATAATTTTATTCGTATAAAATGTTTCAGAACTGGTGACCAACATCCTTGAGAAAGGCTCACTTGGAGCCAAAACTCGTTAGGAACACAGGAGAACCTCTCTGATCTGAAATTCCAGGCTTACAGCGTGGAACGACAGAGAGACCTATCCTCTAAGTCACCATAAATCACATGTCACGAAAACTTCCAACTTCTTACACTTATTCACCAGGGTCTATAACCCATCACTACTATCTATGTACTTACCTTGTACACTGCTTAAATTTTATTTATTAAATCTTTTCATTTTCACACAATCGTGTACTACCCTTACTAAGTTTACCTGCCTAAAAAGTCCCACCCAACTTGGCATGATGTACCAACCCACACATAGCCACTAGGTTCCCAAACCTTTGGGAACTAGCTCACAAAATCACCCTTAGATGGTACATCACCCCATCAAAAATTCATGAATTCAACTCAGCCATGCAAACCCTATGCTGTAGACAATGTGGAGAGATAGGAAATATGTTCCACCTTCTTTGTCAATGTAATCGGATTTCTAAACAATGGTAAGACATATTTCAGCTTATCACTGAAGTGACAGGATTAACCATAACCCCATCCCCAAAGCTTACATCGCTAAACATTGGTTTTGAAAATACCCCTAATTACTTCCATACCATAACTATATACTAATAGCTTCTAGATTGGCTATTGTCCAACACCGGAAAACCCCTGAAATTCCAACTAAACATAAAGTAGCTTTCATAGTACATACACACGATTCCTACAAATGCCTTTTTCCTGTGAGTGAAGGTAAATGATCTTCAAATGGCTAGAGTGGCATAAAAATGCTCAAATCTGATACCCACACCGCTTATAACAACAGATTTATGGTAACCTTTGTTGATTTTACATTTTACTGTTTTTCTCTTCACTACTATCCCCTAAATAAAAATCTATTGAAACGGAATATTAACATAAAGAGAGCAAGGGGTGTTGTCCTCCTCCCCCAAGACACAGGTTGATCCCAAATGGGGTGTCTGTGGATGATGGACAATACTCCTCACCCTTATATTAATGTATAGCAGATATTCCACTGTTCACTGTCCACCCATCCCATTGTCCATTTAAGTTTGTTTCTATTTTATATCATCTGTATTCACCTTTATGTTTCCCTCTACTAAATCGCAAGGTAAAACAAGTGCATCAATGGTGATGTAAAATGTATTCAGGAAGTTATTTCATTCCTCTTTTGCTTTTTTCTTTATTTTATATGTGTCAAAAACAATCTTTCATGTATTCCAGCACATAGCGAAATAACCTGTATGTAATTCAAAACCCAATAAAAATCTATTGAAACAAACAAAAAAAAAAAATTCTAGTGATTTCTATAAAGAGGCCACCTATCATGGGCCTCAATGATAGCCTTTCCATAGGATGGAGTTTTTCTAACTGGGAAAGTTTACACTGGTGTCTGAGAGATTCCCTGTGGGCTGCACAGCAAAGATGTGACACGATAATAGACAAGTGAGTATGAAATATGTCTTGGTGGGAAGGGGGTAACCTAAATAATAGGTATACAATTAAAATATGGAACTGTTAAAATGTTTTTCTACCCTGCTTGGAAAAATTTTACATGCAACAATTATTTTCAACAATGTTAAAAAAAACTAAAGCTGACTATACATTGTTTAATATGATTGTACACTCACCTTTATGTAATATGAAGGTCCAGATAGTAAATAGTCCATTTTTTTATCCAGTTAAGCTGAACTGGTAGATTTAAAGGAGACTGTACAAGATTAGAGCAGGAATTTGTGTGTGAGACAGAGAGAAAAGAGAATTTTCACTTAGCTTAGTGAATATGGTAAAAATTTACTTTGCATAGAAAACTCAATCACATGCAAGAAAAATGTAAGGAATATATAATTTTTGCTTTTACATGGTTGGATAATAAGGTCAGGACCTTTTCACCTTATTCACCAAGCTAAGAGAAAATTCCCTTGCAAAGTTAAAATGATCTACTTCCTTAGTAAGTTAGGGTCAGTTTGTCTAGAAAGAAAGTACATCTACTGTGAGAAAGAGAGATTAAATATGATTAAAAACCAAATAAAAACATGTATTAAAATGTCTAAACTTAAAGTAATTCACCCAAATCATTATAGTTTCTATTAATTTATTGTTTATGGCAGACAGATTGTTGTGACAGACCCAGTGGGTACAGGGTTTTTTGGAGAGGACTGAGAGCAAGCCTCTTGCCTACTGACTATAGGCCCTGGCTTTTAAGGGAACACTACTCTTTGGAATGTGTATGGCTGGGGATCTGTGGAGTTGTTTTGTTTCTGATTGAAGTTCATGTCTCCCCAAAACACACATACTCTGGGAACTGGAGGTTCTATATCCATTTAGGGCCTCTATGCCTCAAACCAACAAATAACTGTAGATGTTAATGTAATCTGCTCAAACCACTGGGGTCCCCTGCCATAATGTGTTTATTGTTAGTAGGTCTCCTGCTATTGTCTGTTTAATAAGGTGTTCTGTGTTTATACTTAGGGTAATGTGTAATGTACTTTGTTTTAGCCTTGTGCTGGCAGTCTGGCCACCCAGGCTGGTTTAAGTGATGAGTTAATTAGCATGTTAATTAAATATTTGTCAGCTAGTAGTTGCTAGTGGGGGGAGATCATTGTTTGTATTGTTAATTGTGCTAATTAACTTGCCTTTTGTCTGCTAGGGGATGTGTTCACACTTGTAATAATGTGTATTGTGCTTTGGGAGCTCAGTGTCGGCAAGTCTGACCTGAAGTGGGGATATCTGATTAATCACAACATTGTCCATATGACTAGTTAATTATTTTAGGTTAATTAGGTTTCTGGTTACAATTTGTATTGTTATGGTAATATGATCACGAGGGGACTGTCCCCCTGTGGGATATATATTTTATGTAAGTTTGTTAAATAAAGAGTTCCAGTTTTGCAGCTAAAACGAGTTCTGCCTAGTTCTTTGTTGCAATAGGTGACTAATATATCTGAAATCTATGTTCAAGAGTGGAGGAAGCGGTATACTGACGGAAGCACTCAAGCACAGTGTGGGTCTGTTCTGTCACATTGGTGGCAAGCAGTGGAATGCTTCCTGCAGTCTTGCTCTAAATCTTGCTCTAAATGTATGGATGGTGTGGCTCACATAAATAAGGCCCCACAGCCAAGATAGGCAACGCACTACAAAAGTAGTAGAACTTGTAAAAAATTTGTTAATCATGTTCTCCCTGCCACTGAAGTAATTAAATATTTTCTGGTGATGGTGGACAAAGGGACACATTTTACATAATCTTTTTTTTTTTTTACACTGATACATACCTTCTAAATTACAGAAGGTGGCCAGAGGATAAGAGAATGGTTTGTGAACATCCTACTGTTCGTTGTTTTATATTGGAGGCTCTCTTGTAGACAAACTGTTGTCTCAATGAAATAATGGACTAAAGCCCCGTACACACGTACCGATCGTCGGCCGACGGAACGTCCTACAAATGTTCGCGGCTGGTGTGTTTGTTGTTTGTCTGTTGAAAAGTGCTCCAAACTTGCCCAGGACATTTGTCTTCCGACAGAAAATGACGTCACTACGTTCCACGCACGTTCGCCGCTACAAAAGAGGAAGTGAGTGTTTGGCCGTGACCCTTCTGGGCATCTCGCGCTGATTTCGGTAGCATTTGTTTGGTTGACGACATTTCGCTATTTTCCGAGACATCGTTCGAGAATTTATTATGGCGACCGTGAATTCGTCCGTTGCTGTCGTTAGTGTTGGAGTTTTGGCTCTGAGACGACGTACGAGCAATAGGAAGAAGAAGCGGACCTCCTGGACGAAAAATTGGTTGCTTAACCGTGATCAATTTTCTCATATGTCCTTGCTGAGGGAGCTCCAGGAAAATAATCCTGATGACTTCAGGAATTATTTGAGGATGACGGATCCCATCTTTTACCGTCTTCTTGCCCTGGTGTCCCCCTATATTCTGAAGCAGGATACTTGTATGCGGCTTGCAATTACTCCTGAGCAAAGGTTAATTGCGACGTTGAGGTATCTTGCAACAGGGAGAAGCCTGCAGGATCTGAAGTTCACCACAGGCATCTCCCCCCAAGCTCTTGGAGTCATCATCCCTGAGACCTGCTCTGCCATCATCAAGGTCTTGCAGAAGGACTATATCAAGGTATGTTTGATTTTTTACATTACATTACATGTATTACTAGTTTCACCTGAATTATGATGTTTTTGGATGTACAGCAATTGACACAGGCCATTATTTGTAAACTACCCTCTGTCCGCATGCACATAGTAGTAAAGATGTAGATTATCTTTAACCATTTGTAAAATTACCCACTAACCACCCCACCATTCTCTCCTATGTGTCCCTAAACGCATTGCCTGTTAACAGTATTTTGAATTTGGGTCATTTTATTGCTTTCCCTCAAACAATTATTCCTTGGCCAATGTTTTAGTACCTAGTTAATGATTTATCTAAAATACATCAGTCCATCCATTCCCACCTATGATTCTGTATGTTTATGTAATGATGTTAAAACCTTCACTGACCACAAGCCCTAATTGATGTATAAATGCCCAGTTTTACTTACCCATCCCCCCACCCACATGCTAAATCTCAAAGTCAGCATATACCAAAGCTCAAGTTCAGAGGTCTTCAAACTATGGCCCACCAGTTGTTCACGAACTTCAATTTCCATCATGCCTAGTCATGTCTGTGAATGTGAGAGAATTACAAGGCCTCATGGGATGTGTAGTTCTGCAACAGCTGGAGGGCCGTAGTTTGTAAATCTCAGCTCTAGCTGGTGAGTATAATGGGCCATACACACTAGAAGATTGTCAGAACAATTTATCCTTCCGATTTACCAAAACCAAATAATATGATGTCCAACAAACACTTTCAAATCCTATGCAATCTGGTAGGCCCTTGCACTACATAGAAAAGTTAAATCTGCACGAAAAAGTCTTCAGAGAATCTTCTAGTGTGTATGGCCCTTTACAATATAAGAACAATAGGAGGTTGAAAAGAAATGTATGTAGATGTTACATCCCCATATCCAAACCTTTGCCTTCCTGTTGTATATTTTTTTAGCAAGTTGCATAAGCATTTAACAGACAACTGTGTGTGTAATTAATAATGTGATGTGCTCAAGCACTAATTTTATTTTTTTTTTTTTTTTTTTTTTTTCCCCACAGTTTCCTTCAAACGCAGAGCAATGGCTGGAGATTTCTGATCAATTTCTGGAGAAGTGGAATTTTCCCAATTGTGGGGGTGCTATTGATGGGAAGCACGTCCGCATTGTCCCCCCTCCGAATTCCGGCACATTTTATTATAATTATAAAGGTTTTTTTAGTATAGTCATGCTAGCCATAGTTAATGCAAACTATGAGTTTATTTTTTTGGATATTGGCAAAAATGGCCGCAATTCGGATGGGGGAGTTATTGATCAGACGGAGTTCGCTCGTCGTCTAAAGAACGGCACTCTGAACCTGCCATCCAGGGAGCAAACTGTTGAGGGTATGAGCTTTGTGTTTATCGCAGATGAGGCTTTTGCGCTTGGGGAGCATCTCATGAAGCCCTACCCTCAGAGGAACCTCACCCCAGACCAAAGGATTTACAACTACCGGTTGTCCAGAGCTCGCAGAGTTGTGGAGAATGCCTTCGGGATAATGGCCAACCGGTTCCGGATATTCCTGACGTCCATAAACCTGGCACTGTACAAAGTGGATAATGTGGTCTTGTGTTGCTGCATTTTGCACAACTTCCTACGCAGGAATGCACAAAATTATGTCTTGCAGCAACTGGATACTGACCCTGCTATGCCAGGTACAAGTGGAGAGGCCCAACCTTCTAACCAAGTGGAGTCCATGACGTCAATGGAAGTTGGACGGTCAGCATTGGCATCACACAGGGCCCGTCAGATCCGCCAGGAATATCTGGACTATTTCGTGGGGAGAGGAGCTGTGTCCTGGCAGCAATCACTGTCACACACCCATTAATCTTGTTAAAGATTGGACACACAAGATAAATGTCAGAGATATATTATTTTTCAACACATTAAACAAAAATTGCAATGATTCTGTATTGTGGCTTATAATCATTTGGGCACATATGCCAAACACAATTATTTGGGTTAATCATGTGTTATATATGTGTGACTTTGGAAGGGTTAATACATTCATCAGTGTGTTTCTTGACTGTAGTCTCTCACCAGCTGATCCAAAGTGATGATGGCCATGTGTTATTTTTTAGCCAGTGGTGTAAATACAAGGGCCTTCTGCACCCCACAAAATGTACACAAACCCTGTCACATTGAGAACTAGGTCACACCCAAGGTTCATCTAATGTCACCTTACATTGGTGTTCATTGTCCAGAAGTTGCCCATACTATATATTTCATATAATACATTAGGGTATTAACAAAGTACCTACACCTGTTATGTTGTGTTCATTTATGACATCCTTCTCACTGCCCACCAATGTTAGGATATGTCAGTGTTATGTGAAACTTGATCATTGTTCATCTCAAAGTGTTATATATATAGGTAATGGAAAGTGAACTAGAGCAACGAACAAGCAATACACTATAGATTACACTGATCTCCCTACACTGATTGCTACTGGCAATATCAATGCCATATTGAATCCTAGGACTGCTAGTACCTTGAGTGTTGAGTCACACTTATGCGATGCGGGAAGTCTGCGACTTTGCAGCCTTCCAGCATTGCATAAGGGTGACCCGCCACTTACTTTTTCCACAGGATTGTATTCCACAAGTGTTAAGCACTGTGCGATCCAATCCAGATACATCAGAAATAAAGGGTCATGTGCGACTTGTATGCGTGTTCAGTGCGAATGTAGCCATACAAAGTGTATGTCTCAATTCACACTGCACATCTGATGGCATGTAATATCGTAGCGCACTGCTCCTTTATTACATGCGATCAGATGTTCATGCGAAAATCAGCTATACAGTTTGTATGGCTCAATTCGCACTGCACTCGCACAAAAGTCGCACATGATGCATTTATTCAGCCGCATCAGGATAGGATCGCACAATCGTTCAAACTTGTGTGATCCGATCCTGTGTGAAATGTCAGATCGCACTGTGATATGCGTTAAAACTGGGGGTATCTTTAACATTTCATTGACACCTCCAGCAACTCGCATATGGCAGTGACCAAAATGCTTTCATTAACATGTAAATATGGGAATAGGACAGCCATCATACATTTAGTGCTTCTTTACACAGCTTTAGACCTCGACCCCCCAACTAAAGTCTAATAAAGAATTGAACACACATTGTTGAATGTAAAAACGTTTTAGTATCAAACATTCACAGGGTTAGGGTTAGGGTTAGGGTTAGGGTTAGGGTTAGGGTGTTGTAAAGTGCTTTTCCCAAACTTGGGTACACTCTTTAACATCTGAGTGTAATTAAAATGCCCTAAAACATTCTAAAAAAATTGTAACATCAGGAACATCCCAATACAAACATTAAAAACCTAGTAAAATTGTGGCTTAAAATTTGCCAATCATGTCCACAAAATTGCGCATTTTGATTTGTAATGCCGTTGCAGTCTCCTTTATTTGTTCCAGGTCTGCGCAGCATTGGAGAGCCTCACGGGTCAATTTGGCTAATGTGCAACTATGTAAAACATGGTCTGTAAAAATTAAAAAAAAATGAGTCAATGTGAATCACCTACATGAGGTCATAATAATAGAGAAACATTTGGTGTCCAGGTAATCTTAAATTCCTCTCGAGTTAATACCTACCCTGTTCTTATGCTCTTTTGCCCTAGGCTCTTCTTCTTCCTCCTGTCCTCCTCCGATGCTGTTGCTGATGATTCTGCCGGTCTCCTGAGCTTACTATATATTCATTAGGGGTGTGAACGCATGATGACGTCATTGTGAGGGCATGGTTGTAATGTATATATATTAAGATGCAGAGACCAGAGACGGGCAGAATGCACGGCAACAGCATTGGAGGAGGACAGGAGGAAGAAGAAGAGCCTAGGGCAAAAGAGCAGACAACATAAGAGCAGAAGATTGGACAGCAGAAGAGTGGAGAGGAGAAGATCCAAAGAGCAGAGTGGAGAAGACCGGATGAAGATATTTAAGAACATTTCATAAACGTCTCCTGTCGTTATTCACATACACTTCCATTTATGTGGTTAATGTGTAGGGGTACTATGTACCCCATACCCATTCACATAGTGATTGGGGTCTGGGATCTGGGGGCCACCCTTTGTTAAAGGTTGCTTCCAAAGTCCTAGGAACCCCCTGGCCGCATGACCCCCCAAAACCACCAGACAGGGTTGTGGGGATGAGGCTCTTGTCCTCCTCTACATGGGAGTAAGGTGCTTTTGGGTGTGCGGTGCAGAGGCCCCCTGGCCCAAAGCAACAAAACCCCCCCATGTTGAGGGCATGTGTCCTGCTGTGGTCCAGGGGGTGTTTGGTCCGCTTGCTCGTTCTCTTTCCTGGCCTGACAAGCTGCATGCTTGTATAAGGGTCTGGTAGGGGTTTTGGGGGTAACCCACGCTGTCTTTTTGTTGTGGGCATACCCTCAAACTCAATACCACACACAAAAGGCCTGGTTGTGAACTTGGGGGGACACCCACGGTGGGTTGTTCAATTTTTGGGTGTAGTTCCCCCTCAAAAATCTTCACAACGCAAGTGGCCCCGCAAGTCAGAGCATCCTGATCCGACTTACGGTGCGACTTCCATTCAAATAAAGAGGCTCCCATAGGGAACTAGTGTTGTAAATTGGAGGCTAAAAATAACAATGATAAAAATCATTCTGAAAAAACCTACGTGGGCACACAATTGGCTCTTGGACACTTGGTCCTGGTTCCTCCACAGTTTCGGAACTGGCTTCCATGCTGCTTGGCAAGTTGCCAGGAGATCGGGCTTCTGACCTGGCTGGGGATGCCACATCCTGGCATGATGCAACATCTGCAATGTAAATTTGTAAGGGAATACAAGAATATAAGGTTAAACAATCATTGCAAATACACATATTTCTATGATACCACTACACAAAAATCTGTGACTACCAACCTTCTTGTTGCTCTGGTGTCTCATCACTTGTTGGCTCCACCAGGATTATTTCCGGAATAATGTCTTCATCTACATAATACAAAACATTGGCCATATCATAAAAGTCACAAGAGGTACATTTGTTAGGACATGGTGCCCTGCTTGATAGCTCTTTTAGTAACAAATATGAAGACATGTACATAGTTATCTACGAAAAATATGGTACATTAATGTTTGACAGTGCATAGGAACCAATTACCTTTAGTGGAATCTGTGCCACCTTCTGTGCCCATGTCCTCATCTTGTTCCACAACTGCCGATGGAGCTGCCAAACCTCTCCTCCTCCTTTCCCATTGTTTGGCACGGAGTTTACGTTTTTCTCCTATTTAAAGGTTTGAATAATAATCTGTGATTAATAGGAATGTTTGCTGAGAAGATTCGTGCAGGAAAGAACGTTCGTTGCAACACAATACATATATTTTTAACTATGGCTTCCTGACTTTTAATGTCATATACTAAAACATCAACAATAGATCGATCAAATCACGACATGACAACTAAAATGAGTAATCTAACTTTTTACATAGACATTATAATCTAGACATGTTAATACAACATACACAAAATTATAAAAAACATATTGCATGATTAAAAAAATAAAGAAAAAATAAAACTTACTTTTTTTCAAAATCCGATGGATTTGGGAAAGCTGATCCTGCTCACGGTGTTTGAGGTCAGACCACCGTTTCCGAATCTGATCTTTCGATCGCTCGACACCGAATTTTTTGACCAAACAGGCCACCACCTTGTCCATGATGCCATCTTTCCTGGCATTGGGCCGATCGTAATTTGCCAACTTTCCATCGTAATCCATTTTTTCTAAAATGGAGACCATCTCCACCATTTCTGGCTTTGACATGGGTGTAGCCCTTGATTTTCGGGTGGCCCAATCACTTCGGCCCCCACTAATTGAGCTCCCAGATTGTTGAGACATGGTTCCTAATTAAACAATGATTATTCCACTGCCTCAGGTGTGAGTGTCGCATGTAGGCCTGATCTTCGGCACGTACACACCCCTGCACAAGCCCGCCACTGGAGGAGGAGTTGACGCCTGCGCTGTATTTAAAGGACGCCAGATCGTTCGGCCGACGATTCGCTAGCGGACATATCGAGAGTTGGAGCACGATCGAGCGGCGAATCACGACTTTTCCCCACAAACAAAGGTACGACTCTTTTAATAGAAAGTGTGTGTTTTGGGCCCTATACAGCTTTTATTAGGAATATCTTTATTATGTGCCAAAATACATGCTATTTTAATATGTTTTGTGTTGTTTTGTGTCTTGCAGGCATATACTGTCCTGCAATATGGTGGACAATTTCACCACCCACAACTTTTTAATAAGTTTTATTGATGAGTTCAGGCAACTGCCCTGTTTGTGGCAAGTCAAGTCCGCAGATTATAAAAATCGAAAACTCAGAAAACAGGCCATGGAACATTTGGTGGCCTTCTACAAGCCCGTCTGTCCTGGGGCAAATTTTGATTATATCCGCAAAAAAATAAACAGTATTCGCACTGCCTACAGGCGGGAGTTAAAAAAAATAGAAGATTCCACCCAGTCTGGAGCAGGGGCACGGAATGTATATGTACCACGGCTGTGGTACTATGATAACATGCGGTTCCTGGCAGACACCATGGAATCCAGGCCGTCAATTTCTACACTGCCTTCTACTTCGGCAGAGGGCTCAGTGTCGGTAGATCCAAGCCAGGATGAGGATTTCCTGGAGGAGAGTTTTACTCAGGTATGGCATTTCACAATATATTGTCTGCTAAAATGTAATCATGTAACAAAATTATAAGCTAAACCATAATTGACCCTTTAGGTAAACGGGCATAGCAAGGGGTTGGCATGACAGGCAACCGCCAGGGGCGCAGGCCAAGGGGGGTGGGTCACAAAAACATTGGCATTGTTTTATTGTTTATTTTAACAATCCACTCAGCCTGCACACCCCAGAACCCCCAGTTTGCAGGCGGATTCATGCAGGTGTAAAACATTGAGAGCAGCTTCATGCAGGTGTAAAACATTGAGAGCTGCTTCATGCAGGTGTAAAACATTGAGAGCAGCTTCATGCAGGTGTAAAACATTGAGAGCAGCTGAGCCAAAAGACCAGGAGACTGAGACTGCCTCTCACTGCATCCCCAGCACCCCTCCGGTCTTA
Source organism: Pelophylax lessonae (assembly GCF_965119305.1). Taxonomy (NCBI): domain Eukaryota; kingdom Metazoa; phylum Chordata; class Amphibia; order Anura; family Ranidae; genus Pelophylax; species Pelophylax lessonae. Next base: position 542,414,912 of record NC_138771.1, on the reverse strand, counting down.
CAAACACTGCTGCATCCCCAGCACACCTCTGGTCCTAAGAAACACTGCTGTAGCCTCAGCATTCCTCTGGCTCAACCTTTTTTAATACAAAACTAACAGCTCCTGCAAATGATCCATCCATCCTTGCTTCCATGTCTCTGGTCTCTCACTCTGGGTCAGCAAGGCAGGTGGCTTCCTTATTCATGTTTCCCTGCACTGCTTCACCCTCAATGCCCTACATCAAGTCCTCTGCAAGTTCAGGCCCCTCTCTCTCTGCAACCCCCTCCTCTCTCTCTCACACCCCCTCTTTCTCTCCCTCTCTCTATCTCTCAACCCTCTCTTTCTTTTTCACACCTGAGACAATGATTGCCCACTAGAGAGCTCTACACTGGGCAAACAAGGGGCAAATTAGAAACTTTTAATGCCCTTTAATTTTTTTTTGGGGGGGGTGGGTTACAGTTTTACATTGATCTTGGGGGGGGGGGGGTTGTTGCCAAATACAGCTCCTCAACAAGGGCACTGGAGACCCTAGATATGCCACTGTATGTAAAGTCTGCTATTTGTTCACAATAATATAACAAACATGCATTTTTATATACACTATAACATTCTAATCAATTGTTCATTTCATCAACAGGGAAGTGTCACTGAGGAGGAGCCAGGTTGCAGCCAGGAGCCTGGGGAGCCTGTGGAGCCTGAGGAGCCTGCGGAACTCTTTCCACCACCACCTCCTCCTGCCAAACGGAGGCAAAAGAGGAAGCACGTGGATGACATCACCGACGAGTTTATCCAGGAGGCCACCATAGCCCTACGTCGGAAACCGGAGGCCAATGAGTCCTTCGGGAATATGACTGCCAAAATCCTGGATAAGGTGGACCTCAGGCAGTGTCAGTATGCCAGAAAAATTATTCTGGATGTGCTGCAAAACGCTGAAAACGGCATACTTACTGAGCACAGCCACGCATGCCAGGAGCACCCGTGCCCTCCACCTCCACCTCCACCTCCACCTCCACAACACCCACCACCTCGCCAAATGCCACATGGCCAGTGGCAATATGGCCAGCAGGATCCAAACCTGCCCTCATGGCAACCTGATTACAGTTACCAGCAACTTTAATTTGTGTAACCCCCTATTATTTATTTTACCCCTGTTTGCCAGTTTCTAGTTTAATTTTGTCCAAATGGACCTTTTTTATGTTTAGTTTATTATACGGAAAGTATTGATGTTTGCTTTGTTTTTTTTTTGCTGAGATCCAAAAAATAAAGAAAATTTAAAATAAAAAATGGCCTATCTGAATTTGTTAACATGTTTAATATTGTGCATAACCTGAAAAATATGTTTTAGACATTAATTCATAAAAGAATAAAGGGTCATATCAATAGTTAGATCTTTGGTGTGAAAATACAAAAATAATGGTGAAGAGTTCAAATTATTTAATTCTAAAATTTGATAGAACAGATAGAATAGACAAACATTATCTTCATCATAACAGAACACATGCCTTTTTATTAGAAAAGTATGGCATTATGAGCAGCATCTTGCTTCTTCTCACATTTATCAAGATGAGCATGTGCTCCGCATTTCACCTATTTCTTGGACTTCCGCGAGCCGAAAGTTCTTTCTGAATAAAATGTTGAGTTTACTAGAGAAAATTCTTCCGGGAACTCATTTGGTTTGATCATGCGTGTTGGGATTTGTAGCTGTGTGTCGGCAGAATTGTGTACTGACAGGCGAACAATCGTCCGTTCTGGTGTCGGCATACAAATATTTTCATGTTTGCAAGAAAGACTTTTGTCCGCGGATTGTGCGCAGACATCTGTCGGAGGCACCATACTAACACGCGTACAATCGGCAGATCCTTCGTCCACCGACGTTTGTATGCCGACGATCGGTACGTGTGTACGGGCCTTTACGCTGATCTGCGTTGGATTGATCTGCTTGTGCAATTCTTTTTTTTTTTTTTTTTACACTGTATATTTTCATCTAGCACATCTAACAGGTCCAAATTCATATGTGTTACAGTGGTAAATGTGAATTATTAATGGACCTATTTGAAGCAACTAAATACTGTTTGCTGAGTTGTGACTGGGGCTCTGCACATAAGCATCTGTTTACTTTCTCTCAATCTGCTGATATAAAATTTGTATGAGCTCAGTTCAGCCATGCTTGGTGATTTTCCTCTGCTCTGATTGCTGTCACATCCCCTATGAAGCTGTGTAAATCCCATGGGAAACTATGGATAACTGCTAAAGGGAAACTGCTACAAAGCAAATTACCTGTGTGACTATGATTACAAAAGCCATTGCTCCCTACTTTATCGGCAGTAAAAAAATGTATTGTGATCTCTTTTCAAATGGAACTAAACTCCCCATTAAAAGTTTGCCCCATATTAAAACAGGTCTTACATATGATCAAACCAGAGTATCCAAGTTCTCCAAAATATTTGTTTTTTTAAATAGTGCACCTCCATTTATTCTCATAACACATAACTACGCATGTTCAGTCCCTCCTGCATTTTCTGCATCCTTGCCATGCCAGGATGCAGAGTGCCTTGCAGGGATTATGTCAGACCCTCCCTCCAGCATAGGCACAGGCCTTAGTGATGTCCTGTCAATTCCTAAATCTGAGATGTGGCCTCCTTGATAAGAGGGAGGGTGGGTGGTGTAATTTAAAATCTTGCACATGGTAAGTGTGACAAACTCAACCAGGACAGGGGCTTTTTTAGGGGACTGCAGGGTAGCTTCTTGTCTACTGACTATGGACCCTGGCTTTTAAAGGAACACTACTCTTTTGGAGGTGGGTGACTGGAGACCTTCAGAGTGGTCTTCAGATTTAAGTCCATGTTTCCCCAAAACATATTACATATTTGGGTCCTCTATGCCCAAGTCAGCAAAGGCTGCTTTAGACTGTGAGACTCAGAGCAGTTGTTAATATAATCAGCTCAAACAACCTGACTACTGGGGTCTCCTGATATAGTCTGTTCAATAAGCTTTCAAGTGTTTATTGTTGAGTATGTCTCTCCCATTGTGAGCCTGCTAGGTGTGCATTCCCATTGTTTATTGAGTCACCTATTGTTTCTGTCTGCTAATCATCTCTTGGAGATGGGATTAATATTGTGACCACTTTACCGAACCAATGTGGGATGTTTATGCTTATGATGATATGCAATTTACTTTGCATCTAGGGTTGTGGGCTTGGTGCCAAACAGTTTGGGTGGGCACTGAGTAACCTAGGTGGCTAGTTGTTTACATGTATAGATAAACAAGGCTGAAAGTATTAAAACTCCTTGTGTCCATAATATATAAAAAAATTGAGTATGCCGGTCATGGCTTAAATTTTTGTAGAGACATTAGGACAACACAAATGTGTTTCGGATTAACTCCTTCTTCAGCTGGGGTATGTCGTGTATACTAGATCAACAACAACATAAAAATAGTTGAATACAGATGATTGCAAGAATACTGCTGTCAACACATTGCTTGTCCACCCAAGACCCGGATGAGGATACATTCCAGGGGCAAGTGCACATTCACTGGGGCTACCATGTGTAAGACAGAGCACTCCAATCTTAATGTCATTGCTGGCATACTACCATTTTTTATATACTATGGACACTTGGGATTTTTATACTTTTAGCCTTGTTTATGTAATAATATTGATGTAATAATATTGATATGAATCTGTATAATCTTTGGATTTTTTATAATAAACGTGGCATACTAGCCTTTTAGGAGTGTCATAGGCATAAGAGTGTCATATATGCCTTAAAAGTCCCATAATGGGGGTTTTGTATGATTGTTTCAGTTAAGTTAGGGATATTGGCAGTAAGAAATGACGCCCACTAATTTCTTTCCGGTGACTCTTGGCAGCCATCTTTGGTCAGCAGAGTCTTTTTAAATCCCTGCTACCTAGGTTTTTGTACACATTTGTGAGTGGGTAGTGTAGAGACAGGTACTCCATCTGTCAGGGACAGTACTAGTAGCAGGGAAAGGTTACAGAGGAGGAGGGAAAGTGTAGGGTTTAAAACCTCTCTGGACTTTTTTCCACTTGGGCATGAGACGGCCAGGCTGCATTCTGTTGCTCCTAACAGACTCTGTCAGCTTGGCTAAAACCTGCCTCTCTACATGCTTCAGGAATTCTTGAGTATTCCCAGTTGGGTTGTCTTCTCATTGGGTTTGTTGTGAACTATCTTTTCTTAACTTCAATACAAGCTCTTTACATTGCACCTGGACGGTGTATATTAATTCTGCCGCACCACACTGCACCCACCTACAAGCTGAAATAGATCCATATGGATAAAGCTGGTTTACTTTCTTCTCTATTACTTACTACAAATCCCATTTTTTTCCCAGTACACAGCTTAAATTACACAACAAATGTTTCTTCTGGAAGTTTCTCCAAGGTCTGCAAGACTTTGAGGGAGAGAGACAGAGAACTATCTTCTCTATAAAGAGCAATCAAAGTAGTGACAATATTGAGCTTGATTACCCCACTCCCCTTTAGGTATACACAATGCTCCTCTCACTCTGGGTAATTAGTGGAGGTGTTTTTTTTTATGCCCACGTTTTTTATAATGAATGTTAGGAAAAAAACAACCAAAAGGTACTAAAAGCCTAACATATCGAATATTGGTTTAGATGGGTGAGGTATGTGTTAGTTTTAGGAAAATGCTTCCTCCATCGCCAATGTGTCCAATATAAAAAATAATTGATCAATAGAAGTAGATTGTACCCTAGCCCAGGCTGGTATGATGTCTGAATGTCCATATATTATTTTCATGGATGGTCTGTATTACCCAGTAATGAAGAGAAATGTAAGATGCTCCTACTAAAGCTATAGGTTTACTGCTTATGATTGAAGAACGGCAAAATTATGAAGGATATAGAACGAATTAGACAGACATACACACACTAGGTCAATAGAGGTAGAAGCCACTTAAAAAATATTTAAATCCAAGGACCAAAATACAATTTGTTGCAGATTACCAATCCTTAGATGTGGTGGGTGCATTTGTTTTCTTTTTTTTACAAGTACAGACAATTTCATGTTGAGCCTGCCAGAAATCATGTCTCTTTGTAATATCCTGTGTGTTAAATTGAAATCTCAAACAATGTTAGCCGACTGGCCAGCTATCCTCTGTTAACTACAGAACAACTCTCCACTATGCAAAAGGGTTGAGAAGGGGAGGTTTCTGTAGTCCATATCAGGAGAAATGCCTTGAGTGACAACACTGTTCTCTCGTACATACAGAGGACATACATAGGGAACTGTTACTCTAGGACAAGAAGTGTTTCACTGTCGGGGGTTACCAGGTGAAAAAAAGAGAAAAAAGTCAGAAAAATGGAAGCAAATGCATCCACCACATCTACGAACTGGTAAGCTAAAATGTATTACATTTTTGTTTTTGGGTTTAGATATGTATAAGCTATCAATATACACTATGTTGTCAAAAGTAGTCAAAAGTATTGGAATAGCTGCTGTCAAGTACCTGACTCAAGGCTGAAGTGATGAGAGGGCTCCCCTTGCGGCTAAGTGCAGAGCACCCCTGATGGTGGTGACAGAGGGTGCTGTGCCCCAAAATTCATGGGCGGCCTGCCGGTGAAGCTGTCTGAAGAGACCAGATGCAAGGACACTTTCTGATAGCAACTGATGTCTTTATATAGGCCAGTGAACACTGGCAATAAGCATGCTTTGCGTACGCCAATGCGCCGTCGCGTACGCCCATGCGCCATTGCGTGCCTTACGCTAATGCGCATGCGCAAATTAGCGCAATCATATTGGGCATTGGAATTTCTGCCAGTACTTCTGGGACTTCTTTCCTGACACCTGTGTTTACATATACAGGAACTACTGAGATGGCCCACCCTTTCAAAAATCAGCTTCAATTCTTCTGGAAAGGCTTTTCACAAGGTTTAGGAGTGTCTATGGGAATGTTTGACCATTCTTCCAGAAGTGCATTTGTGAGGACAGGCACTGATGTTTGGACGAAAAGGCCTGGCTCGCATTCTCTGCTCTAATTTACCCCAAAGGTGTTCTATTGGGTTGAGGTCAGAACTCTATGCAGGCCTGTCAAGTTCCCCCATCCCAAACTTGCTCATCCAAGTCTTTATGGACCTTGCTTTGTGCACTGCTCCAAATCATTTGGTGAAGGGATAATTATGGTGTGGGGTTGTTTTTCAGGGGTTGGGCTTGGCCCTTAGTTCCTGTGAAAGGAACTCTTAAAGTGTCAGCATACTAAGACAATTCAGACAATTTCATGCTCCCAACTTTGCGGGAACAGTTTGGGGATGGCCTCTTCCTGTTCCAACATGACTGCACACCTAGTGCACAAAGTAAGGTCCATAAAGACATGGATGAGCGAGTTTGGGGTGCAGGGTTTGACAGGCCTGCACAGAGTCCTGACCTAAACCAGAACACCTTTGGGATGAATTAGAGCAGAGACCACGAGACAGGCCTTTTCACCCAACAACAGTGCCTGACCTCACAAATGCGCTTCTGGAAGAATGGTCAAACATTCCCATAGACACACTCCTAAGCCTTGTGGACAACCTTCCTAGAAGAGTTGAAGCTTTTATAGCTGCAGTTTTGGCCAACTCAATATTGAACCCTTCAGACTACGGCTGGGATGCCATTAAGGTTCATGTGTGTGTTAGGGCAGGTGTCCCAATACTTTTGTTATTATAGTTTATGTTTTTGGTCAAGATCTCAGAGAAGACAATAAAAACATAGGAAGAACAGTAATGTAGATGTGCAGGGGCAAAGGGACCTCTCTGCACTGGATCACATACCTAGTATGTGAGCCACGCCCTGGGCAGGGGAAGCATGCACCTGCCGGCCCGGCTGTGCTGTGATTCGTCACAGCACAAGCTGATCAGTAGATCTTGGCCAAGGCTTCCTGAAGACGTGCATCTGCGCAAAATGTATAGAGGCTAGGAGGTTGACGTAATTTCTGGTTTCTGATCCTGTACAGCTTCTGAGTCCATGGAATGCACGCCAGTTTAGGGGATGTGAGTGGCGCTGATAGACCTATGAGTGTATAAAAACACATTGTTTTATGCTTGATTTTTAAATAATCGGTATCTGGACCCACAAGGAGTGGATAGGAATAGCTGTTGGGATGATTGCTTGTACAGGTTCACTGTTCACTGAGTGCTCGTTGATCTATTAGATCTGATGAGTGCATTATTTGTCAGCATGTGATGGAGCATGTTTTGGTGCACTTGAAAAGGTTTTGCAACATCATACTGTATACCTGGTGATTGGAATCACTCATAATGGATTCATAGGATAGATGCACGTTTTAGTTTGTGGATTTGGATTGTATGGACATTTGAACATATTGTAAAATCCTAATCCTGTTATATCACTGTTGAAGGGTTTTTTTTTACACAGATTTGGGTAAGTGCCTCTTTTTATTCTTATTTAGGTCTCGGCCAATGATTGGCCAACTGCTCCTGCTGATTGTGATTCATGGAACAGAGCTCTGTGATTGTAAAAAATACAGAGCTCTGTTCAATGACAGGGGAGCTTGCAGTTTTTTTCCCCTACTAAGGAGGGAAAAAAACAACAAGATCCTTAGTAAAAGCAGCACATATCACACACATAACATATAGTTAGGCACACATTAACCCTTTGATCGCTGTTGGTGTTAACCCCTTCCTACCCAGTGTCTTTAGTACAGTGACAGTGCGTAATATTAGCACTGATCACTGTATCAATGTCAGTGGCTGATAGTCAGTTCCCCCCCAATGTCAGTTAGTGTCAGACTGCTCGCCGCACTATCGCAGTCCTGTTCTAAGTCGCTGATCACCTCCATTTTTAGTAGAAAAAAAATAATAGTAGAAATCCCAGTATATATACCATAGTTTGTAGACACTATAACTGTTAGACAGACCAATCAATATACAGTATACTCATTGGGATTGTGTTTATCAAAGACATGTAGCAGAATACAAGAATACATTTTGGCCAGAATTATGAAGAAACTAGATTTCTTTTCATTATTTTTCATTGGATATGTTTTTTAGCAGAAAGTAAAAAAAAATAAAAATAAATATATAATATATATATATATATATATATATATATACATACATACATACATAGGTGCATCTCATAAAATTAGAATATTATCAAAAGGTTAATTTATTTCAGTAATTCAATTCAAAAAGTGAAACGCATATATTTTACATAGATGCAATACACACAGAGTGATATATTTCAAGCATTTATTTCTTTTAATTTTGATGATTATGGCTTACAGCTAGTGAAAACCCGAAATTCAGTATCTCTGAAAATTTGAATATTACATAAGACCTAAAAGACCTACAAGATAATCTATGGGGTATTGTGAAGAGAAAGATGAGAGTGACCAAATACCACCCAAAGAAAGCTCTATTTGTGTGACAAAAAGTATATACATTTTGTTTGTGTTCAGCATTGCATGACCGTGCAATTTTCAGTTAAAGCAGCGCAGTGCCAAATAGCAAAAAAATAGCCTGGTCGTGATGTGGGTAAAATCTTCCGGAGGGAAAGTGGTTAAAGCAATACAATGTACCTTGTGGAAATTGAATTGAATACTCCAGTGCTGCTAGGCATCATTGCTACCACCTGGGCAGGAAACCTTGTTATGTGCTGTACATATATACAGTACATACAGTAATCATTCCAAAGACAGGTAACATTTACTCTAACCTAAGGTTCCAAGCAAGCACCTATGAGAGTGTTGTAACAAAAATGAGTAGAGTTTCTCCATCATACCAGGACAAACTCTTCAGAATAAAAATTGAATGGAGGAGATAATCCTTTTCCTTATTTCACTTTTTTTTTAAACACTTTGTTAAGTTGCTTTTTAAACTAAAAATAAAATTCCCTTTTCATTTCTACATATTTCTAATTCAATTCATCAGTATGACTAAACCTCCCTGCAAAGAGATAACATATGCTTGATGCCATATAATTAATGGCTATGGGATGCAAACAATAAACAGTTTTCAATGATATTGTTCTGTTTGGACACATCACCATATTCTCTCCTTCCCTGCTGGTTTAGAATACATAAGGATAACATCAAAGAGCAAGAACTGCTAACATTTAAGTATGCATCGAGGTGAAGGATGACAAGCACTGGTAGCTTCAGGTAAGTCTAGAGAGCAGTGGGTGAGAGTCTGGAGGCAATGGTCAGTGGAAACTACAGTATGCATCATGGTTCCCCTGTTCCTTGTGACCTGGTTACACTCATAGTCTGTTTGTATCACCATTGCTTAAATTAAACCTAAAGTCATATTACAAAACTTAGAGCAGAAATTCATAGTCAGTAAAGTATGTTTTAAAGCTAGTTTTGTCTGTGCAGGTTTTCATTTACCAAGTCACAGTATAGCTAGTAGTAGTAAATAACTTTCAGCTGGAATTGTTCTGTAATGTTGAAGACATTGGAGCGTTTTTGGGTGAATATGTAATTCATTAGTTTGCTGGTGCAAGAAAAGCAATTATAGGTAAGTCAATAGGTAAGTACCCCCACAATCATCACCTTTCAAATCCTTGCTTAGGAACCTGTAGTCTACGATAGCTCAGTGACTGTTAGAACTATGCTTATTTTTTGAGAGGAGATATTTTCTCTTTTACCACTTCCCCCAATGTCCCTACCAGGGTCTGATATGTATGCAGATTGGTATCAGCATTACAAGATACCTGCATTTGTGTTTTTCCTTCCCCACCTGGGATAATAAAAAATCAAACCACAATAAATATTTGTGGATCAGTTTGAAACTTCAAATGTCCTCTTTGTATGAATTGGCCCCATTCTAAGTCTCAAGCTTTACAGATTGTTCAGCTCATCTTGATTGGTAAGAACATTACATTTTTATTATGTTGTCGTCTTTAAAACTTTGTGTGTATTTTGAGACGGTCTTTTAAAATTATGCTTTATCTTGTTCCCATAAACTTTATGTCAACACAAAAGAACAGAACAATATTTTGTTGTCAGCAAATGAATGTCTTTTCAACAAAACTGAGTAGTTTACTCGAGCTCTAAGTATATAGAAATGTTTATACAGCTCTTGCCTTATAAACCTGAACATGTCTACTCTAGGTCCAAAGTATTCCTCTCTGTTTAAACTATCATCTGATCTATTGCATTAACCCTAAAAATGTCTGAAATAAAAAATGGCTTTTCTACTCAAGCAATGGCTGATTTTGAAAAAAATAAACTGTAAGAACTGCAAAACATTTTTGTTTTTTAAATGCACCTGAAAGTATTTATTATATACTTTCACTTCAAAACCAGATTGCCCCCCCCCCCCCGTACCCAAATTAAACTTTTATCATTCTTTTCAAACTGATAGAGCTTTCTTTTGGTGGTATTTAATCATCACTGGGTTTTTATCTATTTTTTTTATATATATAAAGGAAGGAGGATTGAACATTTTCTTAGTTTTTGTCATATCATTTTGCAAATAAATAAACTTTCTACAGAAATGTAGGCCACAATGTATTTTGCTACATTTCCTTGGTAAAAATAACCCACATTAATGTATATTATTAGGTCTGTGTAAAAGGTATAGGTCCTAAAAGCTATTATAATATACTGTATATACCTATACAGTATATACAGTATTTGAAAATTGGTCAATCCTGATGTGCCTACTGCTTGTCATATTTCATTAAAGTTTTTCATTTTATTTGAAAAGTAGATAGTCCAAGGGAGACAAAATCTGAAAAAATTCCCATTACTCCATTTATCAACCAGTTTGCTTACCAACCGAATTAACCTGTCTAACAGTATGTGTTAAAAACAGGGGTTTAGTTAGCACACATTTGCAAATGCATGTGCAAGCTGCAGGGCCACTTTATGGCACCCTGTATTACCTGCAGTCCTAACTTCTGTAAATTTATAAGAGTCTCCTCAGTGGAAGCACATGCACTCTAATGGATAGATAGGGGGCAAGTAAGCCTGGAGGTTGCCCAACCCTCCTTAAAGGCACTTGGGGGCACAGTGGGCGCCCAGCTCATATCACAATGTCAGCAAAGGCATCCAGTGTGTTCACTCACTAGTATACATCAACAACAAACAAAATGGCCCCTGCCCCCACCTATAACTAGCCTTCGTGGTAAAGAGCACATGGAAGGGCAAATTTAAAAAAAAAAAAAATGGGGAAAAAATTCCCAGGCTCAATTCACAAACCAGTGAATTGCATGTGCTTCCACTGTCGAGACTCTCATAAACGTATAGGAGTTAGGACTGCAGGTAACACAGGGTGCCCTGAAGTGGCCCGGCAGCTTACACATGTGTTTGCAAATGTGTGCTAACTAAACCCCTGGTATTACCACATACTGTTAGACAGGTTAATTCGGTTGGTAAGCAAGCTGGTTGGTGAATTGAGCTGGGAATTTTTTTCGGATTTTGTCTTGCATGCTATGGCCTTCCATGTGCTCTTTGCTATGAAGGCCAGTTATAGGTGGGGAAGGGGCCATTTTGTTTGTTGTTGAAATAGGAATACACCCCAAAAAACATTCTGCTGCTCCTTCCAAGTGTGGTGATTCCACATGTGTGATACTTCTTCACATCCTAACCACATTGAACCAGCAGTTGGTCTGGTCTGAGCTCAGTGGTCTAACCTCAGTGTACAATACAGAGCTGAGGAGGCACAGGCTGCAGACTGGATGGCAGAGCTTCGTATGCTATGTCTATCTTTTCTTTGGTTGCTGTCCATGCCTCTTTTCCTCTTTGTGCCTGTCAGTCCCACTTCATTAAAAATTAATTTCCTTATTAGGTCGGATATTGGTGGGGGGGGGGGGGGAGACAGGCAAGCTGCTGCCTCACTACCCTGCAGTCAAGGCACAGATCAGAATGGGACCAAGTGCTACATGCACTAGGTCCCCTGGGGAATTCCACACACATTTATAAATTATATAGTTGGTAAGGTTGAATAAAGACACTATCCATCCAGTTCAACCTGTGTGCATGTTTATGTCATTACCATTTCCCATATCCCTGTATATGTGTTTGCTAAAAGAACAAATCCAAAAGTTTTTTGAAATTATTGGTACTCCCTGCTGACACCACCAACTGTGAACAGGAGTTCCATATCCCTACTGATCTAACAGTAAATAACCCTTTACACAGTTTAAGGGTAAATTGTTTCTTGTCCAACTTCATTAATTGGCTGTAGGACCTAAGACTGAATAATTTTCTCCCTATGCTCCCTAAGAATTCTTCCTAAGGATCACCATTTAGATAATTGTATATTGTGATCATATCTCCACTTAGGCATCTCTTCTCCAGGGAAAATAAGTTTAATGCTTGTAGTTGCTCCTCATAACAGAGGTCCTCCTGCCCCCTTATTTGTTTTGTTGCCTTACTCTGGACTCTCTCCAGCACATCCTTTCTGAAAATTAGTGACCAGAACTAGATGGCATATTCAAGTTGTGGCCAAAGCAGAGTTTTGTAAAGTGGTAGAATAATAGTCTAGAGTAGTGTGCTAGCCAGCTTGGCATTGCATGCTATTGCTGAGCTTTTGATCTACTAGGGTTCCAAGAGGCATTTCCATCCTCGATTCCACCAAATGTTCTACCCCAGTGTGTAACTTGCATTGATATTTTTGGCCCCCAAGTGCATTATTTCACATTCAGGCCTTCTTGTAAAGTTGCTCTATCCTGTTATGAAATGATTACCTTTCTTATCTTTGTATTGTCAGCAAGGACTGAGACTATGAACTATGTATACCAACATTAATACCATTTATGAACAAGTTAAACAGAATTGGTCCCAGGACAATGCCCTGGGGCACCCCATTTTCAACTCCAGACTAGGGATGGGTGAATGGTTCTGCCCAAGCATGAGTTCAAGCGGTTTGCTGAACACCTGAATTTGCAGGGTGTTCGCCGGTTGTTCACCCGATCCGAACACCCTGCAATGCACTGAATGCTGCACAGTGCATTCTGCGCTCTGATTGGGAAAATCTTTGTCCAATCAGGATGCAATGTAAGCTGGCTTTTAAGGAGCAGGGCTGGGAAGTGTCCTTAACAACTGATGAGTCATCAGCTGTCAATGGGTTTCCCCGATGATAGCTAAATAATAAAAAAAAAAAGGGCTGAGTAAAAAAATAAAGAAAAAAACAGCGTGAGGCCTACCAAATCCATACCAGACTCTTTTCGAGGCATGCAGCCTGGCAGGTCAGGAAAGGGGGGGGGAGGAACAAGCGCCCCCCTCCTCAACCATACCAGGCCACATGCCCTCAACATGGGGGGTGGGTACCCCCCTCCCCAAAGCACCTTGTCCCCATGTTGATGAGGACAAGGGCCTCATCCTCACAACCGTGGTCGGTGGTTGTTGGGGTCTGAGGGTGGGGGGCTTATCAGAATCTGAAAGCCCCCTTTAACAAGAGGGCCCCCAGATCCCAGCACCCCCCCATGTAAATGAGTATCGGGTACATAGTACCCCTACCCATTCACCAAAAAAGTTTGCAAAAAGTAATGAGAACAAGAGACAAGTTTTGACAAATCCTTTATTATTAAAATAAAAAAATAGTGTCCCCTGATATAAATCCATCGTCAATCACGCCGCCTGTCGACATAAAAAAAAAATAACTCTCCACCTTCTGGGTTCTGCTGAATGCTTCCTCTGCGCTTTGACATTTCCTAAATAGGTAAGGGGAGGGCAACCTGGCAACATCACCTGGTGGTCCCGCCCCTGTGTGATGTCACAGGCACAGCATGCACAAGTCCGTGTCATTAAAAAAGGTGAGGTGCCACTGGGTGACGTAGCCTTGTGGCCCGCCCCTTACCTATATAAGAAATGTTAAAGGGAGGAGGCATTCAGTGGGAGGCTGTCCCAAAAGGCAGACTGTTTTTTTTTTTTTTTCGGGGTCCGGCAGGCAGCATGATTGACAATGGATTTACATCAAGGGACACCTTTTTTAAATTTTTTTAATAAAGGATTTGTCAAAAACATGTCTCTTTTGTACACTTTTTTAAGGTGGGGGGGCCAAGACCTGGGAGCCCCCTTGTTAAAAGAGGCTTCCAGATTCTGATAAACTCTGCCCACAGACCCCCACAACCACTGGCTATGGCTGTGAGGATGAGGCCCTTGTTCCTATCAGCATGGGGACAAGGTGCATTGGGTTGTGGGGGAAGAGCCCCCCCCTGCCCCAAAGCACCCACCCCCCCATGGTAAGGGCATCTGGCATGGTATGGTTCAGGAGGGAGGCATTCGCTTCTCCCCCGGATAAGGGTCTGGTATGGATTTGGGGGGGGGGGGGGCACGCCATTTTCTTTATATCTTGGTGTGGGGTTCTCCTTCAAATCTATACCAGACCTAAAGGGCATGGTATGGAGTGGGGGGACCCCACACTGTTTTTTTCTTTATTTTTTCAATAGCCTGATGCCGGCAACTGCAGCTGCAAGCCATTTTAAATGGCATTTGACTTTTTTTTCTTTAGAAATGTCAATTTTGCTGCAGCAGGTTATATATATGCTACAGATGTGCCACTTTACAGGCAGACTAAGCAGAACCCCCAGGCATTATAGTTAACCTCCCTGGAGGTATGATTCTTTCGGATTTTAGGTGCTGAAAGCGGTACCATTATTTTGCATGTAATTCTTAAGAATGAGCAGCCCAAACCAACTATTTACATATGATTTTTTTTCTGTGCGTTCTTCTTTATAACATCTCGGGTATGATAAAGTTTGAAACACAAAATCATAAATTATAATAAAATAAAAAACTATAAATAAGTTAAAGTATGTATGTATGCATGTATACACACACACATATATATATATATACGTGTGTGTATGTATATATATATATATATATATATATATATATATATATACATAAAAAGTACAGTAAAACTGCAGGAAAGGGCACTGGGGGCAATCTAATGTGAATTTATTTTATTTTGAATTGTATCAGTGTGTTTGGTGTGTTTTACATATGAATTTGCCACCGGTCCCACCCCCTGCAAACGTCGCAGGAGACGGAAGCCGGGGCACACAGAGGATCGGGAGGAAGCTCCGCCGCCGCACACCGCCAGGATACATCGCTGGATCCCGGTGACAAGGTAAGTAACCCCTCTACCAGGATCCAGCGATCTTCCTAGCGGTACCCCGAGTGTGGCTCGGGGTTACCGCTTTTGGCACTGAAATTTAACCCTGAGCCACACTCGGGAATACCGCTAGGAAGGTTAAAGGAATTTTTTATTTTTATTGTTGCACTTTAGGCATACTTAAAATCGCTGTTCCTGAAAAAACAATTGTTTTTTTTTTATATATTTGCATTGATACGTGTCCTCCAGGGCAGTATCCAGACCCCCATACCCCTTTTATGGCCAATTATTTTCATATAAGCCTTCAAAATAGACACTTTTGATTTTTCCTGGTCGGCTCCCATAGCCTGCAATAGGGTTTGCCGTTCAGGTCTGAACTTTCCCCCTGTTCGGGAGCTCTGCTGCAAAATGAACAGGTGGGGGTGTTTGACCCATGTTTACTCTAGACCTACATACTACAGCACTACCAACCTACTACACTATTATCAATGCCAGCAGACCTCAGTTTGTAAATTAGAATGGTTGTAAAGGCTGAAGATTTTTACCTTAATGCCTTCTCCGCATTGGCTCCCACTACTGTCAATCACAGCCAGTGAGGAAGGTGGAGCCACACAATGTGTATCAATGGATAAACAGTGCCGGCTCGGGAATGAGCAGGCACAAGTTCTGCCAGTGCATGTGACTTGCTATGGGGGCACTCAACAGAGGGAGGAGCTAGGAGAGCTGGCCGTAGACCAGATAAGAGAAGAATCTGGGCTGCTCTGTCAAAAACTATTACACAGAGCAGGTAATTATGACATATTTTTTTTTTTTAATTAAGCAATGTAAGGTTTAAAATCACTTTAAATGTTTATGGGGTACTGTACCATATGCCTTGGCGAAATCCAGAAAAACCACAAGCAAAGGCCTTCCTTTTTCCAAATTATAGCTTACTTCTTCGTAAAATGAAAACAGGTTTATCTGGCAAGAATGCTTTTTCATAAATCCATGCTGGTTACTACTAATGATACCATTTTAAAAAGCAAACTCCTGTATATGGTCCCTTATCACCACCTCTAATAGTTTACATACTATTAATGCTAGGCTGACTGGTTTGTAGTTTCCAGTTTGTTGGCCCCTTTTTTTAAATATTGGCACTACATTCATCAATCAGCTGGTACCATTCCAGTCAGTAAGCTGTTCTTATACTGATACTTTTTCTGTAAGTCTAGTCTCAAACAGCCCTCTTTTGGTACTTAGATTTGAAAGACAACTAATTCAACAATGATAATGTAGATTAGAGCAGTCAGTTAGTGACTCATTTCACCCAATCAGCTAAGAGCATTTTGTAACCAGTACACCCATTGTAGAACTGGTGTAAAAGAACCCATGGATATAAAACAATATTATACAACTCAATGGATCCTAAACTTCTTAAATAAAAAAAGTGAATTATTTAAGAAATGTAATGTACAGAGATGACTATTTAATTCATGTCTTTGGAAAATGACATTAATTCATGAAATAATACTTTCTCTTCTACGTGATTCTTTTTAAACTACCATGTTTTAATGAAAGCCGGCATCAACTGAGTATTGGATTGCAGGCTATGAATAATTTTTCACCAGACATTTTATTCTTCAAAATTGGCAAAGTAAAGTGCTGGGTTTGCCAGCTATTGATCCTAAGAAAAACTGAATTTGTGAAGAGTATAATCTGTTTGTGACATAGTGTGCCAGGACTTAAAGAACAGTACAAAAGAAAAGTGAAGAAAATAGAATTGTTAGCATCCCTGTATGCGGTCTTACCATGAACCATAAACAATTAAAGGCAAAGCTGCTGGTTGACTAGTGACCTCTGCATCATAGTGGAACTATGAATTTCTCATCAGCTGGCACATTGATCCACAAACTGATTTTTCAAGCCAATGATGACCATATACATACTTTATATTGTGAATTGGACAGCATGATAGTGAACATTGGTTTTGACAGAATTGTTACTAAGACAAATGTCCATGAGACAAAGAGTAGTTTACCTTTATCAAAAAACTGCCTATGCAGGAAAGGGGTGCCTGTGGATAAGGACAAACTATGAAGCATTGACCAAAGTTAAATAATGTTCTTCCTATAGGTGTAGGCTATTTGTGTACTTCCCGAAGCCTAAATGGAAAACTCCCAGAGATAGCATCATCCTATTCTGCCCTGTTTCCAGCATGTTTCTAAGACTGTTCCAGACATTACTGTTCACACCCTCATCACAGGGGCAAGCTTTCAAACCCCCACACGTGTGGTCCTCCATCACAGCAACGCTAAGCTCAAAGTTACTGTGACAGGGAAGAGATAGAACACGTAAGACCCAGAATTAGATACTCATCCCTTACAGCTCCTAAACATAAAGGTGGCATAGCACTGCCCGACCTACAACGCTATTATTGGGCTTGCCAATTAACCCGAATAGTGGACTGGAATATCCATAGAGACTCAAAAGATTGGGTAAAACTAGAAGAATCAATTTCTTCAACTCCCCTGAAATTCACACCCTGGTTGCGCAAAACACACATTCCCAAAAATGTTCTTGACCACCCACTTATTGGTCCAACAATTCAAAGCTTTCAAATATCCTGTACCAAATTCAACATATCAAAAACACCGGGCCCCATGTCCCCCATCTATAACAATCCAGATTTCCCTCCAGGTTTGGAAGGGGAATTCCTACCGTCAGACACTACAAATAATGGCTTAAGAATACATCAAGTTCTACACTCAGGTAAATTAATGTCATCTACCCACATCCAGGCCACATGGAAACATAGCAGATTAAACTGGTGGTCATATATGCAACTCCAACATTTTGTTTCTGCACTTGATCGTGAAACGAACCTAAATTGCTCACTAACCCCTTTTGAACAATTATGTTCACTCACCACGCCTCAAAGACATGTTATATCTACAATCTACAACATACTTTGGGAAAATTTTTAACCTGATTCGGGAAAAGCGCAACAAAAATGGTTAAAAGAATTGAATATACACATATCAACAGACCAATGGGATCACATTTATTACTGTACACACAAAAGCTCACAAAATGTGTCTATTCAAGAGAATTCTTACAAAATACTCTCCCGATGGTACAGAACTCCCAAACTTCTTCATAAGTTTAATGCAGACATATCTGATAAAGGTTGGAGATGCAAACAGGCCACTGGTACTCTTTTACATATCTTTTGGGACTGTCCTCTTATACAACCCTTTTGGTCCTCTATACGTGATCAAATAAAGCAAATTACAACCCTCAACCTGGAATACCAACCGGCCCAATATCTCCTCCATTGTTCTTCTTCCCCAGCACGTTCACATGCAAAATCCTTCGCAGTAACATTAATCAATGCGGCCAAAATGAGCATTCCAGTACATTGGGGTACGACAAAGATACCATCCCTCCAATCTTGGATAAAACGTATTAACAAAATTGCTGAAATGGAACAATTGATAGCTGTAGCTAAAGATACTAATACCAAATATATTACCACTTGGGCCACTTGGTTTCACTATCAATCTTCAACCGAATATCAGAAAGTGATGGGCAATCCGCCTTGAATCCCACTTTTTTATTATTTGTGTCATACATTTATCTTTTTACCGTCAGACATTCTAACTATAATGCATAGACCACGCACACAATGTGCCTTTAGTTTGCCAAGCTTCCTCTCACTGTCAACAGACCACTAGATGATAGTGGACATGATCTATAAGAGATTATATTATGTGCCACAGTTCTCATTTTGGAAATAAATAATCCCCCCTCCCCTTTTTTTTTTCTCTCCCCTTCCCTTCCCCCTCTTCTCCTCCCCTCTTTCTCTCGATCCTTCTGCTACCTCTAATTACTTCCATATATTACCTCTACACCTCTCCACTCTCTCACCCTCCCTTCCCCCTCCGCTGTACTTAACCATTCCACCTACGACCCCGCCTCCCTCATCACCTCATAGCTGACTATAACATACTTTAACCCTTTGTATCTATGTGCAGGTCACATAGAGGTAAATATTCAACTGTTCGCAAATCGTACACTAACACATACCATTCTTACCTCCAACTAAGGAGATTGTAGTGAAACTTTGCCTATATGATAAACCACCAGAATACGGATACGTTTTTCACATTTCACTTCCTCAGAATTGCCTTGTCTTATGTTATCCGCCATGATTGCTCTTTTCTTCTTAGTTAAAACGCGGGTTATTATAACCCAACTCTAATTTAAAGACCATGTTCACCTTGTTACAAAATAAGATTGTTCTAGTCTAGATGTACAAGTTGCTTATAGTTACTGCGAACTCTGTTTTTCCATGTTCAATTTCTCAATAAAATTTACGGAAAAAAAAAAAGAACATGTGGAGGGATTTGAACTGGCCAATGCTGTTTTAGCAAGGTCCTAATAACAACACAGAATAGAATGATGCCATATTTGGGAGTTTTTCAATCATGCTTCCGGAAGCATGTAAATGGCCTATATCTATAGCAAGGGTATTACTTGCTACACATTACACATGTCTGCTATCCTCCCTTCTTGCTGTGACCCAGAAAGCGACATGTATGATGTCACCTTGGGTCAGCCTCTCATTGTCTCTGGCCAACATAGCTGGGAAGGCATGTATTGTAATGTGATTTCCATTGCAATACATTCAATGGAGCCCAGAGGAGAATGCATTTCTCATTAAAGAGAACCTGTCACCTAAAAAAAATCACTTTTTGTTTACTATGTGATAAAAAAAAAAAGTTAAGAAAAAAAATGTTACGCCCAAGTACATAAAATCTCCCCCCCCAAAAGATTTTTAACCCCCCCACATTTACACACGTACAAACGTACACACACATGTCGTGGGCGCCTACGTATGAAAACATCATTTACATGGCGATACGCGTTACATATCACCATACACGCTGGAGTGAGAGCAATAATGTAAGCGGTATGTAAGGACATCAAGTGCCGACCATCGTTGTTTGAGCGGAGAGGAGCACCAACTGTTGTGAGAGAGGGAGAGATAAGTTAGGTATGTTTTTCTGTTATAGCCCCTTAAGCTCACTGAACATTAGGGCCTTATGATAGTACTACCAAAAGGGTATTTTTTACAAACTGACTGCAGTTAAGTGTTACCTTTTTCCCAAACACAGGGGCCTGTGCCTCAGAATTTTAATATACTGACAGCATGTGGCAAGTGGTTAAGTAGTACTTTATATGTGGTATATGTTGTATATTAATCACTTGCCGACCGCCCACCGCAGATATACTGCAACAGGCTGGCTGGGCTGTGGGAACCGCGCATGCCCCCATTAGGCTCACAGGTCTCTGTGTTGATTCCACAAGTCCCTTCCGCATACAGTTAGAAAAAACTCACCTAGGCTCACACTTAACCCTTTGATCACCCCTGGGTTACCCCTTGCCTTCCTGTGTGATTATTACAGTAACAGTGCATATTTTTAGCACTGATTACTGTAGTAATGTCACTGGTCCCCCCAAAAAGGGTCAAAAAATGTCAGTTAGGGGTCCGATTGGTCCTCCGCAATGTTGCAATCCTGCTAAGAATCGCCATTACTAGTAAAAAAAAAAAAAAATGACATAAATCTTTCCCCTAGTTTGTAGACGTGATAACTTTTACGCAAACCAATCAAAATACGCTTATTGGGATTTTTTTTACCAAAAATATGTAGCAGAATACAAAATGATTTTTACATTTTTTTGGGGAATGTTATATAGCAGAAAGTGAAAAATATTGTCTTTTTTTTCTTTTCCCCAGAATTGTCGCTCTCTTTTGTTTATAGCTTAACCACTTGCCTACAGTGCACTTTCACCCCCTTCCTGCCCAGACCGATTTTCAGCTTTCAGCGCTCTCACACTTTGACTGAGAATTACTCAGTCATGCAACACTGTACCCATACAAAAATTGTGTCCTTTTTTTCACACAAATAGAGCTTTCTTTTGATGGTATTTGATCAATACTGGGTTTTTTATTTTTTGTGCTATAAATAAAAAAAGACTGAAAATATTGTGAAAAAACGAATTTTTCTTTGTTTCTGTCATAAAATTTTGCAAATTAGTCATTTTTCTTCACAAATTTTGGCCAAAATTTATACTGCTACTTATCTTTGGTAAAAATAACCTAAGTAAGTGTACATTATTTGGTCTTTGTGAAAGTTATAGAGTCCACAAGCTATGGTGCGAATCATTGAAAATTGATCACACTTGCTCACACCTGATGTACTGAAGGCCTATCTCATTTCTTGAGACACTAAAAAGTCAGGAAAGTACAAATACCCCCCAAATGACCCCTTTTTGGAAAGTAGACATTCCAAGGTATTTAATAAGGGGCATGGAGAGTTTTTTGAAGTTGTCATTTTTTCCCACAACTCTTTGCAAAATGAAGATTTTGTTTTTTGTTTTTTTTTTACAAATTGCCATATTAACAGGTTATTTCTCTCACACAGCACATGTATACTTGCAACTACACCCCAAAACACATTCTACTACTCCTCCTGAGTATGGCGATACCACATGTGTGAGACTTTTTCACAGCCTGGCCACATACAGAGGCCTAACATTCAAGTAGCCCCGTCCGGCATTCTAGGAGCACAAATTACACATATAATTTCCTGACAACCTATCGTACTTTTGAAGGCCCTGGAGCACCAGGACAATGGAAACCCCCATAAAATGACCCCATTTTGGAAAGCAAACAGCCCAACGTATAATTTTTGAGGCATAATGAGTCTTTTGAATATGTCATTTTTTTCCACAAGTTTTTGGAAAATGTGGAAAGAAAATGAAAACACATTTTTTTTTACACAAAGCTGTCCATTTATGCAATATTTCTAACACATAGCATGTACATAGCAAAAATTGCACCCCAAAATACATTCTGCTATTCCTCCTGAGTATGGCGATACCACATGTGTAACACTTTTTCACAGCCTGGCCACACACATAGGCCTAACATCCAAGTAGCGCTTTACACAAAGTTGTCCATTTATCCACTTTAAGACTGGGCCTATTTTTGACACTTGGTGTTTACAAGCTAAAATTATTTTTTTTGCTAGAAAATTACTTGGAACCCCCAAACATTATATATTTTTTTTTATCAGAGACCCTAGAGAATAAAATGGAGATTGTTGCAATATTTTTTATCACACCATATTTGCGCAGCAGTCTTCCAGATGCGATTTTTTTGAAAAAAAATCACTTTTTTGAACTAAAAAATAAGAAAACAGTAAATTTAGCACAATTTTTTTCCATAATGTGAAAGATAATATTACGCCGAGTAATTAGATACCCAACATGTCATGCTTCAAAATTGCGCATGCTCACAGAATGGCGCCAAACATTGGTACTTAAAAATCCCCATAGGCAACATTTTAAAAATTTCTGCAGGTTACTAGCTTAGAGTTACAGAGGAGGTCTATGGCTCAAATTATTGCTCTCGCTCTAAAGATCGCGGCGATACCTCACATGTATGGTTTGAACATCGTTTACATATGTGGGCGGGAATTGCGTATGCGTTTGCTTCTGCGCGCGAGCTAACGGGGACAGGGCGCTTTAATTTTTTTTTTTTTTTTTTTCCTATTTATTTTATTTATTATTTTTTTATTTTTACACAGTTTAAAAAAAAAAAATGTTTTGATCATTTTTATTCCTATTACAAGGAATGTAAACATCCCTTGTAATAGAAATAGGCATGACAGGTCCTCTTTATTGTGAGATCTGGGGTCAAAAAGACCTCACACCTCACAACTACACTAAAAAAGAAAAAAAAAAAATTGTTGAAAGAGGAAAAAAAAAAAAAAGAAAAAAAAAAAGCGGCCCTTTAAACCGGTTGCTAGGCAACGTCTTTTGACGTAGCTCCGGTCCTCCAAGACCATAGAGTTGAGTGAGGGCCATCTTGCCCTCACTCGACTTCCTGTCTCTGAGGATCCGGGACCGGATAGTTTTCCCCGCTGCCGGCTGGTCCGGTAAGCTGGGAAAACGTCTGGGACGCGGCAGGAGGGGGGGGGCACCTCTTCCCCTGCACCGTAAGGGTAATTCCGCGGCGAATCCGCCACTGGGACCACCCTTATCTGAAAGTCGACCGCCCGCCGTTTCAAAAAATACCGGGGTTATGGGGGCTATCTGCTGCCATAACCCCAGTATTTAGCTTTTAATGGCCGACGCATATAGTCGTTAGGCGGTCAGTAAGTGATTGCATGCATATGGCAAACAGGTGACGATGACTGATGGGGTGACGATGACTGATGGGGTGACAGGTGACAATGACTGATGGGGTGACAGGTGACAATGACTGATGGGGTGACAGGTGACGATGACTGATGGGGTGACAGGTGACGATGACTGATGAGGTGACAGGTGACGATGATTGATGAGGTGACAAGTGACGATGATTGATGGGGTGACAGATGACAATCACTGACGGGGTGACATGTGACGATGATTGATGGGGTGACAAGTGATGATCACTGATGGGGTGTCAAGTGACGATGATTGATAGGGTGACAGATGACGGTGACTGATGGGGTGACAGGTGACGATGACTGATGGGGTGACAGGTGACGGTGATTGATGGGGTGACAGGTGACGGGCGATAGTCACTGATGGGTGACAGGTGACGGGCGATGGTGCACGGCGGTACTGATGGCAGTCTCTGGTGACCGGTGAACTTTAGGCTATGTCCACATGTGAGCGTAGCGATCACGGGCAGAATCACTGCGATTCTGCCCGCGATCCAGAAATCATTGCAAATTGCGGGACGCCTGTGCGTTGCCCGTGATTTGCAATAGCACCCCAAACGCTGTGCGATGTTGCTGCGATTTCCGCCTGCCGAATTGAGGTAACATTGCGCAAACAACGCATGACGCCCCAAAGAAGCTCTTGTACCTTTTTTGGGCGTCATGCGTTATTTGCGCGATGTTACCGCGATTCGGCAGGCGGAAATGGTGGCAACATCGCACAGCGTTTGGGGTGCTATTGCAAAAAACGGGCAACGCACAGGCGTCCCGCAATTTGCAATGATTTCCGGATCGCTGGCAGAATCGCGGTGATTCTGCCTGCGATCGCTGCGCTCACATGTGAACGTTATGGGTGTCAATTTCTGGGCACTGATGAGGTGACTGTTGGGTGACAGGTGACATTGGGGGGGGGCTGAGGACTGTGTGGGGGGACCTTTATTAGTGTGATTTTACTTTTACATGTGTACAGAGCAATAACTCACTATTTCTAGCTCTTCTCCCCTCATACTGGAAACTGTATGAGGAGAGAAGAGCTAGTAACACTGAGTTACTGCTCTTTGTTTACATTTTCTGATCGGCTGTGAATGGATTCACAGCCGATCACATAGTAAACAGTCACTATCAGTGACTGTTTACTACTGCCGGTGACAGCTGTGTTCCTACGGAACACAGTGCCACCGACATGACCGCGCTGCGCGCTCCCGATCGCGCATGCGCGGTCATCTCCCGGCCGCCTCCATTGTGATCGGCTGTGTCATTGGAACACAGCCGATCACGTGGGAAACAGCCACGCCCAGTGGCTGTTTCCCCCCTGCCGGTGACGGGGGGTGTCCCGGGGACACCCCGACACCGGCAGTGCACGGCGGCGCGCCCGCGATCGCGCGCCTGCCGTGCATTTCCTGGGTCACGTCATATGACGTCCGCCCAGGATAATAGCCGCACCGTCCCGCCGTCATATGACGGCGGGCGGGCGGTAAGTGGTTAAAAAAAAAAAAATTGCACAGGTGATCAAATACCACCAAAAGAAAGCTCTATTTGTGGGGGAAAAAAGGACCTCAATTTTATTTGGGTACAGTGTGGCACGACCGCGCAATTGTCCATTAAATTAACACAGTGCCAAATCGCAAAAAATGGCCTGGTCATTTAGGGGGCAAAACCTTCCAGGGCTGAAGTGGTTAAGCATGTTATGCTTTATGAAATACAACTGGTTATTCCACGATCTCTATGGGTTGTGTGCTTATACTACAGAAAGCCCCTTAATGTCCAATTTGGAGCAATGTTTTTTAGTAATTTGGGCCCCCAGGCAAGGAGAAAAAAAGCAACTTAGTCTGCAACATCTGTAATTTACAGTTGTTCCCATTGTACATCCATTCATGACAGATTGAAGGCATACTATGAACAAATAGGCATAATGGCCTCACCCTTTGAGAAGTTGTCACCACAATGTTCTCTACTCACAGTCAATTTATGTAGGGAGTGGTGCTGATGTAGTTATGTTGGGGTCCCTCTCTGCATTTCCAAGGATCATCCACCACAGGAGAAAGTCAGGAGAAGAAGAGCAAGTGGTCACATGAAAGGCAAGAAAGCTGTAGGAAAAAAAGGTAGCATACTACAAATAAAAAAAAATAAAAAAAACATAACATACAGAAA
Organism: Pelophylax lessonae; assembly: GCF_965119305.1. Taxonomy (NCBI): domain Eukaryota; kingdom Metazoa; phylum Chordata; class Amphibia; order Anura; family Ranidae; genus Pelophylax; species Pelophylax lessonae. Next base: position 542,389,479 of record NC_138771.1, on the reverse strand, counting down.
GGAGGGGGGGGGGGTTAAACATTAAAAACATTTAAAAATGCACTACCTCTATTACTGCTGATATTCTGATCAATGCATATATCACACCTACAGTATTTCTGTTTCAATCATTTTTATTTGATTTTTCAAAATAGTAACAAACAAAATATAACAACAAAGCAATCTCTTAAAGACCACTACACACACACAGTGTAGTAGGTACACACAGAAACCATAATGTTGGACTGTTCAGTGAGACATGTCTGAGTTTGGAGGAGGGCATAGTATGTAAGAAAGTAGAGTATCAATGAACACGTGTCCATCAGCATGGTAGTAAATAGTCCAATCCCTGTGAAGGAACAGCAACTTATTGATAACCATAACATTTAGAAAATCAGATAAGGGGATCAGGCTGGCTCACACCAGCCCAATGATGCAGTAGGCCCACATGGGAGAATTATATGACAGATCTGGCTATAAGACCCATAGGGGCTTTAGGACCATTAATACATAGCATCTGCAAGATTGACTTTAAAATACTAAAATTTACAACGTGTGTTGTGAAGTACCAAAACATATTCTCAACAGATATCTTAATTATCTATCGGAGCAAATAGCCCCTCAGATCAAGGTTACCATTAAAAAAATAAAGAGGAAGCAAGGAAAAAAAAGGGGGGGGGGCAGGAAAAAGACAAGAAGAAAGAAAAGAGAAAGAACTAAGATAAAGAAAGTAGGTCCTACTGGGAATCCATTTCTTACGAACCCAGGAGTCAGCTCCGTGCATCTGGAACCTGTAGGTAAGTAAGCCAGGGGGTTCAGATCTTTGCATATACAGTGCATAGTTATGTTGAATTTATACTTTTGGACCTGTTGTAGGTATTTTGTCCTTTCCTTAGCCTTTAATGATTCCTGGAGACTAGGTAGTTGTGAATATTTATTAGCATGTATATGTGGGTCTGCATACATTTATGCACAGAGCTTTTTTTAAATTTTGACCTGAGAGCTGCATCCCTAGACACATTCATGTCCCATCCTGAGGATTTTAAAGGCTCAGTGATCTCTTACTGGGGCTTAGCATGCATTCACTATACAGACAGTTAGTCTATGGGTTTTTTGTCTGCAATATCCGTAGAATTAGTTTCCAGCAATGAGATTTATAAGAAAAGCACTACTCCAGTGCCATGACTGTCAGTTTCAAAGAAAGAAAAACTCTGCATTGGCATCAGCTAAGAAATACAGCACTGACCTAATCTATGGCTTCGGCCCAATGCCAAAGGATTGCCAATATCTGACAAAGATTAACTGTCTGCTTCCTCTAGATAGTTGATTTTCTCAGAACAAAACTACATTTTCTGTACTTTGAAGTAGTGGCTAGTCACAGAAAAGGAATTAAAGTTCCTTTGATAAAGTCAAAACAAGTAGACAATTAAAGATCTTTTGGGATGAAAAAAACATTTTAGGACAGCATGTGAAAATGTCAAACTATATGTTTCATACTGAAAGAGCAAAGGCATTGCTTAAACATGAACTGCAGGAAAACATCTAAACACTCAGATTAAATATTTATAAGGGATTTGCTTTACTTACTAAAGGATTTGTATTTCTGTCCACTTGGTCCTGGGATTTACATATATACAACATATTTAGGCCACCTTTCTGCATTGGTCTATGATTGGATAGTACAGCCTACAGACTGGTGGGGTCATCTCTTTGCTTATACCTGATTGGCCTCTCTCCAAATATAAGCACTGCTGTACACGAGATTACAAGTGGTTAAAATCATGCCAAATGTAGTAGCATTTCATTTAAAATACATTCATTGTTTTTTGGGTTTATTTCTTTTTTTTTAATAAAAATACATATATTCACTCATTGGTGTCTTTCAATAGCTGCATGGAGTTTGATTTACAATGCTAACGTATCATAATAGTAAACAAGTCCGTCATCCCATCGTATAATTATATTAAAGACAAAACCCAGGAAGTGACGGAAAGAGGTAGCACTACCTACACCATTTCACATATCTAAGTTTAGTGTGAATGGGGCTGACACTGGAAGCAGTGATGTGCAGGAAATTATTAAAGCTTCAGGTCAGAGAAAAAGACTGGAGAAAATGAAGTCAACTCCCTTCAACCTAACAAGTCTTAGCTTGCTGATCCACAGAAAACTAGACTGAGTAAAAAGCTATGCATTGGGTATGAGATGTGAGGGGTTCATGGCTGGGAGTGTTGAGTTTAAAAAAGGGCCTGGTAGGGTGTACTAAGTGCACAAGGGTGCATGGTGGGTTGTCCTCTTCTTAGACTGTACTGTAAGTGACATATCTAGACTGCCCGATTCTGTATGCAGTTTAATTTTCTAACATACAGCTACTTACTGGGACAAGAAAGAGTTGCAACTTTAATTAGAGCAATATTTTTTTCAAACCCAAAGGGATTGACAAGCGGGGAAAGGGACGTTGCGATACCAAAGGAATATAATGGAAAATGTAGATGCAAAAATAAAAAGAAATATATATATTCTTTATTATTAAGCATTTATAAAAGAAACACAATATGTTGTAATAATTAGTGTTGAGCGAACACGGACTGTATTATTCGTGTTCGTACCGAATAATTGGATTTTTTGTACCCGAACACGGACACGGACACTTTACTGTATGTTCGGGTAAAAATCCGTGTTCGGTCGTTTTATTTCCGGGTTTTGCATGCTTTGGCGCTCTTTTCATGGCGGGCTTTCAACAGCCAATCAACAATCGTTTAACTGGTGTGCCTTAAGCCATCCCAGCCATGCCTGCAAATGTCTCAGTAGCTGTGATTGGCCGTCTGAAGCATGTGACCAAGTCTTTATAAGTTCGAGGCAGCCGCAGCGGCGTCATTATGCTGCTTAGATTCAGGGACAGAGCACACATCAACGTGCTGGCTGCTGATTAGGGAAAGATAGGCAGGAAAAAACCATTTGTGTCCGGATAGAATTGAGGGACAGGTCGGAGTGTTTAGGCAGGGCGAGTTGTAGGCATTTTAGGGATAGAGTCTGCTGAATTATAGGGTCAGTGTCTTCTACAAACTACAATCGATATTGCTGTGTGGGGGGTGGGGTCTGCACTCAATCCTGATCTACGATCTCTTCTCAATCCTGTTAGGGACAGAGTCTGCTGAATTTTAGGGAAACTGTGTTCTACAAACTACAATCGATATTGCTGTGTGGTGTGGGATTGGAGATAGGCAGGTGTCAGTGATCCACATCCATTTTTCTGTGTGTGAGCTGCAGTGAACACAATCTTTTTGGGCTGCAGTGAACACAATCTTTTTGGGCTGCAGTGAACACAATCTTTTTGGGCTGCAGTGAACACAATCTTTTTGGGCTGCAGTGAACACAATCTTTTTGGGGTGCAGTGAACAAAATCTTTTTGGGGTGCAGTGAACACAATCCTTTTTGGTGTGCAGTGAACACAATCTTTGTGGGGTGCAGTGAACAAAATCCTTTGTGGGGTGCAGTGAACACAATCTTTTTGGGGTGCAGTGAACAAAATCCTTTTTGGGGTGCAGTGAACAACATCCTTTTTGGGGTGCAGTGAACACAATCTTTTTGGGGTGCAGTGAACAAAATCCTTTGTGGGGTGCAGTGAACACAATCTTTTTGGGGTGCAGTGAACACAATCTTTTTGGGGTGGAGTGAACAACATCCTTTTTGGGGTGCAGTGAACAAAATCCTTTTTGGGGTGCAGTGAACAAAATCATTTTTGGGGTGCAGTGAACACAATCTTTTTGGGGTGCAGTGAACACAATCTTTGTGGGGTGCAGTGAACACAATCTTTTTGGGGTGGAGTGAACAACATCCTTTTTGGGGTGCAGTGAACAACATCCTTTTTGGGGTGCAGTGAACACAATCTTTTTGGGGTGCAGTGAACACAATCTTTGTGGGGTACAGTGAACAGAATCTTTGTGGGGTGCAGTGAACACAATCTTTGGGGGGTACAGTGAACACAATCTTTGTGAGGTGCAGTGAACACAATCTTTGTGGGGTGCAGTGAACACAATCATTGTGGGGTGCAGTGAACTCAATCTTTGTGGGGTACAGTGAACACAATCTCATACTTCTGAAGGTTTGAGGGTGCTGCCTGTTCCATACTCCCCCTACTCCTCATCTAGCCTTTTAGGGGTACAAACAATAGTAATTGGGGCCTAGTGTGGTTGTGTACGTGTGATATACATACACTTTTTTGGGATCATATTTTCTATTCCGCTATTTAATCAAAAACCTTTGGGGATCAGTTAAATTGGGGGATAGTCTGTGTTGGTACGTGTGAGAGAGATCCACCTTTCCAAGTTGTTGGGGTTCATCTCATACTTCTGAAGGTTTGAGGGTGCTGCCTGTTCCATACTCCCCCTACTCCTAGCCTTTTAGGGGTACAAACAATAGTAATTGGGGCCTAGTGTGGTTGTGTACGTGTGATATACATACACTTTTTTGGGATCATATTTTCTATTCCGCTATTTAATCAAAAACCTTTGGGGATCAGTTAAATTGGGGGATAGTCTGTGTTGGTACGTGTGAGAGAGATCCACCTTTCCAAGTTGTTGGGGTTCATCTCATACTTCTGAAGGTTTGAGGGTGCTGCCTGTTCCATACTCCCCCTACTCCTCATCTAGCCTTTTAGGGGTACAAACAATAGTAATTGGGGCCTAGTGTGGTTGTGTACGTGTGATATACATACACTTTTTTGGGATCATATTTTCTATTCCGCTATTTAATCAAAAACCTTTGGGGATCAGTTAAATTGGGGGATAGTCTGTGTTGGTACGTGTGAGAGAGATCCACCTTTCCAAGTTGTTGGGGTTCATCTCATACTTCTGAAGGTTTGAGGGTGCTGCCTGTTCCATACTCCCCCTACTCCTAGCCTTTTAGGGGTACAAACAATAGTAATTGGGGCCTAGTGTGGTTGTGTACGTGTGATATACATACACTTTTTTGGGATCATATTTTCTATTCCGCTATTTAATCAAAAACCTTTGGGGATCAGTTAAATTGGGGGATAGTCTGTGTTGGTACGTGTGAGAGAGATCCACCTTTCCAAGTTGTTGGGGTTCATCTCATACTTCTGAAGGTTTGAGGGTGCTGCCTGTTCCATACTCCCCCTACTCCTAGCCTTTTAGGGGTACAAACAATAGTAATTGGGGCCTAGTGTGGTTGTGTACGTGTGATATACATACACTTTTTTGGGATCATATTTTCTATTCCGCTATTTAATCAAAAACCTTTGGGGATCAGTTAAATTGGGGGATAGTCTGTGTTGGTACGTGTGAGAGAGATCCACCTTTCCAAGTTGTTGGGGTTCATCTCATACTTCTGAAGGTTTGAGGGTGCTGCCTGTTCCATACTCCCCCTACTCCTAGCCTTTTAGGGGTACAAACAATAGTAATTGGGGCCTAGTGTGGTTGTGTACGTGTGATATACATACACTTTTTTGGGATCATATTTTCTATTCCGCTATTTAATCAAAAACCTTTGGGGATCAGTTAAATTGGGGGATAGTCTGTGTTGGTACGTGTGAGAGAGATCCACCTTTCCAAGTTGTTGGGGTTCATCTCATACTTCTGAAGGTTTGAGGGTGCTGCCTGTTCCATACTCCCCCTACTCCTAGCCTTTTAGGGGTACAAACAATAGTAATTGGGGCCTAGTGTGGTTGTGTACGTGTGATATACATACACTTTTTTGGGATCATATTTTCTATTCCGCTATTTAATCAAAAACCTTTGGGGATCAGTTAAATTGGGGGATAGTCTGTGTTGGTACGTGTGAGAGAGATCCACCTTTCCAAGTTGTTGGGGTTCATCTCATACTTCTGAAGGTTTGAGGGTGCTGCCTGTTCCATACTCCCCCTACTCCTAGCCTTTTAGGGGTACAAACAATAGTAATTGGGGACTAGTGTGGTTGTGTACGTGTGATATACATACACTTTTTTGGGATCATATTTTCTATTCCGCTATTTAATCAAAAACCTCTGGGGATCAGTTAAATTGGGGGATAGTCTGTGTTGGTACGTGTGAGAGAGATCCACCTTTCCAAGTTGTTGGGGTTCATCTCATACTTCTGAAGGTTTTTAGGGTGCTGCCTGTTCCATACTCCCCCTACTCCTAGCCTTTTAGGGGTACAAACAATAGTAATTGGGGCCTAGTGTGGTTGTGTACGTGTGATATACATACACTTTTTTGGGATCATATTTTCTATTCCGCTATTTAATCAAAAACCTTTGGGGATCAGTTAAATTGGGGGATAGTCTGTGTTGGTACGTGTGAGAGAGATCCACCTTTCCAAGTTGTTGGGGTTCATCTCATACTTCTGAAGGTTTGAGGGTGCTGCCTGTTCCATACTCCCCCTACTCCTAGCCTTTTAGGGGTACAAACAATAGTAATTGGGGCCTAGTGTGGTTGTGTACGTGTGATATACATACACTTTTTTGGGATCATATTTTCTATTCCGCTATTTAATCAAAAACCTTTGGGGATCAGTTAAATTGGGGGATAGTCTGTGTTGGTACGTGTGAGAGAGATCCACCTTTCCAAGTTGTTGGGGTTCATCTCATACTTCTGAAGGTTTGAGGGTGCTGCCTGTTCCATACTCCCCCTACTCCTAGCCTTTTAGGGGTACAAACAATAGTAATTGGGGCCTAGTGTGGTTGTGTACGTGTGATATACATACACTTTTTTGGGATCATATTTTCTATTCCGCTATTTAATCAAAAACCTTTGGGGATCAGTTAAATTGGGGGATAGTCTGTGTTGGTACGTGTGAGAGAGATCCACCTTTCCAAGTTGTTGGGGTTCATCTCATACTTCTGAAGGTTTGAGGGTGCTGCCTGTTCCATACTCCCCCTACTCCTAGCCTTTTAGGGGTACAAACAATAGTAATTGGGGCCTAGTGTGGTTGTGTACGTGTGATATACATACACTTTTTTGGGATCATATTTTCTATTCCGCTATTTAATCAAAAACCTTTGGGGATCAGTTAAATTGGGGGATAGTCTGTGTTGGTACGTGTGAGAGAGATCCACCTTTCCAAGTTGTTGGGGTTCATCTCATACTTCTGAAGGTTTGAGGGTGCTGCCTGTTCCATACTCCCCCTACTCCTAGCCTTTTAGGGGTACAAACAATAGTAATTGGGGCCTAGTGTGGTTGTGTACGTGTGATATACATACACTTTTTTGGGATCATATTTTCTTTTCCGCTATTTAATCAAAAACCTTTGGGGATCAGTTAAATTGGGGGATAGTCTGTGTTGGTACGTGTGAGAGAGATCCACCTTTCCAAGTTGTTGGGGTTCATCTCATACTTCTGAAGGTTTGAGGGTGCTGCCTGTTCCATACTCCCCCTACTCCTAGCCTTTTAGGGGTACAAACAATAGTAATTGGGGCCTAGTGTGGTTGTGTACGTGTGATATACATACACTTTTTTGGGATCATATTTTCTATTCCGCTATTTAATCAAAAACCTTTGGGGATCAGTTAAATTGGGGGATAGTCTGTGTTGGTACGTGTGAGAGAGATCCACCTTTCCAAGTTGTTGGGGTTCATCTCATACTTCTGAAGGTTTGAGGGTGCTGCCTGTTCCATACTCCCCCTACTCCTAGCCTTTTAGGGGTACAAACAATAGTAATTGGGGCCTAGTGTGGTTGTGTACGTGTGATATACATACACTTTTTTGGGATCATATTTTCTATTCCGCTATTTAATCAAAAACCTCTGGGGATCAGTTAAATTGGGGGATAGTCTGTGTTGGTACGTGTGAGAGAGATCCACCTTTCCAAGTTGTTGGGGTTCATCTCATACTTCTGAAGGTTTGAGGGTGCTGCCTGTTCCATACTCCCCCTACTCCTAGCCTTTTAGGGGTACAAACAATAGTAATTGGGGCCTAGTGTGGTTGTGTACGTGTGATATACATACACTTTTTTGGGATCATATTTTCTATTCCGCTATTTAATCAAAAACCTTTGGGGATCAGTTAAATTGGGGGATAGTCTGTGTTGGTACGTGTGAGAGAGATCCACCTTTCCAAGTTGTTGGGGTTCATCTCATACTTCTGAAGGTTTGAGGGTGCTGCCTGTTCCATACTCCCCCTACTCCTAGCCTTTTAGGGGTACAAACAATAGTAATTGGGGCTTAGTGTGGTTGTGTACGTGTGATATACATACACTTTTTTGGGATCATATTTTCTATTCCGCTATTTAATCAAAAACCTTTGGGGATCAGTTAAATTGGGGGATAGTCTGTGTTGGTACGTGTGAGAGAGATCCACCTTTCCAAGTTGTTGGGGTTCATCTCATACTTCTGAAGGTTTGAGGGTGCTGCCTGTTCCATACTCCCCCTACTCCTAGCCTTTTAGGGGTACAAACAATAGTAATTGGGGCCTAGTGTGGTTGTGTACGTGTGATATACATACACTTTTTTGGGATCATATTTTCTATTCCGCTATTTAATCAAAAACCTTTGGGGATCAGTTAAATTGGGGGATAGTCTGTGTTGGTACGTGTGAGAGAGATCCACCTTTCCAAGTTGTTGGGGTTCATCTCATACTTCTGAAGGTTTGAGGGTGCTGCCTGTTCCATACTCCCCCTACTCCTAGCCTTTTAGGGGTACAAACAATAGTAATTGGGGCCTAGTGTGGTTGTGTACGTGTGATATACATACACTTTTTTGGGATCATATTTTCTATTCCGCTATTTAATCAAAAACCTTTGGGGATCAGTTAAATTGGGGGATAGTCTGTGTTGGTACGTGTGAGAGAGATCCACCTTTCCAAGTTGTTGGGGTTCATCTCATACTTCTGAAGGTTTGAGGGTGCTGCCTGTTCCATACTCCCCCTACTCCTAGCCTTTTAGGGGTACAAACAATAGTAATTGGGGCCTAGTGTGGTTGTGTACGTGTGATATACATACACTTTTTTGGGATCATATTTTCTTTTCCGCTATTTAATCAAAAACCTTTGGGGATCAGTTAAATTGGGGGATAGTCTGTGTTGGTACGTGTGAGAGAGATCCACCTTTCCAAGTTGTTGGGGTTCATCTCATACTTCTGAAGGTTTGAGGGTGCTGCCTGTTCCATACTCCCCCTACTCCTAGCCTTTTAGGGGTACAAACAATAGTAATTGGGGCCTAGTGTGGTTGTGTACGTGTGATATACATACACTTTTTTGGGATCATATTTTCTATTCCGCTATTTAATCAAAAACCTTTGGGGATCAGTTAAATTGGGGGATAGTCTGTGTTGGTACGTGTGAGAGAGATCCACCTTTCCAAGTTGTTGGGGTTCATCTCATACTTCTGAAGGTTTGAGGGTGCTGCCTGTTCCATACTCCCCCTACTCCTAGCCTTTTAGGGGTACAAACAATAGTAATTGGGGCCTAGTGTGGTTGTGTACGTGTGATATACATACACTTTTTTGGGATCATATTTTCTATTCCGCTATTTAATCAAAAACCTCTGGGGATCAGTTAAATTGGGGGATAGTCTGTGTTGGTACGTGTGAGAGAGATCCACCTTTCCAAGTTGTTGGGGTTCATCTCATACTTCTGAAGGTTTGAGGGTGCTGCCTGTTCCATACTCCCCCTACTCCTAGCCTTTTAGGGGTACAAACAATAGTAATTGGGGCCTAGTGTGGTTGTGTACGTGTGATATACATACACTTTTTTGGGATCATATTTTCTATTCCGCTATTTAATCAAAAACCTTTGGGGATCAGTTAAATTGGGGGATAGTCTGTGTTGGTACGTGTGAGAGAGATCCACCTTTCCAAGTTGTTGGGGTTCATCTCATACTTCTGAAGGTTTGAGGGTGCTGCCTGTTCCATACTCCCCCTACTCCTAGCCTTTTAGGGGTACAAACAATAGTAATTGGGGCCTAGTGTGGTTGTGTACGTGTGATATACATACACTTTTTTGGGATCATATTTTCTATTCCGCTATTTAATCAAAAACCTTTGGGGATCAGTTAAATTGGGGGATAGTCTGTGTTGGTACGTGTGAGAGAGATCCACCTTTCCAAGTTGTTGGGGTTCATCTCATACTTCTGAAGGTTTGAGGGTGCTGCCTGTTCCATACTCCCCCTACTCCTAGCCTTTTAGGGGTACAAACAATAGTAATTGGGGCCTAGTGTGGTTGTGTACGTGTGATATACATACACTTTTTTGGGATCATATTTTCTATTCCGCTATTTAATCAAAAACCTTTGGGGATCAGTTAAATTGGGGGATAGTCTGTGTTGGTACGTGTGAGAGAGATCCACCTTTCCAAGTTGTTGGGGTTCATCTCATACTTCTGAAGGTTTGAGGGTGCTGCCTGTTCCATACTCCCCCTACTCCTAGCCTTTTAGGGGTACAAACAATAGTAATTGGGGCCTAGTGTGGTTGTGTACGTGTGATATACATACACTTTTTTGGGATCATATTTTCTATTCCGCTATTTAATCAAAAACCTTTGGGGATCAGTTAAATTGGGGGATAGTCTGTGTTGGTACGTGTGAGAGAGATCCACCTTTCCAAGTTGTTGGGGTTCATCTCATACTTCTGAAGGTTTGAGGGTGCTGCCTGTTCCATACTCCCCCTACTCCTAGCCTTTTAGGGGTACAAACAATAGTAATTGGGGCCTAGTGTGGTTGTGTACGTGTGATATACATACACTTTTTTGGGATCATATTTTCTATTCCGCTATTTAATCAAAAACCTTTGGGGATCAGTTAAATTGGGGGATAGTCTGTGTTGGTACGTGTGAGAGAGATCCACCTTTCCAAGTTGTTGGGGTTCATCTCATACTTCTGAAGGTTTGAGGGTGCTGCCTGTTCCATACTCCCCCTACTCCTAGCCTTTTAGGGGTACAAACAATAGTAATTGGGGCCTAGTGTGGTTGTGTACGTGTGATATACATACACTTTTTTGGGATCATATTTTCTATTCCGCTATTTAATCAAAAACCTCTGGGGATCAGTTAAATTGGGGGATAGTCTGTGTTGGTACGTGTGAGAGAGATCCACCTTTCCAAGTTGTTGGGGTTCATCTCATACTTCTGAAGGTTTGAGGGTGCTGCCTGTTCCATACTCCCCCTACTCCTAGCCTTTTAGGGGTACAAACAATAGTAATTGGGGCCTAGTGTGGTTGTGTACGTGTGATATACATACACTTTTTTGGGATCATATTTTCTATTCCGCTATTTAATCAAAAACCTTTGGGGATCAGTTAAATTGGGGGATAGTCTGTGTTGGTACGTGTGAGAGAGATCCACCTTTCCAAGTTGTTGGGGTTCATCTCATACTTCTGAAGGTTTGAGGGTGCTGCCTGTTCCATACTCCCCCTACTCCTCATCTAGCCTTTTAGGGGTACAAACAATAGTAATTGGGGCCTAGTGTGGTTGTGTACGTGCGAGATACATACACTTTTTTTGATCATATTTCCTATTCCGCTATTCAATAAAAACCTTTGAGGATCAATTGAATTGCGGGATAGTCTGTGTCGGTACGTGTGAGAGAGATCCACCTTTCCAAGTTGTTGGGGTTCATCTCATACTTCTGAAGGTTTGAGGGTGCTGCCTGTTCCATACCCCCCCTACTCCTCATCTAGCCTTTTAGGGGTACAAACAATAGTAATTGGGGCCTAGTGTGGTTGTGTACGTGCGAGATACATACACTTTTTTTGATCATATTTCCTATTCCGCTATTCAATAAAAACCTTTGAGGATCAATTGAATTGCGGGATAGTCTGTGTCGGTACGTGTGAGAGAGATCCACCTTTCCAAGTTGTTGGGGTTCATCTCATACTTCTGAAGGTCTGAGGGTGCTGCCTGTTCCATACCCCCCCTACTCCTCATCTAGCCTTTTAGGGGTACAAACAATAGTAATTGGGGCCTAGTGTGGTTGTGTACGTGCGAGATACATACACTTTTTTTGATCATATTTCCTATTCCGCTATTCAATAAAAACCTTTGAGGATCAATTGAATTGCGGGATAGTCTGTGTCGGTACGTGTGAGAGAGATCCACCTTTCCAAGTTGTTGGGGTTCATCTCATACTTCTGAAGGTTTGAGGGTGCTGCCTGTTCCATACTCCCCCTACTCCTCATCTAGCCTTTTAGGGGTACAAACAATAGTAATTGGGGCCTAGTGTGGTTGTGTACGTGTGATATACATACACTTTTTTTGATCATATTTCCTATTCCGCTATTCAATAAAAACCTTTGAGGATCAATTGAATTGCGGGATAGTCTGTGTCGGTACGTGTGAGAGAGATCCACCTTTCCAAGTTGTTGGGGTTCATCTCATACTTCTGAAGGTTTGAGGGTGCTGCCTGTTCCATACTCCCCCTACTCCTCATCTAGCCTTTTAGGGGTACAAACAATAGTAATTGGGGCCTAGTGTGGTTGTGTACGTGTGATATACATACACTTTTTTTGGATCATATTTTCTATTCCGCTATTCAATAAAAACCTTTCTAGGGCAAGATCTTAAATTACAGAAATATGAGGAGACCGTCAAATAAGGGCCGTGGCCTGGGTCGTGGTGCTGCTGGTAGAGCTCCTGTTGCAAGGAGAGGACATGGTCGATCTGTGCCAGCTACACGCACAAGTGAAACACCTTCCTCAAGTGTGAGTAGGCGACAGAACCTGCATCAGTATTTGGTAGGGCATCAAACGCCCCTAGAAGTGATGAGGCCAGAACAAGTTGAGGCGATAGTAGATTGGTTTGCTGCTGACAGTGCCTCCAGTTCCTTCACATTGTCTCCCACCCAGTCTACTGCAGAAAGGTCAGAGTTGGCACCTGCAGCCAATGTCCAACCGTCTTTCACCTCACCCCCTTGCAAATCAGGCCAGCAGTCTGAGCCCCAAGCCATACAGCAGTCTCTTATTCTTTTTGAGGACTCTGTCAGCAGGGTTTCCCAGGGCCATCCACCTAGCCCTGCCCCAGAAGTGGAAGAGATTGAGTGCAGCGATGCCCAACCACTTATTTCTCAAGATGAGTACATGCAAGGATCATCGCAGCACGTCTCCGATGATGACGAAACGCAGGTGCCAACTGCTGCGGCGTTCAGCATTGTGGAGACCGACAAGGAGGGCAGGGGTGAAGACTGGGTGGAAGATGATGTGGAGGACGATGAGGTCCTCGACCCCACATGGAATGAACGTCATGCAGGTGACCTGAGTAGTTTGGAGGAAGAGGCGGTGGTCGCACAGAGCCACCAGCACAGCAGAAGAGGGAGCAGGGTGCAGAAGCGGAGCGGCCGTGCCCTAGACACTACGCCCGCTACTGCCCAACGCAGCAAGGGAACGAGCGCACCAAAGTCAGCTCAAAGGAGTTCTCTAGCGTGGAAGTTCTTTAGAAAATGTGCTGATGACAGGACACGAGTGGTTTGCACCCTGTGCAATCAGAGCTTGAAGCGAGGCATGAACCTTCTCAACCTGAGCACAACCTGCATGATCAGGCATCTAAGTGCAAAGCACGAGCTGCAGTGGAGTACACACCTTCAAAACCAAGAAACGTCTCTGGCTCATCCTGCTTCCTCTTCTGCTGCAGTCTCGGCCGCTCCAGCCACATCTGTAGTGATACCGGCACCTGCCACCCCGCAAACAGACGATCTGTCAGCAACACCACCACCTGGGTCACCAACAACCATCTCCACAATGTCCCGTGGAAGCGTTCAGCTTTCCATCTCCCAAACACTTGAGAGGAAGAGGAAGTACCCCCCTACCCACCCGCGATCCCTGGCCCTGAATGCCAGCATTTCAAAATTATTGGCCTTTGAAATGCTGTCATTCCGTCTGGTGGAGACGCACAGTTTTAAAAACCTTATGTCGGTGGCTGTCCCACAGTACGTCGTGCCCAGCCGCCACTACTTTTCCAGGCAAGCCATCCCTTCCCTGCACAACCAAGTGGGGGAAAATATCAGGTGTGCACTGCGCAACGCCATCTGTGCCAAGGTCCACCTAACTACGGATACGTGGACCAGTAAGCACGGTCAGGGGCGTTATATCTCCCTAACGGCACACTGGGTAAATGCAGTGGCGGATGGGCCTGAGGCGGATAGCAATTTGGCGCATGTCCTTCCACCACCGAGGATTGCAGGGCGCTTCAGTTTGCCTCCTGTTCGTAACTCCTCCTACTCCGCTTCCTCATCCTCTACCGCCTCCTCATCCGGACAGCGTAACACCTTCACCACCAACTTCAGCACGGCCAGGGGTAAACGACAGCAGGCAGTTTTACAACTTGCCTGTTTGGGGGACAAACCACACACCGCGCAGGAGTTGTGGAGGAGCATGGAACAGCAGACAAATGAGTGGTTGCTGCCAGCGAGCCTCAAGCCCGGCCTGGTGGTGTGTGATAACGGGCGAAATCTCATAGCAGCTCTGGGCCTAGCCGGTTTGACGCACATCCCTTGCCTGGCGCATGTGCTGAATTTGGTGGTGCAGAGGTTCCTTAAAAACTACCCCGATATGTCAGAGCTGCTGCAGAAAGTGCGGGCCGTTTGTGCGCACTTTCGGCGTTCTCACCCTGCTGCTGCTCGCCTGGCAGCGCTGCAGCGTAACTTCGGCCTTCCCGCTCACCGCCTCATATGTGACGTGCCCACAAGGTGGAACTCCACCTTGCACATGCTGGAAAGACTGTGCGAGCAGCAGCAGGCCATAGTGGAGTTTCAGCTGCAGCACGCACGCGTGAGTCGCTCTGCGGAACAGCACCACTTCACCACCAATAACTGGGCCTCCATGCGAGACCTGTGTGCCTTGTTGCGCTGTTTTGAGTACTCCACCAACATGGCCAGTGGCAATGACGCCGTTCTCAGCTTAACTATCCCACTTCTATGCCTCCTTGAAAAAACAATTCGGGCGATGATGGAAGAGGATGTGGCACAGGATGAGGAGGAGGAGGAGGATGAAGAGGTAACATTTCCAAGGCTTTCAGGGCAGTCATTCGCAAGGGGCTCCGAGGGTGGGTTCCTGCACACGCAAACGCCAGGGACGCAATTGTCCAGCAGGGGCACAGTTCTGGAGGATGAGGAGGATGAGGAGGAGGAGGAGCTGGAGGAGGAGATGGAACCATGTTCACAGCAGGGTGGCACCCAGGCCAGCTCATGGCCATCACTGGTGCGTGGCTGGGGGGATACAGAGGACACGGACGATACACCTCCCACAGAGGACAGCCTTTCGTCGCCTCTGGGCAGCCTGGCACACATGAGCGATTACATGCTGCAGTGTCTCCACAACGACCGCCGAGTTGCCCACATTCTAACTTGTGCTGATTACTGGGTGGCCACGCTGCTGGATCCCCATTACAAGGACAACGTACCGTCCTTAATTCACTCACTGGAGCGCGATCGCAAGATGCGCGAGTACAAGCGCACGCTGGTAGACGCCATGCTGCTGGCATTCCCATCTGACAGCGGGGCCACAGTGGAAGCACAAGGCAGAGGAGGAGGAGGAGGAGGTCGCCAACGCAACCAGGGCACCGCCAGCACCTCAGAAGGCAGGGTTAGCATGGCCGAAATGTGGAAAAGCTTTGTCAGCACGCCACAACAAACAGCAGCACCAGCAGCTCAGATGGAACGTCTTAGCAGGAGGCAGCATTTTACCAACATGGTGGAGCAGTATGTGTGCACACGCCTACATGTAGTGAATGACGGGTCTGCCCCCTTCAACTTCTGGGTCTCCAAATTGGGCACATGGCCTGAGCTTGCCCTTTACGCCTTGGAGGTGCTGGCGTGCCCTGCAGCCAGTGTATTATCTGAACGGGTATTTAGCACGGCTGGGGGCGTTATAACAGACAAGCGCAGCCGCCTGTCCAGAGACAATGTGGACAAGCTCACGTTCATTAAAATGAACCAGGCATGGATCCCACGGGACTTTTCCGTACCTTATGCAGAATAGCAATGGATACCGACCTTACCCACCCATTGTTCCATTTTTGCTCTTTCTCACTCTTTTGGGGTGTACCCTCATTTAAAATTTTTGAAAAGAAGCAGTGTTGGCTACCTCGTCCTCCTCCTCAGGGCCAGATTAATGTAGGGGCTATTGGAGCTGCAGCTCCAGGCCCCTACCTTTTATATAGGCCCCGGGTTGGCCATATTCACTGTTACCGCTCTTCTGTCACTTGTAAACACAGAAGTCTGGCTTCTATGCTCGCTTCCCCAGGCAGCACCCTCAGAACCTCCCCACACAGCGTGAAGGCCGGACAAGGAGGGACAGTTGGCGATGCATGGATGTGTTTATGGGCTTCAGAGACAGCATCCCATGTTGAATTAGGCATGCATGGCTGCACCCTTCCTCCTCTGGGTGCATGGCAAGGCACGGCCCTTAAGGCCCTTCAAAATCCTCAGCACCAAGCCCATGATGCTGTTAATCCGGCCCTGGTCCTCCTCCACCGCCGCTTCCACCTACACCGCCCATAGGTGTGCGCAGCCTATTGCATTAAGGTGTGCACCCCAAAGTTGAAATACACATGCATGTGTTTGCCAGCAGGGAGAGTAATGTATCGGGGCCATGTACCTGTAGGCAAGGAGAAATAGAGCAGAGCAGGTCCCAGGGAGATCTTTCCCATCTCCTCACTGGCAATGCTATGTGCCCTAGGTGATTAGGGTGTGCCCAGGCACACCCAGCACACCCTGTGCGCACGCCTATGTCACCGCCACATCCACCACCACCTCAACCTCCCTCCTACTCCATATGGGCCTCGTCCTTCAGAGATGAAGAAGAACATTGTTTTATTTTTCTGTTTTTTTTTTGTTGTTTTAAGTTATTTCCCTATCCACATTTGTTTGCAGAGCACTTGCCATGCTCTTAATTACGTTTTGCTGCCATTTGCAGCACTCTAGCCCTTTCCTTTGGTGTTTTAGAGCCATTTTAGTGCCTTAAAGTTCGGGTCCCCATTGACTTCAATGGGGTTCGGTGTCCGGGAAAAGTTCGGTAAAAGTCCGGGACACGGACCCGGACTTTTTTTTAAAGTTCGGCCGAACCCGTCGAACACGGACATCTAGGTGTTCGCTCAACCCTAGTAATAATATCACAGATTTTTAAGTACAAAGATACTGTAGATACAGCAAACATTAAAAGTGCACACAATACAGAAAATATTGACGAAAAAGGAATTTTGTATATTCCACAACAATACTCATGTATAGCAAGATATATGGACTCCAAACCCTTACGAGTTTCGATTAAAGGTCTTCTTCTGGAGGTACACTAGTCCAGAGTTTTAACCCATATATCAGAGTAGAGTGCAAAAAAGATTAATTCTTTATTAATAAAACATACATAGTGGCTGTGAGCAGAGTGGTATGCAGGGGAAGCAGCCAGACACTGAAACCCGAACCCAGACACCACAAGGGACTAGGGCAAAGCTGAATGATATGGTCCTGCTTAACTTTGGATGGGTGTTGAGGATCAGTTGACCCGGTATTAAGGGGGGTGAGGTGAGAACTCCCATTTAGAAACCCCAGTATACCCCTATATCCAGGGCTAAGCAAACAGGTAAACTGCTTCTATAGTCTGTATTACACAAATCCTTTTTGTGAATATTTTATTGCATTGTGTGCATTTTTAATGTTTGCTGTACCTACAGTATCTTTGTACTTAAAAATCTGTGATATTAGTACAACATGCTGTGTTTCTTTTATACATGCTAAATAATAAAGATTATATATATTTTTTATATCTTTGCATCTACATTTTCCATTACATTCCTTTGGCATCGCAACGTCCCTTTCCTCGCTTGTCAATCCCTTTGGGTTTGAAAAAAATATTGTTCAAATTTGGGATAGATACCCCATTTTGTCATTTTAGAGTGGAACAGAGCATTCTAACTTTGATTAGAGATTATTTATTATACCAATAATTAATTTAACCTATAATTGATTTTTTACTACCATTTTTTTCCATTAAACTGGCTTTGCAAAATATATCAGACCAAAAAGAGGGACAACGAAGTAGGAAAGAAAAACAGAGAGATTTGGTTTCTAAAAAAGCAACAGTGGGGACCTATGCATGATATACTCCACACTTCTGTACTCTGAACTCTGTGCTCTATGCACTAATCTTTATAATTATAACACCATTGCCACAGTATTAGACAGAAGATTTTCATACTATTGGGTTTTCTGAAATGCATCCTGTTCAATAATTAGTTATGCATTTGCTTGTACAGCATATACTTTAATACCTATGTATGGGTCTATGGATGAGAATGATCACTGTGAATGTTATACCCATTCTCATTGGGGGCTGAGAACAAAATAAAATTAGCAAGTTCTCCAAAATTGTCCTTAATTTAAAGTGTTCATAAAATCATTCCTTTCAATATATTTTTTTTAGGAAGGTTTCACAATAAAAGGGTTTAGTAATGCAGACAACACGGGGTTAATGAATAAAAAAAAAAAACTACTTTTAAAGCAACTATGAAAGCAATGTATACAAAAGGCAAAAACAGACTCTGATAGACAGATATACAGTGGGTACGGAAAGTATTCAGACCCCCTTAAATTTTTCACTCTTTGTTATATTGCAGCCATTTGCTAAAATCATTTAGGTTCATTCTTCTTCCTCATGAATGTACACATAGCACCCCATACTGACAGAAAAACACAGAATTGTTGACATTGTTGCAGATTTATTAAAAAAGAAAAACTGAAATATCACATGGTCCTAAGTATTCAGACCCTTTGCTCAGCATTTAGTAGAAGCCCCCTTTTGATCTAATACAACCAGGAGTCTTTTGGGAAAGATGCAACAAGTCTTTCACACCTGGATTTGGGGATCCTCTGCCATTCCTCCTTGGAGATCCTCTCCAGTTCTGTCAGGTTGGATGGTAAACATTGGTGGACAGCCATTTTTAGGTCTCTCCAGAGATGCTCAATTGGGTTTAAGTCAGGGCTCTGGCTGGGCCATTCAAGAACAGTCACGGAGTTGTTGTGAAGCCACTCCTTCGTTATTTTAGCTGTGTGCTTAGGGTCATTGTCTTGTTAGAAGGTAAACCTTCGGCCCAGTCTGAGGTCCAGAGCACTCTGGAGAAGGTTTTTGTCCAGGATATCCCTGTACTTGGCCGCATTCATCTTTCCCTCGATTGCAACCAGTCGTCCTGTCCCTGCAGCTGAAAAACACCCCCACAGCATGATGCTGCCACCACCATGCTTCACTGTTGGGACTGTATTTGACAGGTGATGAGCAGTGCCTGGTTTTCTCCACACATACCGCTTAGAATTAAGGCCAAAAAGTTCTATTTTTGTCTTATCAGACCAGAGATTCTTATTTCTCACCATCTTGGAGTCCTTCAGGTGTTTTTTTAGCAAACTCCATGCGGGCTTTCATGTGTCTTACACTGAGGAGAGGGTTCCGTCGGGCCACTCTGCCATAAAGCCCCGACTGGTGGAGGGCTGCAGTGATGGTTGACTTTCTACAACTGTCTCCCATCTCCTGACTGCATCTCTGGAGCTCAGCCACAGTGATCTTTGGGTTCTTCTTTACCTCTCTCACCAAGGCTCTTCTCCCCCGATAGCTCAGTTTGGCCGGACGGCCAGCTCTAGGAAGGGTTCTGGTCGTCCCAAACGTCTTCCATTTGAGGATTATGGAGGCCACTATGCTCTTAGGAACCTTAAGTGCAGCAGAAATCTTTTTGTAACCTTGGCCAGATCTGTGCCTTGCCACAATTCTGTCTCTGAGCTCTTCAGGCAGTTCCTTTGACCTCATGATTCTCATTTGCTCTGACATGCATTGTGATCTGGAAGGTCTTATATAGACAGGTGTGTGGCTTTCCTAATCAAGTCCAATCAGTATAATCAAACACAGCTGGACTCAAATGAAGGTGTAGAACCATCTCAAGGATGATCAGAAGAAATGGAAAGCACCTGAGTTAAATATATGAGTGTCACAGCAAAGGGTCTGAATACTTAGGACCATGTGATATTTCAGTTTTTCTTTTTTAAAAAATCTGCAACAATGTCAACAATTCTGTGTTTTTCTGTCAGTATGGGGTGCTATGTGTACATTCATGAGGAAGAAGAATGAACTTAAATGATTTTAGCAAATGGCTGCAATATAACAAAGAGTGAAAAATTTAAGGGGGTCTGAATACTTTCCGTACCCACTGTACATATAATTCCTGTCCTGCTGACAGTGGTTTCACCAGGCAAGAAGTGAAAAATAACTAAGAAAAGAAAATAATTGATATTGCTGTGTGTGTCTCTCTTTTTTTCCCTCACTTCTTGCTTGGTAAAATGTTGTCAATAGAACAGAAAATTAGGTTAAATCTGTCTACTTCATTTAAAGATAAAAAAAAAGTTTTGGCTGGACACATACCAAATCTCTTAGGACATTTAAAGAATAACTGCATTTTCAATCATAATTAAAATTTCTGTTTGCCCCCCTCACCCCTTGACCTCCCCCCCCTACCCCCTGAACTAATATACTCCCTCCATCCCCCACCCATGACCTAAAACGGAAGACCAACTCCCGCAAGAAAATGTAATGCTTCAAGATGAATATTTTTTCCTCCAGTCAAACCTACACAGGTATAGCTAATGCTTATAGGGAATTCCAGTTGGGTCAGTGATGTCACTCATTGGACACTGCAGATGGGATTAAAAACATCACTATTTATGTACTTTCTCCACCACTCAGTCACCCATACCTAGCTCTCACTTGCATGTGATACAATATATAATAAAAAGTACAGCGCTAAACCAAATAAATAAATATAAAAATATCAAAAAACAAAAAAGTGCAAAAGTGCTAATATTTAGTGATAGTGACAGTAAAGTCCATATAATAATTGTTATGATGTCATTAGCACTGAGTCACCCGCACTTGAATGTACCCAAAGGTGGTGTTTGAAGGCAGCCCTGGAGGTTTCCAATTTTATTGTAAAAGGTAAAAAACGTACATCATGGGGGCGTGGTATGGACATGGCCGGCTGTAGCTGTGTTTTCAACGAGCTCCGCGCCTGTCTGCCCTTTACCCAGCCGACAATCTCTGTAGACGCCTGGAATGAGGTCTGCGAAACGCAGAAAGACAAGGGGAGCATCTGGACCTTCGACTGCCCCTCATCGGACCCCGGTACGGGGTGAAATTCAACAGTTCTTCTCTTCCCCCTCGGCTCCCGCCACTGCAGCCAAGATGGCGACCGCCCACCCTCCTTCGCTTCAGGCCGCTCTCCTGATCCAGAAAGACTGCGGGATGTGCTCTGCCATTTACACCGCTTCGCCCACCACGAACTAATCATTCGGAAAGCCTGGGATGTGGGCACACTGGACTTTGACGGGGCCACCCTTAAAATGCTTCCAGATCTGTCCAGGGCCACACTGTATCGCAGGGCTCTGCTCCAGCCCCTCCTGGATCTGGCCCGCAGAAGTGGTGTTACCTACAGGTGGGGCTACCTGCTCTCCCTCACCTTCCGCAAGCCCAACTCATCCTTTACCCTGCGATCCCAGGCTGAGTTGCCTGCCCTCTTTGCCTTTTTGGACGTGGAACCCATCCAGGTGCCGAACTGGCTACTCCTGCTGCCGAGACCATCTGACCGCAGGGCGACTACCTTGGGGGGTCCCGTCGGCTCTCCTCGCCCGTAACGAACCCGGCGCGGTTCCCGGCCCCGGAGGCGTCCAGGGAACCTTAACTATCTGTTTCTGTGTTTTCAGCTCAAGAGACGCTCCGGACTCGCGGACCCCCCCCGTTTCTTCACTGCCCCTCTCGGACATCCCCGTGGATCAGGTTTGCTCAATGAGTTGCCCCCCCCCTTCCCCCCCCTTCCTAACCAGTGCACGGACTTGGGTCCACACACCCTCATAGTTGTTGCTAAACTGTTTAAGTGTAGCCCTGTTTCCCTGCTGCTGCTATTTTGCTACCCGTACTGCCGGATTTATGCTCTTCGCTGACTGTCACTGCAGCAATTGCTGAGAGCCCACTTGTGATAGTGACCAGATGGTGACATCGGACATACGGGTTGAACTAATCCCCTCCTTCTCACTCTATCGGGCGTTGGGGACTTTTGTATTGCTTTGCAACTGCTGCCCAGGGTGCTGTTGGGAAGAGTGATCTAGGGGTTACACAGTGTGTGCCTGGGGGGGGGGCAGGGGGGATGTGGGAGGGGCAGATGTGGGTAATGTAGGGGTGCGTATTTGGGAGTTTAGCTTGGTTCAACTCTGTTTATTTCTGGGGGGTCCGAATTACCTGGATTGGGGGTGTTGTTGTCCCCCAAAGTTGTTTTTTACCTTGTCTTAGGGCACCCGGTCCCGGATGGGGCGCGGGCGGGATCCCATCTGAGTTCTGCCCTGGGTGGAGGGAGGGGCCACTTGGGTTTCTGTGCTCTTTTGCAGGTTCTTCCCCGGTGATTCAGGTGGTCCGGACTAGTTGGACTATATCTTAACTTTCGGGCAGAGTCGGGCTCTTCTACGGGCTGCTGGACACTCATGAGTGTGCTGGGGCTCGGGGGGGGTGCCTCTGACTCTCCTGAAATCTCATTGGTTACTTGCACTATGATCAGAGGTTTATTTGCTATGCCTATGTTTTGGGTGTTTTTACATATTGAATGTTCAACTTATGGGGATTTTGCATTTATTTTTCCATTCTTGTGCTCCCTCCACATACTCCTTTCCCAGTTCCCAGTTTCCATTTACTGCTCTGCTACCTCTGGTGGCATGTCTTGTTCCTTATCTTCCAGATCCACTCTAAGATCCCCATGCTGCTTTCCTATGTTCCTCTACTTTTTTCTATACAACAAGCTGGGCGGGTTAGACAGCCGGAACCAGGCTTTTTTGGGCTGTACCATCTCCACCCCCAATAGGTTAATGCGCGGTGGACATATTGCCTGCCGGCGTTAGTGCAGTTTTTCTGCTCTTTAGTTCCCTTAGATCCTCGGTCTCCTTCCTTCTCCCTCCTGCCCCCTTCTCCCCCCCCTCTACTGTCCTTCTTTGGCCTCTTCTCCTCTACCACTCTCTCTCCTTTGCCCTCCCCCCCCTTTGTCCCTCCCTTGTGTGTACCATGTTTCGTGCTGGGCCATGGACGCTCTTCGCGTGGTTTCTCTTAATGCTAATGTCAATGAGTTACACCGCTACCGAGCTGACGTGGCATTCATTCAGGAGACCCAATTTCGAGGCGACCGACTTCCATTCCTCAGAAACCGTTTCTATCCGCTCTCGTAGCATGCAACCAACGCTGTGGTGAAATCTATGGGAGTCTTCATTTTCCTGTCTGCTAGGGTACCCTGGAAATGTGATGGTATTCTGATAGACCCCGAGGGCCATTTCCTGTTCCTCAAGGGGACCATTGGTTCTTTCCGCCTCACCTTTTCATGCATATATGCTCCCAACGAAGGGCAGGCCTCCTTCATGGTGGGTGTACTGGAGAAATTGACTACTTTTCAGGACGGACAGCTGATCATGGGAGGGGACTTCAACATCCCCTTGGTGCTGACAGTGGACACTTCCTCTGGGGCCTCTTCCATCCCTCACGGGATTAGAAGAAGATTTCTCCAAGCTCTTCACGGCGTGCAATTGGTGGATGTCTGGAGGCTTCAACACAGTGGAGAACGGGATTACTCCTTTTATTCGCCTCCCCACAGGACGTATTCCTGCATTGACTTTTTTCTGATTCCTCACTGCCAACTTCATGCTGTGAAGACCACCACCATAGATTCGATCACCCTCTCTGACCATGCACTTATCTCTATGACTTACTGTCTAGCGGAGGGCTCGGAGACTGGGACTAAGGTCTGGTGTCTTAGTGACTCGCTACTCCAGAACGCGGAGGTGCAGGCAGAGGTCTTACGGGAGCTCACAGAGTATTTTCAAGTAAATCTCCCGGAGGACTGCGACCCGGGGATAATCTGGGAGGCACACAAGATGGTAGTGCGTGGGCTTTTCATCAAGCATGGTTCCCAACTCAAGAAGCTACGCCTACAGCTGCTGGAACAGCTACTGGGCGAGATTCATGCCTTGGAGGCTAGACACAAACGCTCCTTCCCTAGGGAGGTAAAACAGGAACTCTTTGTGCAATTGCGCGGAAGCTATGTAGTCCTCGAGGTGCGACGCGGAGGTCGACGAGGGAGGTAGGTTATATAAGGTCTAAGTGAAAGAAGCCTCTTGAGTCATGTTTCTCAAAACTCTCAGGGCGAGATCCACATATGCAAATTCTCTAAACCAAGCGGATCAGCTTCCAGGTTCCTTCGTTGGATTTCCTGCCTTATAGCAGTCCATGCTCATGTCTCCCTGATTTCTGGTAAGCATCCATCTTTACCGTTAAATGTCATCATTGCATCACTGTAAAATGTCCACCATTTGAATGCCATCTCAGAAGTTCTCTGCGGTAAGGGTGTGAAATACGATCACCTGTACACAGTGGCACGTTCATTTGGCACGGAACACCTTTTCCAAGTTTTGAAGTTACATTTGCTTCACATTATTTGAGAGACTTGTTTTTATTTTCACCTTTGTCCAATAGATTATTTATATCAACACGGACTTGTTCACAGGATCACTTATAGTTTCGCACTTACATTGACACGTGCAAGAGACTATTTATTTCTATGTTTATTGATTTTTATCAATTCATTAAGTTAGCGCACTAATTATTTGTTTTATTCACCATTATCTGTATTTGTCTAGTGCTGCTTTCCTTTTTCACTCATAATTTGCGCACCTTTCACTCTCACCATTTGCACATATACACCATGTGATACACTATCAAATAGAACCAGAACTTTTTCCCGTCAACACTGAAGGTTTAACTCTCTTTTCAGAGCTGAAATTTTAAAGCACAAGACAATTTATTATGACCACTGTCAGCCTCCATATGGTTTCCCTATTAAAATTACATTTTCAAAATGGCATCCATGGATGCTTTCAAAACAGAACAACACAAAGTGATTGTTTAAGCAAAACATGACTTCCAGAGCATTGATTGCGGATCAACATTCTGTGTGGGCGAGGCAAGCACTTTTAATGCTCTTTCCTTAAATCTTGGAACCGAGTCAAAAATCACATATGTGCAAATATCTCAGATTGTATTGATATACATTTTTGTTAAAAAAAGAGGAAGCACATGAAAGTGACAAACTGAAGAATAGCCAGAGTGGATTTTCACGTATACTTACAATCCAAAAGGCATTACATTTGTGGAAATTAGTTCACATATTGTTTAAAAATTGCTTGACTAAAATATTAATCAATTCCCCCAGCTTAAATAGCAACATGGGCTGCATGGGTTTATAAGTGGCCACAGCAGACATTTTATTTACACAAAATTAACATCCCAATAAATAACTATAATTAGATAGATAAGATAAATGAATGTTGTAAAAGTTACCAAGGTGGGGTCTTTGTAAATCCATAAACACAATATTTATTTAGTATCACCCTGTCCTCGGCTGCACCATACCATTTCAAAGAGATTACCAAATGCATGCCCTCTTTATCTCCTCTAACTCCTGGAAGAACCACCATAACCGAACCAAGTGGATGATACATACCACCAGATAAACTTTCATTTTTTTTTTTTTTTTTTTAACATTCTGAAGTATTTAATTGACCCCTAAAGACACACCAACCCATCAAGCTGCTGTGACAATGATTCTTTTCCCTTTTCCTGATTTTTTCTGATCTCTTTGACTCCAATTTTTGAGATGAGGTTCCAGCATTCCCCACAGACTCTACCCATGCAGCTTTTCCCTGTCCATTTGACCTTCCCCAGCCACCACCTTCCTCACATTAACCTAATGTATGAAACCTCTATTGACCTTTTCCTCCCCTTCATGCAATCCCATTGTCTTTTGTTTTTATTTGGACCTGACTTCATGAGCATACAGTATAATTTGTAAAAGAACAAAGTAGGGCTTGTTTACAAAGCCAGTGTCTCCAACAAATTTTCCTTTGCCAGCTCTTTTAAAATGTAAAATAAAGAAAATAAAAAACTACAAGCATAAAAAGGAGAACACAGTTGTTTTCTATATGAAGCACCCTCCTAGGTAGGTGCTAGAGATAAAGTATAGTTTTGAGTCCTGTCTGCTTACCATAAGACTGCAGGTAAATATATATTGTTCTCTGCCAACCAGAGAGCAGGATCTGTTAGTGAGGTCTGCTCACTGTGCTCAGGTGCAACTCGTTCTGTCTGCAGAGTGTTTCACACTGGTCCTATAGGGAGTGTATTGGAGTGTACAGGCATTTGATACAAGCCCTGGTGATTTGGCAAAGGAAAAGTCCCTCAGTGCATGCTGAGATACTGTATAAAAGCCAGGAACACATGTGCTCAGGGACTTTTGGCAGGATAGTGAAGTCCCGAAGGGAAGGGGCGGCTGCCTCCTCCTCTCACTGTCCCATTATTCCCCACAGACTCTACTTGTGCAGCTTTCCCTGTACATTTGACCTTCCCCAGCCACCACCCTCCTCACATTAACCTAATATGTGAAACCTCTCTTTGACCTTTTCCTCCTCCTCTGTAGAGGTGTCACGCGGCCTCAGGTAGTCAACCTGAAGGCCTGGAGAGTGCTAGTGAAAAACTGAACCCAGAGTTCCGGTGAAGCTGACTGAAAGGGGAAACACTGGAGGATCTGATTCTGCAATACAGTGAGTGCAGATCTGTGTCAAGGGGCCTGACCTGAGGGGGGCCACCCCTGCAGCTAGAAGAGTTTGTGGATAGGTGTCAGGAAAGGGGATGCTAGTGAGTGTCCCGAAGATAATGTAGATTCACCAAGTCTTTGCTGGAGAGAAAAGAGCAAGGAGACTTAACCCTTTCCATACATGTGGCAGTATGAATTAAGCAGTGCAGCTGCTTCCACA
Source organism: Pelophylax lessonae (assembly GCF_965119305.1). Taxonomy (NCBI): domain Eukaryota; kingdom Metazoa; phylum Chordata; class Amphibia; order Anura; family Ranidae; genus Pelophylax; species Pelophylax lessonae. Next base: position 542,362,722 of record NC_138771.1, on the reverse strand, counting down.
AGCAACCTGGTGAGGCCAGGTGAGAGTTGTCCTTATCTATTGTGAATAATTGCAGTTGGAGTATCCCACTATTCCCTTTTCCCATCCAATTTCCAAAATAAACACTAAAAACAAATACCCCTGGACCGTTTATTGTGTGATAAGCCATCAGAAGTAAGGATGGATGTGTGAACTGTACCCCAAGTGACTGTGTGCTAGTAATCAGAGGAGGCCTGAGAAGTCATCATACAGCAGGAGCTACATATACAATAATGGATAACTTTTACAAATCAGACTAAAGGCAAGTCTTGTATGTATGTATGTATGTATAATTGGTTCTCATATCCATAGATAACTGTCATTCTCTATATTATCCTGCTCTGTCCTTTGGTTCTTTTTATGCCCTCCTACCTTTTTTTTAAATAATTAGAAGAAAATGGTACAGAGGAAGAAATGTGTGGGACCAGGCTATAGTGCAAAAATGTTTCCATGCTGATTTTTCACATAAACCACAATTTTTAACCTCCAGTAATTAGAGACAATGAGAGAAACACAAAAGCAAGAGAAAAGTGCGTGTTTTCTAAGCCAGTTCAGCTACCTGTAACAAGAATGTATTTTTAGTATTTCTCCTGGTAAAATAATATAAATATTGTACAGCTCAAACATTAAAGCCTCCAACAATATCTCTATCTCCAACAAAGCCATCACCAACTCTTCCTTAGGTTACACCATAAATCTCATCTCAAAATACCACTCTAATCATCTTCTTCGCTCCTCCCAGAACACTTTTGCTCTCTAGCTCCCATGTAATCTTCTCCCATGCTTGCCAGCAGAACATTCTCTGGAACTCCCTACACCAATATGTCCAGCTGTCTCCTACTCTATCCACCTCTAGGTGATCCCTGAAATCTTATCTTTAGACTTTGGACATTGGAACACCCTCCCACTTGACATCCACAACATTATTTTACTACCCATCTTCAAATCACGTCTCAAAACTCATTTTTTTAAACTAGCATACTCTGTCTGACTTCCTTGATTTTTTTTTTGGTAATTTAATGGTTATGTAATGTGATTTATTTATTTCCTTTTTTTTTTTTTTTGCTTTGTTGTTACCTTTGTAAGGTGACCTTGGGTGTTCTGAAAGGCGCCTATAAATAAAATGTATTATTATTATTATCTCTATAAGGAAGTTTATCTTGTCTCCACCGCACAGCTAAACTTTTACTTTCTCCATCAACTCATCCCGCATAATTCATTGTTATCTTTTTGTATCACTCGCCCCTCCTTTTTAGATTGTACGCTCTCACAAGAAGGGCCGTCCCAGCCCTTTTTTTTATTTTATTTCAATAGTTTTTATTCAAATTTTTGAATTTTAACAGCAAAACAAGTACAACTGGGTTAGACAGGAAATCTTAGTATATCATAAAGTACAACTTGGTGAAATTACCGCAGTAAGACTGCCGCATAACATAATGTATGCGTGAACAGCAACAATTAGGAACACACTCTGTTATTGGACACAATCACTTTTCCCAGGATGGGATCGAAGGCAAATATATGGTTATCTCAAAAGTGGAGGCTTCACTAACAGGACCATACTGTGCCAAAGTGCAGAGGAGTCGCCACCAAGATACATCAAAATACAGCAAAAATTTGCATATAGTTTAGCAAGTTAAGGTGAAACTCCAACAGATAACGGAGAGCACCTGGAATACCAGTCAAACCATGAGGACCATATACTGTTGCATTGAGAAGCTCTACCCTGTGTAGCAGCATACATCTGTTCATAGGATCCATGAGTATGCACCAGTGCAGTCACCTTGTCAATGGAGGGTCGTCTATCAGATTTCCATCTACGTGTGATCAACAATTTGGTGGCCATCAATACGTGGATGGTAACAGTGCGGTGGCCTTTGGGAAACCTATGGATCCCTAAATGTAGTAAGGCTAGTGCGGGCGTAAGAGTACAGGAGGTGCCTTTGATTTTCTCAATTAGGGATGCAACCTCTGTCCAGTTCTAAGTGTGGGCATTCCCAGAGGATGTGGAGTAGGGTACCATATCCTCCGCATTGTCTCCAACATTAGGGGGATTGTGGGCTAGGTGTGGAGTTATGTACCATCTAAGGGTAATTTTCCAGATCATATCCCAGGTATTGGCTGAACGAGTAGAGCGGTAACTCAAAGAAAGTGCCGATTGCCATTGGTAATCAGTAAAGGTGGCACCTAAGTCTCTTTCCCATGTCAACATTTTTGGAGTTTTAATAAATGAAGATTTGTACTGCAGTAGATGATAAAATAGTGTAATACAATTATGTGTGGTTTTGGTGTTCGAATAGAATTGCCATGCTGTTTCTGGTATAGTAATGGGGGCCCTCGGGTTGTTCAATAAGCAGTGGGATATGCGAGAGTACTGGAAGTACTCCGATTTAGGAAGTGAGAATTCTGTCTGCTGGGAAGAGAAGGATTTAAGTAGCCGACCTTCATAGAGATAAGAGATATTCTCTATGCCTGAAGACTGGCAAGACTTCACAGAAACATCTGGGATTAGAACAGGGAGAATGGAGATAGGCGTGTGGAGTGTACGCATTGCACAGTCTCCCGGAGAAAGAGACAGGAGGTGTTGGAATACTTGTACCGTGGCCACTATGGTGGGGGACAACTCGTTGTTGGCCAGAGAGATGTGCGGCATACTATGCAGCCACGCCAGGAGGTTATGGCCCTGTACTTGAAGGGATTTTATGATTTGCCATTGGCAGGAGGGGTCTGTGGAGAACCAGCACTTGAGCTGTGTCAGAAAGGAGGCAAGATAGTAGTCCGTACATTCAACATATCCTGTACCCCCAACCAATCTGTGTTTAATTAATACTGATTGCGCACATCTAGGTTTAGTGTTAAGCCATATTAATTTTCTTATGATTGCGTTTAAGGAGGTAAAGAAGGATTTTGGCAAAGGTATAGGGATAGTTCTGAAAAGGTAGAGGAGTTGCGGGAGTTTGAGCATTTTAAATGCAGCGAGCCTCCCAGACCAAGTGAGATATAATTTGGAGATGTTCACTAATTCTGAAGGTAGGGAATGTAGGATCGGGGAATAGTTAGTCTTATATAACGTGGAGTTGGACACAGTCAGTTTGGCACCCAGATAGGAGATAGAATCTTGGACCCACTTAAATGGGTACTGCGTGCTCAAATGATTCTGTGATGCAGGAGATACACCCATGGGTAGTATAGAGAATTTTGCAGCATTGACCTTATAGTACGATACACTGTTGAAGACATTTAACAAAGCATTTACCGAAGCCAGAGAAGAGTTGGGGTTGGAAAGAATGAGGATGATGTCGTCTGCGAACAGGCTTATCTTATGCTCCATGTGACCAAGTCTAATACCCATAATGTTTGATTTGGCCCTAATACATTCTGCGAGAGGCATTAGATTAAATATTAGAGGTGACAGGGGGCATCCCTGCCTTGTACCGTTGGTTATACAGAAGGGTACTGAGAGCATGGATGAGCAATATACACGAGCCGAAGGTTTAGAGTATAGTGCCAATATCGCTGACATGATATGACCTTGAAATCCGAATTTGTGGAGGTTTTTTTGGAGATAGAGCCAATGGACTCTGTCGAATGCCTTCTCTGCATCTAGAGATAGAAGCAGAGAAGGCATTTTTCGGCGCCCCACACAATGAACAACATTAATCATCCTGCGGGTTGCATCCGAGGTTTGGCGCCCCTTCACAAATCCCGTTTGATCGGGGTGTATCAAGGAGGGGAGCAGATCGACAAGCCTGTTCGCTATAAGATAGGCCTAAAGTTTTGTGGATGACTAGGTTCCTTACCTGACTTCGGAAATGTAATGATCAAGGCAGAGAGCATTTCAGATGGAAGTGAGGCAGCGGAGGCAGCAGTATCAAATATTGTAACCATGCTAGGTGCCAATACGGATTGAAATTGTTTGTTCCCCTACATATTCCCCTACAAACCTATCAGGGCCAGGGGCTTTATTGTTAGGTAATGCATTAATGACTGAGAGTACCTCTTTAATAAGGATGATCGAACTTTTGAAAAGTTCGGTTCGGCCAGAACATCCGAACTTCCCGAAAGTTCGGCCCGGATTTCAGAACCCCATTGAAATCAATGGGACCCGAACTTCGGTAATCAAAAAACACCATTTTGAAGCCCCAAAAATGCCCCTAAAAAGTGCCTAGGGTTCTGGGTCATGCCCCATTAACTATTAATCACACAAAAAAAAGTTCTCAAAAATTGTCATTTTTGATAAAAAAGCCAATTATTGCAAAATTAAAAAAAAAAAAAAAAGAGATTTTTTGATTTTTACTTTGGATTTAGTATCTGGGGGGTCTAAAAGGTGTGCATGTGAAGTTTCAGCTCTGTAGAATGTCCAGAACCATGAAAAAAAAAAGATAATTTTTCAGTAGAACAGGGATGTGGTTCGGGAGCCTCCTTTAACTTTAACACCTATATGATCTTTTTTTCTGGTTCTGGACATGCTACAGAGCTGAAACTTCACAGGTACACCTTTTAGACCCCCCAGACACAAAATCACACAAAAAAAGTTCTTAAAAATTGTCATTTTTGATAAAAAAGCCAATTATTGAAAAATTAAAAAAAAAAAGTAAAAAAAAAAAAAAGAGATTTTTTGATTTTTATCTTATATATATATATATATATATATATATATTTCTGCTACTATCACACTTATATATGTCTAGGTGTGTATATAAATATATGTATGTGTGTATATATACCACCATACACAAGTTCAGATGTTTTGCCTGCCTCAAAAGAACCCCAAAAAATGCCAAAAAAAACGCTAGCGTCAAAAAAAAAAATGCCCAGGTGTGTTTTTGCTGGCATTTTTTGGGGGGTTTTGGAGGCAGGCAAAACATCAGAACTTGTGCACAGTACCACTATACACAAGTTCAGATGTTTTGCCTGCCTCAAAAGAACCCCAAAAAATGCAAAAAAAAACGCTAGCGTCAAAAAAAAAAATGCCCAGGTGTGTTTTTGCTGGCATTTTTTGGGGGGTTTTGGAGGCAGGCAAAACATCTGAACTTGTGCACAGTACCACTATACACAAGTTCAGATGTTTTTCCTGACTGCAAAGAACCCAAAAAAATGCCTTCTATTAAACCGGCAAGGTGTTACAGCAGAGAAGCCATATTCCTGTGCTTAAAGTTTTCTAATACAAACAATCTTTTTTTTATGGTTCTGGACATGCTACAGAGCTGAAACTTCACATGTACACTTTTTAGACCCCCCCCCCAGATCTGAAATCCAAAGTAAAAAATCAAAAAATCTCTTTTTTTTTTTTTTTAATTTTTTTTTAAATTTTCAATAATTGGCTTTTTTATCAAAAATGACAATTTTTAAGAACTTCTTTTGTGTGATTTTGTGTCTGGGGGGTCTAAAAGGTGTACCTGTGAAGTTTCAGCTCTGTAGCATGTCTAGAACCCCCAAAAAAAGATCATATAAGTGTAAAAGAGGGGTCCCACCATCCCTGCTCTACTGAAAAATTATATTTTTTCTGGTTCTGGACATGCTACAGAGCTGAAACTTCACAGGTACACTTTTTAGACCCCCCAGACACTAAATCCAAAAAAAGTCATGCCTGCCTCCAAAAATGCCCGATAAATGCAAGAAAAAGCGCCGTAGAGAAGCCGTATTCCTGTTCTAATAAAAATTATAAGAAAATGCTAATTTTTGGGGGGTTCTGGACATGCTACAGAGCTGAAACTTCACATGTACACTTTTTAGACCCCCAGATACTAAATCCAAAATTTTTAAATCTCTTTTTTTTTTTTTAATTTTTCAATAATTGGCTTTTTTATCAAAAATGACAATTTTTAAGAACTTTTTTTTGTGTGATTTTGTGTCTGGTGGGTCTAAAAGGTGTACCTGTGAAGTTTCAGCTCTGTAGCATGTCCAGAACCAGAAAAAAAAGGATTGTTTGTATTAGAAAACTTTGAGCACAGGAATATGGCTTCGCTGCTGTAACACCTTGCCGGTTTCAAAGCAGGCATTTTTTTGGGTTCTTTCCAGTCAGAAAAAACATCTGAACTTGTGTATAGTGGTACTGTGCACAAGTTCAGATGTTTTGCCTGCCTCCAAAACCCCCCAAAAAATGCCAGCAAAAACACACCTGGGCATTTTTTTTTTTGACGCTAGCGTTTTTTTTGGCATTTTTTGGGGTTCTTTTGAGGCAGGCAAAACATCTGAACATGTGTATAGGGGGTATATATAGGCATATATGTCTGAATATATACCCCTAGACATATATAGGTGTGATAGTAGCAGAAATATATTACTGTAAATGATTTCATTAGCGCAAGCATTTATTTCTGCTACTATCACACCTATATATGTCTAGGGGTATATATTCAGACATATATGTCTATATATACCCCCTATACACATGTTCAGATGTCATGTCTGACATCAAACATGTCCTCAAAAAAGCACTGGCAGTGGCAGCCCCTGCAGCATAAAAAATGCTTGCTGGTGAGAAGCCATAATCCTGTCCCGAAGCAACTCAGAGAAATTATAATTTCTCTATAGCGGTCACCCTGCTATGGAAGGGTTTTGTCACCCTGCCATAGCAGTCACTGCCAGTTAACCCTACACTACACTACGGTCCCCTGACACTTAACACTTTCCCTACAGAAACTAAATTTTTGAAGCTAACTTAAGTGTAAAGGAGCACTCTAACTACACTAGATATCCCTTTCCTCACACTAAAAATAGCTAAATTACACTTTTAAAGTAAAATTAACAGAACTGCTTCCACTCTCTTCCATGTCCAGTATAAAAATGCTGGGAATATGGCGGGGGCGATCTTATATACTGGGGGGGCGTATTCACTAATGATTGGTCTAGGGACCCCCTAGTCACTCCAATCACATTCCTAGCATTCTCCTGCCCCCTCAATTGGCTTTTGCTAATGGTTCTGGTCCAATCACGGGCTTTTAAAGCCCATTTCCTGAAGCATTGCATTTTGGGCGGTTCTGGTTGCCGAATTCCGAACTTTTTGGGCAAAAAGTTCTAAATTCGGCCGAACCTCGAACACCTAATGTTCGGGCCGAACCGATGGTGGACCCGAACCGTTCGATCATCCCTACTCTTTAACTGTAAAGGGAGAATTGAGCCCCGATAATTGGTCGGGAGTTAAGGAGGGTAACTGTATTGCATCCAGAAACTCCTGGTCGGACTGATCATTAGGTTGGGTTTGAGACTGATCATCCTTTAGGTTGTACAGGGTACTGTAATAAGCGCTAAACGCATTAGCTATGGCCTGTGGGTCTATTAGCTTTTTTTTTTTTTTTTCCAAAACATTTTATTGAAATAAAATACAGTAGAATGAAAAAACAATTGAACAGCAGTTTGAATGGTACAAAGCGTTACAGAAATATCAACAGTAACATCCAGAATACAATATAAGGGTGGAGGAACAAACCACGACACAATCGTACATTGGAGCACATGGGTGTACAAGACTGAAACTGAGCATGTAGTATATACCTTAAGTAGTGCGGGAACAGTCCTGCTTCCCATACTCTGGTGTGGGGCCACAGGGAGAACGTACAGTCAGAGGCTGTGTGGACCTCCAGAGGTGCGGGATGTGTTAAGGAGAAGGCACAATTAGGGGCATAGATGGTGCCTCCCATGGTCGGACACCCCCAAGGGGGAACTCACTGTATCCGGACACAGGGGGCCACCACCAAATGTGTGTGGTCCGTCTCGGGGTGTGGAATTCCAAGGAAACCCACAGGAGGGAAGCAATGGAGGCAATCGTGTAAGCCCGTGGGGGGGGGGGGTCGGGTCCGTATCCAGGGAATGATCGGAGGAACGTCGGGATGGGAAGGGGGGGGTGAAGGGGAGAAGGGGGGGGGAAGTTGAGGGGAAGAACAGGAGGGAGGAGGCTAGGGATGAGAAACAAACAGAAGAAAAAAGGCGGAGAAGGAAGGGGGTGGGGAAGCGCCAAAAGCGGGTTTGAGGTCCACTGTGTTGGTGTGAGGTACTCGGATGAAATCTCAATATCTGGTGTAAGGGGGAAGATATCAGAAACACTTAGAGTCCGGTCAGTCTTATACAGCATTTAAGATATAGTGGTCAGAGTCAGGAAGTGTTGTAAAGTGTACCCAGGGGGCCCATGTCGTGTAGTACTTGTGGTGAGCATCCTTGGCCTGTGCAATCGTGTCCTCCATTTCCGCCACCCTCCGTACCCTACTCAGCCATTCGGCTACTGTGGGGGGGAGGTAGAGCGCCAATGACAAGGCACGCACATCCTTGCTGCATTAATAAGGTGCAGGGTAAGGGACTTTTTGTATCCAGAGTAGGGCAAGGAGGTGTGATGAAGCAGGTATTGCTCTGGAGTGAAGTCGGGAGTGTAGGTGGTAATACGGGAAATCAGGGAGTGCACCTCCCTCCAAAACGGTTGGACAATAGGGCATTCCCACCAAACATGCAAAAGGGAGCCCCGGTGTATGCCGCATCTCCAGCAAGTAGGAGAGTTGGTTGTTGAAAACTTATGCAGTAATTCAGGAGTTCGGTACCATTTGGTGTATAGTTTGTAGCCAGTTTCTTGAGCAAGTACGTTCAGGGATCCCTTATGCATGTGGTAGTAAATTTTCATCCAGTCGTCATCAGAAAATTCCCTGCCCAGGTCTCCCTCCCAACGAGACCTAAGTGCCTCCGTGTGTGCATGGGCGGTCGGGAAAAGCATGGTATAGAGGATTGAAATCAGATGGCGATGCGGCCCAGGCGCCTCACAGAGTCTCTCAAAGGAAGTGAGGGATCGAGTCCAATCTACCGCCGGCTGTGAGCCGTGAAGGAAATGTCTGATTTGCAGAAAGCTATAGAAAGGACAGTCAATAGACGGGTATTTGAGCTGGAGGGCTTGGTATGTAAGAGGATGACCGTCGGCAAAGAAATGACGGGCTTGAAAGGGCATGTCTAAAGTGGGCCCCGTGGAGGGAACGAACGGGAGACCTGGAGGGAAGTCTGGAGAGGAGCAAATGGTCTATTAGCTTTTTATTAGAGTGTGGATGATAGAGATGAGGAATATTTGTTTTGATTCTTTGCCCTTTCACATAGTTCGCTAGCAATTTGCTTGCCCTATTTCCATGTACATAAAATTGATTTTTAATCTTTTCTGGGTTTGCTCAAAGTTGTCTACCAGGGCTGTTCTAAGCTCTAGTCTTAATTGTAGTAGTTTGGATTTAAGTTTCGTGCTCGGGTTTTGCTTGTTCAGGGAATCGGTTTTTTGGATGTCCTCTAGAATGCTCTTAATGTGCTGCCCTCGCTGTCTTTTAATTCTAGCTCCCAGTTGTATTAGAAGACCTCGCATATAAGCTTTGTGAGCTGCCCATACATAAAACGGGTCAGAGACCGAGTCTTGATTGATCCGAAAAAATTCTTCAAGTTTAGAGCGCAAGTGCTCTAGGTCAGAAGCACTGCACAAGACACTGGTGTTCAGTCTCCAAAGCGAGACCGGACAAGAAGTAAGTTTGTCCTCTATGCTGATCGGAGAGTGGTCTGACAACGTACACATGAGGATGGAAAAAGAAGAGACAGATTGCAATGTCCATTGGTCGTCAAAAAGAGGTCAATCCTCGAGTTGGAATTGTGGCATGGGGAAAAAAACGTAAAGTCCCTTTCCTCCACATGATGGCATCCCCATATGTCATAAAGCTGGGAGGAATGCAGAAAAGGGTTGAGAGCTAATTTCCTTCTTGTGCTTTGGGTGGTGGAGTCCTGGAGTGGGTCCGGATTGGTGTTGAAATCTCCACACCATATGACTGAACCATGTTGAATGAGAGAAACTTTTGCAGTTTTGATAGAAATGTCAGTTGATGAGTGTTGGGGGCGTACACTGTTACAATGGTGTAAGGTTTGTTGTTGATGGTGCAGAGGAGTATGAGGAATCGTCCATCGGGATCTGCGGTGCAGGATTCCAATTGGAACTGAAGGGAGTCCCTTATTGCTATGAGCACACCATTTTTCTTCTTAGGTCCATTTGCTAAGTATATCCTGGAGAAATGTTTGTGAAGACACTTGGGTGGGTTAGGTGCTGGGAAGTGAGTCTCTTGTACACACAAGATTTCGCAATGCGTTTCTGATGTTAATTTCCATAAGGATGATCTTTCTGCGGGGTGGTTCAACCCATTTGCGTTAAGGAACACGATTTTTATGGCCATGAACAGGGCAGTGGTAGTAGAAGCTTGATAGGGTGGTGACGCTGGATTGCTTAAGGAGTGCTTGGGATGGTGTAGAACAGCGGGTGGGAACTAGTCCCAAAGCAGGTGGATTGCTGCGGATTGTGTACTATTGAGGTGGATTGTGTTTCCTGGGTCCCTGAGGGAGTAGTAGAGCAGTGGCGTGAGAGCCACTAGTAACAAATTTAAAATAAATGAAATAAACCGAGAAAAAATGAAAAAAGAAAAAACGTGTTCTTAGCAAGCACAATTGTGCACCGGACAAGTGTGGGGTAACTGTTTGTACGGCCGTGGGCCATCGGGTGAGAGAACGGGCGTGTTTAGATGAAGGACTTCACAGATAGCGCTCATTTAGCATGGGAGTTACGGTTGCCTCGTTGCGGCAGCGGAGGGTTGTGAGTAGTCATCCTGGATCCATCTTTGTGCGCAATGGGCGACGACAGTTCTGGGGTAATTCCCCAGTTATGCAGACGGTGCAGTCCCTCCTCAGCCGAGGAGATGAGGTGTTTGGTGCCTTGATATGTGACCAATAGCTTGGCTGGGTTAATCCATTGATAGACAATTTTATGGTTCCGGAGAGCTTTGGTGATGTTTTTCAGCTGTCTGTGAATCTGTGTCTGTGAATCCATTTTATCTCAGGTAACATGCTTCTCTACTTCAGCTCACCAACATGCAGAACAATACACGTATTGCAGATGAGTTCAGCTACAAAAAGTGAAAAGCATCAAAAGATGTTTTCTGCATCAAGTTAAACATAATCTTTTAATTATCAGAAGGCTCACGAAAGGCTTGGATAAATCTACAGGCAAATGAGAAAATCCATTTAAGGTGTCATCCATGCTTATTTGGTGCACATGTGCTTCCATGCCCCTATTAGACCATAAAATTCAGATAATAAAAAAACAAAATAATTAAAATGAATGGCAGCTTTTTCCTCTGCATGCTCAGAAATTTTCAATGTCACTACGACATTTAACAATATGCAGGGGCTTGTATTCATTACTTTAATGCATGCTGGATTAAACTACTATTGTGATTGTTGCTGTACTTTCAAACACGGTACAATTGTGCTACCATGCAATTTTTACCTCAAGGAAAGCCATGATTTCTTTCTAAACTACATGGGTAGAACCTACATTATATTTCTATTAACCTCAAGTTTGGCCATGCAGAAGTACAGCAGTTATAAAACATGACTGCAAAGTAACCTGCAAAGTAACCAGCAAATAGTTACAGAATGCTTTTTTTTTAACAATTAGTTTTAGGGACAGTGCAAATTGTTACACTTTTGTCCACAAATTTCAAAAAGAGAAAGTTTAAAAAATTAAACTTAATATATAAAAAAAAAAAAAATGTAATGCCCACTTCCGTCTGCCTTCACATACATGCACATGATACAAACATAAACTCAGAAATCAGCTGCACTTACACACTGAACAATGGATAATCATACTGGAGCAATGAAGATGAAAGGGGGCTACATCTCATAGGGTGGTGGGAAATCGTGAGGGCAAATGGAAAGTTCAATACAAAGTCCAATAAACATTCAGAATTAATCGTTCAAAATTAATCGTTCAAAGTTACTTCTTGATGTTGTTCATGTGCTGGCTCTTTAAAACAGCTGCTCAGTGTGCTAGCAAGAAGGGGCTTGTGGATAGCTGGGGAGGAAACACAAGCACCATCTGAGTGTAGCACATCAAGTACCGTATATACTCGAGTATAAGCCGAGTTTTTCAGCACATTTTTTTGTGCTGAAAACGTCCCCCTCTGCTTATACTCGAGTCAAGAAAAAAAAAAAATTCCCTGGCCGCTCCGACGGGCTTAAGCTTTAAAAATGGCGCCGCCCATCGCATACATGTCACCGTGCACGTGCCGCCGCCGCTCGGGAGAGGCCGGGAATAGCCGAAATTATACGAGCGGCGGCGCATGCGCAATGACGTGTCGGTGCTGGGCGGCGCCATTTTTAAAATGAAGGCGCCGCTGGAACAGGTAAGTGAAACAGCTTCACTACCTGCCATTATGCAGGGCTGCGGGCACACTACAAGGGATAAACAAAACAGGATATATGGTAATCCGTAGTGGGCCTCAAAAGTACTGGAACATATTATATGCCTAGTCACCCAATTGTGTATGGTGGCACAGCTAGGACTAGAGAAAAAGCATAGAGTAACCGTTGGTATATACAATAATGCAAAAACAAAAATTGTGGTAGTGATCCAACATGGAGCACTCCCACGGAAAGCCAACTAAGGATACTCGAGCAAGGAAATTAGTGCAAAATTTTATTTAGGCACTTGTGCCAATAAAAAATGAGAAAAAAAGATTAAATACAAGGCAATGGAGAGATACACTGTTTGGACATTGTTAAAAAAACATGTAATAAAAAGTGGCATAAGACACATGTAACAGTAGAGACTGGAGCCGGTCAATACCGGATGAGGATGATCTAGTAATATGTCTGGACTGGCTAATACACTCAAGGGTGAATAAAGACAAGAAAACCAGATACTAGTATATATCTCATACGTGACCTCACATACCACCAGACATGTATCGAACAATGAGCTCGGTACGGTTGCCAGGTGGTATGTAATGACCTATGGATGCATCCGATAGCACAATGGAAAACGTACTTAGATGGAAATTGATGAAAGTAAATGACCCACTGTTACTGGGTGAAACTCACAGCACATCCATGTGGGTATATACACGGGGCACGGAAGATTGTGCAGTCCTCTCAAAACGATTAGCACAAACTTTCTACCATTCACCCCCTTCTTTTTGGAAGTTGGAGCTCACAGCCCCCACACATCTCCGTTTTGAGAGGACTGCACAATCTTCCGTGCCCCGTGTATATACCCACATGGATGTGCTGTGAGTTTCACCCAGTAACAGTGGGTCATTTACTTTCATCAATTTCCATCTAAGTACGTTTTCCATTGTGCTATTGGATGCATCCATAGGTCATTACATACCACCTGGCCAGGGCCGGTGCAAGGATTTTTGGCGCCCTAGGCAAAATAAAAATTGCCGCCCCCCCCCCCCCCCCCAAAGCACAAAAAGCCATAATGTAAAATAAAGTGCAAATTTTAATAGTTTAATACAAAACATTCTGAAAGTGCAATACAACATATAGTTGTTAAGAGAAAAATACACGCTGCACATTTTTATTCTAGTGGTATACTTGCATAATATAAGTGCAACAATAGAAATCCTATGGTCATTCAAAGAACTCCAAACACGTAGCAAAATAACTATATAAATGCACCATACAATTTAAGTGCTAAATAACTTTGTAAACAGCTTCAACAACTTCATAAACAGCTTAAATAACTTAAATACTTTCAAACAGTTATTCAATCTAAATAAATTTTACTTTTCTTGCTTTGGCATTTGCAAAGTCCTTCAGTAATGTTTCAAAGTCAATCTCCTGTGCCGTCCGATTCTCTATTGACATCATGGCAAGTCCTACAAGCCGTTCTTGGGACATTGAAGAACGCAGATAATTTTTTATAATTTTCAGCTTTGAAAAGCTTCGCTCACCTGTGGCAACAGTGATTGGTAGGGTTAACATAATTCGAAGTGCAATTGCCACATTTGGAGCAAATCCATTCCTCACTGCGTAGGCCAAAATATCAACAGGTGTCATTGGAGGTTTTATAACAGGAGCCAAGACAGCAAGTTCTTCACACAGTTGCCTTCCATCTACATCAGACTCCTTTGATTTTGCATCGGTTAAAACATTCTGCAATTCCATGCAGAACTTCAGAAGTTCTTCTTTTTGAACATCTTTTAGCTTGTGGATGTCATATAAAAATTGAAAATGTGTGGAATGAAATTTCAGCTGTTCATATCTTTCTTGCACAGATTTTATTGTTGTGTCTAATATTGTGAAGAAACATTCCACTTTAAATTTATTTTTAGGATCCAAGATAGGATCATCTGGAACCTCATACAAAAACAACCTTTTTTTTTTCCTCGGCTGGTGCACTTGAAGGGGAAACACTGGGTCGATTTCCATTTCCACTGCTAGCTCTCCTGCTTCTTTAAGTAAATCCTCAAAACCTTCATCTGTCCGATAAGATTGAAAAAATGTCTTGATTGATTCCAAAAGTTCCACAACATCTGGCAAGTACATTGACGGGCTTTGAAGAACTTTGCTGACAGAATTAATTCGACTTAATATGTTAAACCAAAGGATGATAAGACACAAGAATTTAAACTTGTTTAGCTCTTTTGCCAAGGATGAAGCCTCGATTCTTGCAAGAGCAGCAAAATTCATATCACCTCCGATTTCAATTAAGGTGTCATACACTTCTCCAACATGGAACCTAAATGGCCGAATAGCATCAATTCTGCTTGACCATCTAGTATCAGATAGCGGCTTAACTGTCAGCTTGCTCACATGCTTTTTTAGAACATCCCATCGATTTGTTGAACCTGATAAAAAAACATATGTTTTCTGAAGAATGCCAAAAAATGTACTGGCATCCCTACAGCACATAGCAGCATCATTTACTACCAGGTTTAAGGAATGAGCACTGCAGGGGACATAGAAAGCTCGTGAGTTCAGGTCCATGATTCTTTTTTGTACTCCTGAGTGCTTGCCCTTCATGTTGGAGCCATTGTCATACCCTTGACCTCTCATATCACTGAGAGGTATCTTCAGCATTTCAAGCTCATTCAAAATTACCCCTGTTAATCCTTCTCCAGATGAGTTGTGAACTGGCAGGAAACCAAGGAATCTTTCCTCAATGTGTATTTCAGGATTTGCAGTTGGTGAGTCTCCTTGCTTAACAGATACAAACCTGAAAATCATAGTCATCTGTTCAACAAGAGTGATGTCAGGGGTGCAGTCGTTAGTTCATTTTGGATGTCTTTTCCTAAATAATGATGATGAATTTCTGCATTATGTATCTTTTTTAAGTGGCTTTGCATCACACTATCAAATGTTGCAATCATTTCGACAAGTTGCAAGTAATTTCCATTGTTTTCAGAGTACAGTGTGTCACTACTGCCCCTGAAAGCCAAGCACTGCTTCCCAAGGTATTGAACAATGGCTACAAGCCGCTGAAGAACATTCTGCCAGTGCTGCGTTTCAGTTGCCAATAATCTCTGGTATGAATGGTCAATAGTACTTCCTGACCCAAGCCTTGTTAGCAGTTCTGTCCAGTCTCCCATAGCAGTGAGGTGAGATGGAGACATTTCATGTGTAGCCAGACACTGGGACACATTTTTCCAATCGTTGTAGCCTCCCGTTGTCAGACTCATTTTCGTCGTTGTAAAGAGTTTACAACAAAAGCAAAATATTTTGTCCAGTCTAGGAGAATAACTCAGCCACTTTCTAACATGCACTTCACCATTTCCAAGGCGCCGTCTATAGTGGGTTAATGTAAACCGTCTCTTGGATGCATCTTTAGGAAATGCAAAGTGCTCTTTTGGCTTTGCGGGACCTTTCAGAACGATAGTTTCTTTTAGTGAGCTAGTAAGCGTATCAGGCCAGTCAGCTGGATCAAAGAAGTCTAACGGCGTGCTTTTTCCATTTTCATCTTCTGATGATGCTGATTTCTGTGAACTCTCTTCCTCAGTGTTGGTATCACTTTCTATACCCAAAGAATGTTCGCCCACAGTTGAAGTAGAAGGGTGTGGGTCGACATCTACTACAGCTTCTTGATTCTCTGTAGTTCTGCACTCCATCTCGCTTACAGCTTTTTGCACTGGATCAGGTTTAAAGAACCTATTCAATGATCCAGCCATCTTAGAAGTATCTTCTTCTTGGAGCCTTCTTTTCTTTCGGAAAGCAGCACCAGACAATTTCTTTCGTGCTGGTGGTGCAGACATCTTGTTCAGTTATAGAAATAACTATTGTAGAATAAATGTACATCAAAAATTATTAATATTTAATTAATATTCTCTTTGATGATCACCAAACCACAATAATACTTGGAAATCATTTAGAAACCTACAGTACATATGTGCGCACGTGTGTGAGTGTGAAAGACGCAAAAAAATATGTGTATGTAAGACTATGGCTAAGACTACGTTTTGTATGTATGAGAGCAGACGCAGTTGATGTAAACATCAAGACTTAAAAATGGAGAGGGCAACTGAGAGCTAGCACGCATCCCCCCGTGCACAGACACACAATCATACACCGTCACAACATAATGGTGTGCATCATTTTTAGAAGAGGCTTCCTTCTGGGACGACAGCCATGTAGACCAATTTGATGCAGTGTGCGGCGTATGGCCTGAGCACTGACAGGCTGACCCCCCACCCCTTCAACCTCTGCAGCAATCGAAAACAGCCTCTGGATATGACGCTGAGCATGTGCACTCGACTTCTTTGATCGACCATGGCGAGGCCTGTTCTGAGTTGAACCTGTCCTGGTAAACCACTGTATGGTCTTGGCCACTATGCTGCAGCTCAGTTTCAGGGTCTTGGCAGTCTTCTTATAGCCTAGGCCATCTTTTTTGTAGAGCAACAATTCTTTTTTTCAGATCCTCAGAGAGTTCTTTGCCATGAGGTGCCATGTTAAACTTCCAGTGACCAGTATGAGAGAGTGAGAGCGATAACACCAAATTTAACACACCTGCTCCCCATTCACATCTGAGACCTTGTAACACTAACGAGTCACATGACACCGGGGAGGGAAATTTGCTAATTGGGCCCAATTTCAACATTTTCACTTAGGGGTGTACTCACTTTTGTTGCCAAAGAAATTTAGAAATGAATGGCTGTGTTGAGGGAACAGCAAATGTACACTGTTATACAAGCTGTACACTCACTACTTTACAAAAATCAATGCCAAATCTACTAAAACATAGCAATAGTTTCTCTGTGAGATCAGATTTTCAGGCAATTTTCTGCAAGAAAACAATCCAGTAATGTCAGGTACAATACCTTGTATCATAAACATTCAATTTCTTCAAAGAGTGGAGTCACGTCACGTGTCTGTTGAACCTAAAAACATAGGAATACTTTCTCTGTGATATCAGATTTTCAGGCAATTTTATGCAAGAAAACAATCAAGTAATGTCAGGTACACTACCTTGTAGACTAAACCTTCAATTTCTTATATGACACCCCAACACACCTTCTCATTGCACTTGCTGTGCAACACAATGCGTGGCAAAACACGAACATGCTTTGCATTGCCTAAAATGCTGAATGTAAATTTGTTGGGGGTTTTATGCAGGTCTTTAAAACAAACAGGCTACCTTAGGGTTAATGTGTGGCACAATGCGCATTAGTACACACATATGTAACGGGACCTCCGACCCAAACTGTACTTGTGGGCTTCTGTCAGTCTACGGCTTCTTCCAGTCTTGAACATATATAAATATTCCAGCCGCCCTACATACAAAAACTAGCCTGAACTTAGCTTATATGTGTCTGAAAGCAACTTTTATACACTTGAGAAGTATGTCAGTCACTATATGAACAATGACCCGAATGTTTACCCAAAACATCACACAATGGTTAGCTAATGAGTTGCAGCTGACTCATAGCTAATCTCATCTATAGTGCCTTGCAAAAGTGTTCACTAACATGCTAATTAACTCGGCACACTTAAACCAGACTGGAAGACCAGACTGCCAGCAACAATGATAAAAGAGAATACAATACACATTTATTACAAGTCTAAACACAGAGTTAGGCCCCTTTCACACAGGTGCTCCGATCAGATCCCCCTGTCAGTTTTTTCGGTGGATCTGATCGGATGCCCCATGCATCCCTATGGGGCAGCGGGTGTCAGCGGAGACATGTCCACTGACATCCGTATCCTATCCGTGAAATCCGGGCGGATGGAAACCCTATTTTCCATCCGTCCAGGGGATTAGATCGGATGGGATCGGATGAGAGCGGACAGGCGGTCCGCTTTCATCCGATCCCCCATAGAGAGCAGTGGGGGCTGTGACACCTCCCTCTCCGCACTGCAAGCAGAGATGAAGCTGTCATCCGCCAGCTCAGCTGAGCAGCACGGATCCGGATCCGCCTACGGAGGCGGACTGTGTGAAAGAGCCCTTACACATAAGAGAGGCCTAGGGGGCTGAGAGAGGGATTTCCCAACCTTTGTAAGGTAAGCTGGGTTCCACAGGCCCCCAACCAAAGTGTCTCCCATAATTGCATTAAACTTCAGTCTGTTACAGTCAGACCATGTAGTGTAGTACACCACACATACACTTCCATAACATGATGGTAATGTGTTGGGGCCTAAAACGTTTTACTATATTGCATTTATTGCATTAAACTTCAGTCTGTTAGTCCCGGTTCATATTTGTGCGATCACAGAGATCGCATGTGATTCGGAGCGCATTGCTCCTAAATTACATGCGATCTCTGTGCGGTACAAATTTCAGTCATAGTTTGTGTGGCTGAATTCGCACTGCAATTGCACTAAACACGCACAGTAACCTTTTTTTTAATCCGCAGCAGAATTGGATCGCACAGTGGTTCACACTAGTGCGATCCGATTCTGTGCGAACTGCAGATCGCACTGCCATATGCGATCAAACTGGGGGTGTAATTAACTTTTAATTGACACCCTCTGCGTATCGCATATGGCAGTGTGTACTGCCAGGGGTGAGGATGCGATGCGGGAACACGCTGTATATTCGCAGCGTTCCAGCATTGCACAAATGTGAACCAGGACTTACAGTCAGACACATTTGATTCGTTATTACAGGTTACAGTACAGCTAGGTTCACATCTGTGTGCTGTGGTTTTTCTGTGTCACATTTTTATGAGCGTTATACACATATTTTTAGGTGCACTGCCATTAATCTGTATTAGAACACATGTTTTATGAAAGTGCATCAAACATGCAGCATGCAGGGCAATGATGCACTTTAATGAAAGGGTCATTCTAATAGAGTTTAATGGCAGCGCACCTAAAAATGTGTGTAAAACACGCAGAGCGATGCAACATGGAAAAACGACACCAAGTAGATGTAAACAGGGCCTTCAATTCACGTTATTCTTAACTTTTACACTGCCTTATTAACCTGTTCTGGACTGCCCACCACATATTTACTGCGGGTCTGTGACAGGCTGGCCCTCAAGCGCAAAATGGCGTAGACCTACGACAGTCGCTCACCTGCAGCTATGAGCTGTGAGCGCCTGTAGTCCCGGTTCACATTTGTGTGATGCGGGAATTCTGCGAATATGCAGCGTGATCCTGCATCACATCCGCACCCCTGGCAGTTCACACTGCCATATGCGATACGCAGGGGGGGTGTCAATTAAAAGTTAATGACACCCCCAGATCAGATCGCATCTTGCAGTGCAAACTACATGGCTAATTTTGCACCGCACAGAGATCGCATGAAATGAAGGAGCAGTGCGCTCCGAATTACATGCGATCTCTATGATCGCACTAATGTGAACCGGTCCTAAGTGCTGGTTCACATTATTGCGGCTGTGGTGATCGCGTGTAATATCGGAGCGCACTGCTCCTTCATTCCATGCGATCTCTGTGCAGTGCGAATTCAGCCATACACTTTGTATGGCTAAATTCGCACTGCACCCGCAGCAAAGACGCACATGACCCTTTTTTTTCAGCCGCATCAGGATCGGATCGCACAGTGGTTCACCCTTGTGCGATCCGATTCTGTGCGAACTGTAAGGTCCGGTTCACACTTATGCGATGCGGGAAGGCTGCGAATATACAGCCTGTTCCCGCATCGCAAACGCACCCTTGGCAGTTCACACTGCCATATGCGATACGCTGGGGGTGTCAATGAAATGTTAACGACACTCCCAGTTTGATCGCATATCGCAGTGCAATCTGACAGTTCGCACAGGATCGGATCGCACAAGTGTGAACCACCATGCGATCCGATCCTGATGCGGCTGAAAAAAGGGTCATGTGCGTCTTTGCTGCGGGTGCAGTGCGAATTTAGCCATACAAAGTGTATGGCTGAATTTGCACCGCACGGGAGATCGCATGTAATGAAGGAGCAGTGCGCTCCGATATTACATGCGATCGCCGCAGCCGCACATATGTGAACCGGCACTAAGGTCCGGTTCACATTTATGCGAGTGCGGGAAGGCTGCAAACTCGCAGCCTGTTCCCGCATCGCAAACGCACCCCCGGCAGTTCACACTGCCATATGCGATACGCTGGGGGTGTCAATGTAATCTTAACGACACCCCCAGTTTGATCGCATATCGCAGTGCGATCGTGCAGTTTGCACAGGATCGGATCGCACAAGTGTGAACCGCTGTGCGATCCGATCCTAATGTGGCTGCCAAAAAGGGTCCCTGTGCGTGTTTGCTGCGGGTGCGATGCGAATTTAGTATGGCTAAACTCGCACCGCAGAGCCGATCGCATGTAATGTCGGAGCAGTGAGCTCCGATATTACATGCGAACCCCGCACACGCACAAGTGTGAACCGGGGCTAAAGATCGCACTGCGATATGCGATCATCAAACTGGGGGTGTCGTTAAAATTTCATTGACACCCCTTGTGTATCACATATGGCAGTGTGAACTGCCGGGGGTGCGTTTGCGATGCGGGAACAGGCTGCGAATTCGCAGCCTTCCCGCATCGCATAAGTGTGAACCGGGGCTTAGGCAGAATACAATAGGGCGCGAGCCGAGCACAAGACAAGAGAAGTAGAGATTTTTTAAAACGGCCACAATAAAACAATTACAGTATACTCCATCCTAAGGATAAATGTAATGTTACCCCTCCCTCACCTCACTGAATATAGCAATTTAAAATACACATTTTCACTCACGTTTTATGTTCAAAATGGCAGCAGGTGGTCGGACAGGTCCTCTTTCTTCTCCTTCTTCTTCCTTCTCTATCTTGCTGGGTCTGGCCGGGGGCGGGGACTAGACTGGTCCTTCTTGCACTATCTGAATCTGCTCCTGCTGCTCCTCAGATTCAAAATGTGATCCTTCCCGCTCTGCGCCCGCCCGGTCTCCTCCCCCCGCCCGCCCGGTCTCCTCCCCCCGTCCGCCCGCTCGCTCTCCTCCCCGGCTCCCCCCGCTCTCCTCTCCGGCTCCCCCCGCCCGCCCGACGTCATTGGCAGGGCAGGGGGAACCTCCACAGCTCCACAGCCTCCACTGCAGTGATACAAAGATGCGCGGCGCTGCCTGTCACAGTCTGTGTGTCAGTGTCACACACAAGACAGGGAGAGAGACATGATGATTGATTCCAGCGGCGAGCCGAGGGCGCCGCCGCCCGCCGAGGCCGAGCGATCGTACTAATTACAGCAGCAAGAGGGGCGCCGCGCCGCCCGGCCAGCAACAATCATTGCGGACAGGACAGACAGTGCAAGTTTACAAATAGAATGCTGGCGCCCCCCTGCTGAGTGGCGCCCTAGGCGACTGCCTGGGTCGCCTTACAGGTAGCGCCGGCCCTGCACCTGGCAACCGTACCGAGCTCATTGTTCGATACATGTCTGGTGGTATGTGAGGTCACGTATGAGATATATACTAGTATCTGGTTTTCTTGTCTTTATTCACCCTTGAGTGTATTAGCCAGTCCAGACATATTACTAGATCATCCTCATCCGGTATTGACCGGCTCCAGTCTCTACTGTTACATGTGTCTTATGCCACTTTTTATTACATGTTTTTTTAACAATGTCCAAACAGTGTATCTCTCCATTGCCTTGTATTTAATCTTTTTTTCTCATTTTTTATTGGCACAAGTGCCTAAATAAAATTTACCGTTTTGCACTAATTTCCTTGCTCGAGTATCCTTAGTTGGCTTTCCGTGGGAGTGCTCCATGTTGGATCACTACCACAATTTTTGTTTTTGCACACTACAAGGGATGCAGTGCTGCGGGCATGGTCCACCTGTACCATGCCCACAGCACTGCATCTCCTGTAGTATGCCCTCAACCCCCGATCCTCTTGTACCATGCCAGTACCCTGCATTCTCCTGTACCATGCCAGTACCCTGCATTCTCCTGCACCATGCCAGTACCCTGCATTCTCCTGCACCATGCCAGTACCCTGCATTCTCCTGCACCATGCCAGTACCCTGCATTCTCCTGTACCATGCCAGTACCCTGCATTCTCCTGCACCATGCCAGTACCCTGCATTCTCCTGTACCATGCCAGTACCCTGCATTCTCCTGTACCATGCCAGTACCCTGCATTCTCCTGCACCATGCCAGTCACCCTGCATTCTCCTGTACCATGCCCGCCGCCCTGAATTCTCACCCTAGGCTTATACTCGAGTCAATGATTTTTCCCATCTTTTTGTGGTAAAAGTAGGGGCCTCGGCCTATACTCGGGTCGGCTTATACTCGAGTATATACACGGTATTTATTGGCAAGAGGTATACAAGTACTCACAATTCAGTATATGATCAAGCATGTAGCACTGTAAAACAAGTCCCCCTGTGGGAAGGGATTTCTCAGGATGGCCTCGGCGGCTGCAACTGATGAGGATGCGGCCACTGGATGTCAGCCCCTCCGATGTACAGCAAGGAGTCCGCTCGGCTTCTCGGGACGTCCACTTTTGGGTGCAGGGGTTGCCAAGGTGACGAATTTACAGAGCATGTGCTCCTTCTTCAGGCCTCAAGAGAGTACTTGTATACCTCTTGACAATAAATACTTGATGTGCTACACTCAGATGGCACTTGTGTTTCCTCCCCAGTCCCCCACTTACACACTGAACCAATTACACTAGTGAATGGGGCCACTCTGCAAGCATCCCGCAACAGCATGCAATGCATGTGGTTGTGGCAAGCTGATGTGGAGTTCAAAAGGTTAAGGGTTCATTCACACTTGTGTATCAGGTTTTTCAGGCATTGGGCCTGAGGTGGGTCTGCCATTGTTACCGGTAACACTCCCAGCACATTTGAGCTGTAACTCCAGGTGTGAGAACTGAGACAATGACGATTCTGGCATCTTTGGTTTGTGTGTTTTATTATATTATGGGTATAGGAGAAGGGAATGAGTGGGATATTCCTCTGGCTCAACTAGGTACAATTCCGGGACTCTTCTAGCAAAAATGCCTGTCAGTGCTGTCTTGACGCCATCCGATGCTAGCCAACGCTTCCTGATGCTTGGATATACTGTAACACTGAAAACTGTGCTGTAACCTCGACTTTAATCCAGAAGATCCAGGACTGTAGAACACATGACTCCTGACACTGTTTTGCTCAAAAGTCACTGAGTAGATCCCTGATCAAGTGGCACAGTCACTTTGGGACCTGGGGAGCTGTTCCCAGCTTCTGACCCCCATTCCCACTCAGTCTCATCAATAGATCCCCAATCATTCACTCCTTCTTCAAGTGATCCATGTCTCATATAGAAAGATGGGGAATGAATTCTCACAGGACATCTCTCACCCTCACTACTGGTGCTGGAAGGTGATGCTTGAATTGCTGTCGGCTTAGCAGGCTGTGGGACACTGACGGGGGCGGATCCTCCTATGGCCGTTGAGGTAGGTATGTCATCTGGCCACTCTCCGACTGTCTGTGTGGACAGGGATCCCCTCCCAATGGAGTTCTGCGACCGAGCTCCCTTCCCGCAGATTACAGGCCCACCGACTGCTGGCAGGGCCTCCAGCTGCATCATAAGTCGGAACATGCCCTCCCGGCTCCGCGGAGGAACTTTGACTCATTCCCGGTCACCTCCTGAGTGAGGCCTGTCTCCCACATAATGGTGAGTTTCTAAGGGTGGCCTTCACTCTTCTCTACCCTGAGCAGCAGATCACCACATTGCCCACATTGAACCCACGCTTGCACCCTCAAAGTAACAGTGGCACACTGGGGATATACCACTCCTAGGAACTCGTGGCCCCCTCCTGTGCACAGCGTGAGTCCGCGGTCCGGCACCATCTGGATACCGGTATCCCAGACTAGAGGGGGATCGGGCTGGTGGGTCTGCTCCCGGCTCTGCTTCGCAGGATCTTCATCCATGGTGACAGTAATAGCGGGAACACTCTTCACTTCTCTCACGAATGACATGCTTCTCTCTCCTACTAGTGTCTCCCGCATGGCCACACCCACAGGAGGGGATATTAATAGGGTCCCCTGGGTCACTCCTGATTGGCCGGATGTTCCCGATATCTCCACCCTTTCACCATATTGGGTGATGACTCCTCCTACAGGGCAGATCTGCATGTGGCGCGATTTCCTGCGCAGTACTGTAACTCTTCCCCTGCCATGCTTCTTCACTGCCAACCTCTGAGAAGTAGCTGCTAAGCGGATCATGTCACTTGCTAGACATGCATCCGCGTGACTCCATTGCACTAAGGCCACAACTGTGCCTTCCTTTACTGAAGCCAGCTGTCCCTCCTTGCTTGGCAAGAGTAATATCCCAATGTCGGTCGCACGGCCGATATTTCTCTTCCTTGCCACATACGTGCAATTCTCATCTTCCATACTGGCTCCGGGATTAACCCCACTGCTCCTCTCGGCATGGCCGACTACGATCCCCACAGTATCGGTGCAACAGCTGTATAGAATAAATATCCCACTGTCAAATGCACGGTCAACATCCATCCATATAGCATGCACACACACCAGGCCCCTGGCACCTCTCTTCCCATGCCCCCGGCCTCCATCCTCACCGTCCACACTAGGACATCCGGCGTCCTCTTCTCTGTCCTCCCGGGGACCCCTGACACCATCTTCTCTGTCCACACTAGGATTTCTCTCTGTTAATCAGTTGCAGCACTCATACACTTTCACACATTTTTCCCCTGCTCTCCATCTTCTGATAGCAGAGTACATCTCATATGAAAAGTCCTCATTAGATTACAAGTTTTCTTGGAACATCGGTGTTGCCGAAAGCAACCTTCCATATGGGCTTCCAGCTTTAACCCACCCTCCCTGCCTCCCGCAGCTGCAATCTTACACCTGACCTGGCGTTTGAACAACAGTTCTGGGCACAAAATTGACTTTTTAGACTTTTCCTTTTGCCGATGCCAAGGGCAACTGGCCCAGTAACTAATGGCATAATCCTGGACGAGCCAACGCTTCCTGATGCTTGGATATACTGTAACACTGAAAACTGTGCTGGAACCTCGACTTTAATCCAGAAGATCCAGGACTGTAGAACACTTGACTCCTGACACTGCTTTGCTCAAAAGTCACCGAGTAGCTCCCTCCAGCCCTGCGCTGGCTTGAGGTAGCTCCATGTAAATTCATGTGCTGTTGCAACTCTCAACTGGTACATTCCACACTGTACAATGACTCCTCAGGGCCCAAACTGCAGGTACCCCCTCTAATACTTCAGGGTCCTCAACCTAGGTACCCCCTCTAACACTTCAGGGTCCTCCGACCACGCACCCCCCTTTACAGCTAGCTAAATCTTGGATCCCAGAACCTTCTCCAGAGTGGTCCCCTCTGACACTAGGTAGACCCCCAGGGGTAATCCACAGTACTCACAACCTTTGTAGGCTTTCCTGGGACTGGCCCCCTCTCTCTCGCCATTGGTTCTTGGCACACCAGACCCCTTCAGCTCAACTCAGCGCCTTCTGGATTCTCAGGTAGCACCCAGAGACATCCACTTCCTCTGGCAGGAGGAGAGACAGCCGTACTCTCCCTCCTGGGATTCTGCTTCCCGCCAAAGACACTGAGTCATGCACTCCCCTCAAAGTTATACCCACTCCCAGAATCCTCTGTGGCAGAATCTGCCTTCTGGGGTAGTTACAAGCCTGAATGTGTCCCTGATTGGGTTTCCCCCACTGCCCTATGAGAAACCTCTCACATGGCCAGTGGGGAGACTCCCCCCTCAGCAGACACACCTGAGAGCCATGAAACCCTGACCAAAAAGAAATCATGGCCCTGCTGTTAGGCAGACAAGGCCCACTATGCATTTACCTAGCACCTACCTGTAGGGTGCTACACTTGCAAATGCACTCGCCTTGCAATTAGATGTGAGAACCCCAGTGGGGATTCTTGCAATTAGCTATGAGAGACAACCCCTTTGAAAGCAGTGAGAGGCTGCCTGCTTTCGCAGATAATTGTGGCCAGTCTTACCTATTCTCTCATGCAGTGATTACATGCGAGTGATCAGCCATGGATGCAGACTGCCTGCGTAAAAGGCCAACCACTCCCATGTGATCACAGCATGAGAGATTACATACAATTGGTTGCCAGGGATGGTTACCTCCCATTGCTTTCAATAGGGCTGCCTCTCTTAGCTAATCATGGGAACCTCTACTGGGGTTCTTCCATCTAATCGCCGTGCAGGTGCAATACAATACTTCCTAACTGCTGGCTCTCTGGGGAGCAATCTAAAAGTGGATCACTCTTCAGAGATCAAAGCAAATGTGAATGAGCCCTAAACAGCCTCTTCATAGCCCCTGTGCATCATCACAAGGACTATAGAGCTATTCTGGCCACCAGATTTTGAAGGAGGGATATGAGAGCACGATCTACATCAGTTCTGCCCCAGGTTTCCCCCCCCAGGCAATGTGGACTGTGCTATGCTGTCAGTCAGTCACAATGCCAGGGGGAGAAATAGTCATGGCCAGACTGGCTTTGAGAAGGGGGGTTTAGGGGTGACAATATTTTATGTGCCTGAATGCACAGCAATGTAGTCCCTGAAACTTCAGCACTGAACAAGATAACAATGCTGTAACGATTTCACTTCAGGGGAATCTGCAGCATCACCCTGTTGGAGACATTTCCAGGTACTAGCAGCAGTTCTTTATAAACAGATATAAGGTGCAAAGTCCATTCAAAATGTTGCTGTTCCCTTACTTTCATTGTATTGGTTCAGAGCTCTTTATTTTACCATTGGCTACAGTTCTACCTTTACAGGGGGGGCAGAAGGTTTTTGAAGCGTCGGTTCTTATTGGAAACCAATTGTACTAAAACAGACTGGTTGTCTCCCCCCCCCCCCACCTTTCCCCCTTTTTTTTTTTGTCCTCTCCCTTCTCCCCCCCTTCCTATATGACCCGCTTATCCCAATCACATATGCATGCTAGTAATATCCTCCTCTCAACCCCCCTAAACCAGACTATCTCACATGCCATCAACCCACAGTGATCACTCTCTTTAAGACCTATCTGTGCAGGTCACATTCAGGTCTTAAATGATATTTACCTAAAAACCTTTCATTCCTCGTAGCTACCTCTATCGCTTACAATCAATATATTAATACTCCCAGCATTTATGGATACGATTTTTGTATTTGACCTACTTTTCATAGTTATCTACTATTACCTACGTATGCTTACCTCAGGTTACCCCTATGTAACTCAAGTTGATATATGTATTGGTATATGTATACATACTTTCATGTTTAACTAAACAGACGGTGTATTATCTGTGGACTCTGTTTATTACACTTTTGTTCAATAAACTTTATGGAAAAAAAAAACAAAACAGACTGGTTGTTTGGGAACATGCTGCTATAGCTACTCATGGAACTAAAATAAGCATGGCAAAAGTAAAGGCTTAAAATCAGTGACTGACTCATTGTGTGAAGGGAGAAACACTAAAGAACCTCTTGAACATCAAAGCAATATAACATGAGCAGAATGAGCCCTACATTGAAAAGGTGAAAATAAAGCTATACATATAATTTAGTGTACTTTACAACTTAGCATTTAGTGGGTATACAGCAGATTTTCACCCTTGTCAATGATGTGTTTATATGATGCTATGATGCTGGGAAAGAGGAATCAATACCCCTCGCTGCAATCATTAAGTGTTCAGTTTAATATCTAATACTGAGAGACATTTGAACACATGCTGCATAATCACTTCAGCATGTCAGGCAGCATAAGTGGAATATGAGTACTACATTTTCTCAGTTTCCTTCCTGCATAGCAGCAGTGGCCTGAACACAATGCACCAGCCAGTCTTTTATTGGTCCAATTATTTGATGTCTAACACTCATATATTAGATTTAGAGTTAGCCATAAACTACAGGCTAAGCAATATGATAGGAGCCCTCTGTGGTACAATAACCGGACCCTCGGGAAAATAAAAGCTGTAACCTATGATGAGGAATTGCAACATTCACAAACATGTATACACAAGGTCTTACATGCGTTCATATTTGTATGAGGCTTACCAGAATGAAATTCCCTTTATACAGTTTCGTATTTTTCACATGCCTGTGGCAATGTATGGCTTTTTTAAGTAGTTAAGTACACAGGTAATGTGTGTTTATTTTGAAAGATCTTTTTCCTTTATGTTGTTTTCAAAAATATATGGACATAGGGGAAGTTTTATTTGCTTATTACGTAAGTATGATCTGCTTCCTGCTTAGCCCTACACATTGGTCGTGCATTACTGCTGCATCCCACAATCCAGGTCTGTGAATTGGATGACTCATTGAAACAAATGCGCTCTCAGTGTGGCTTATAAACTATATTGTCAAAAGTATTGGGACACCTGCCTTTACACGGACATGAACTTTAATGGCATCTCAGTCTTAGTATGTAGGGTTCAATATTGAGTGGGCCCACCCTTTGTAGCTATAACAGCTTCAACTCTTCAGGAAATGCTGTCCACAATATTTAGGAGTGTATCTACGGGAAAGTTTGACCATTCTCCCAGAAGTGCATTTGTAAGGTCAGGCACATATATTGGACGAGAAGACCTGGCTCGCAGTCTGTGCTCTAATTAATCCCAAAGGTGTTCTTTCGGGTTGAGGTCAGGATGCTGTCCAGGCCAGTCAAGTTCCTCTACCCCAAACTCGCTCATCCATGTCTTTATGGAACTTTCCTTGTTCACTGTTCCAAAATATTGGGTGGAGGTGGATTACAACATGGGGTTGTTTTTCTGGGGTTGGGCTTGACCCCTTAGTTCCAGTAAAGGGAACTCTTAAGGCGTCAGCATACCAAGACATTTTGGACAGCTTCATGCTCCCAACTTTGTGGGTACAGTTTGGGAATGACCCCTTCCTGTTCCAACATGATTGCGCACCAGTGCACAAAGCAAGGTTCATAAGGATATGGATGAGTGAGTTTGGGTTGGAGGAATTTGACTGGCCTGCACAGAGTCCTGACCTCAACCTGATAGAACAACTTTGGGATGAATTAGAGCACAAACTGTGAGCCAGACCTTGTCTTCCAACATCAGTGCCTGACCTCACAAATGTGCTTCTGAAAGAATGGTTAAACATCCCCATACACACACTCCTAAACCTTGCCGACAGCCTTTGCAGAAGAGTTGAAACTGTTATAGCTGCAAAGGGTGGGCCAACTCAGTATTGAACCCTACGGACTAAGACTAGGATGCCATTAAAATTCATGTGCTTGTAAAGGCAGGCATCTCAATAATTTTGACAATATAGTGTATATTTCAACAGTTTTTAGGCACTTCATTATCACACATACTGTAAGTCAAAGTAAAAATACTGGAAAAATAATTGAAAACATGTTTACTAAAACTATACAGTACTGTGCAAAAGTTTTAGGAAGGTATAAATAAATGCCATAAGTTAAACATGTTTTCAAAATATATATGTTTTAATTGTTTATTTTTTTCAATCTATAGGATGCAAAGTGATTGAACAGAAGAAAAATCTAAATCAAATCAATATTTGGTGTGACCAAAAAGCCAGCATCCATTCTTCTAGGTACACTTACACACAGTTTGCACACAGGAACTCAGCAGGTAGGCTGTTCCAAACATCTTGGAGAGCTAACCACAGATCTTCTGTGGATGTAGGGTGCCTAAAATCCTTCTGTCTCTTAATCCCAGACAGACTTGATGATTTTGGGATCAGGGCTCAGTGGGAGTCAAACCTTCACTTCCAGGACTCTTTGTTCTTTTTTACACTGAAAATAGTTCTTATGACATTGGCTGTATGTCTGGGGTCATTGTCTTGCTGCAGAAAAAAATTGAGGGCCAATCACGGCCTCCCTGATGGTATGGCATAATGGATAAGTATATGCCATATTTCAGACTTGCAAGGAACCTTCAGTGTTACTTGAAGACACTCATTATTGTACTCAACATCATTTTTGTATCCCAGTTTAAAACATATAAGCTGAAATTATATAACAAAGTCAACCCAAAACATTCATAAAATGGTGCAATATACATAATTACATAGTTAGTTTGAAAAAATACAGAAGTCTATCTAGTTCTACCAAATGAATTTAGGAAAGAATCCAGGCCTATTTTAAAACAATCTACTGAGTTAGCCAGACCCAGCTCTTGAGGGGTTCTATTTTATATTTTCACAGCTCTTACTTTGAAGAAACCTTTCTGTATTTGGAGATAGAATCTCTTTTCTGACGCAAAGAGTGCCCCCATTGTCCTCTGTGATGACCTTGTCCTCTGTGATGACAAAAAAAAATTAGTTTTTCAAAAAGTGCTAGTGCAAAAATATGGATTCCAAAAAATATCTGTGCAGTGCAATCAGAAGGAATAAAAAAAAAAAAAGATATATATATATATATATATATATATATATATATATATATATATATATATATATATATATATATATAAAATATCTAATCAATTCATCAAAAAGCGCTAGGGCAAAAATATAGATTCTAAAAAAACATCTGTGCGGTGCAATCAGAATGAAAAAAAAAATATATATAAAGAATGCTTAAGGATTGGGAATTCCGCGCTAATGGATAAAGAGAGAGAAAATGGCTGCAGCCTACCTCAAAATATAGTGTGGAGCTATATTCAGAAATGTAATGGGTGGAGAGGTAAAATGGAGCTGCCAGATGAAGTGTCTCAATCAGTAACAAATTTGAATCAGGTGCGGTATGTCATTTAAAATTAGCAAAATAAATATGGATAAATACAATAAACCAATGACTAAAAACAGTAAATGATGCAGTAAAAAAATGCACAGTAATAAATATAGAAATAAATGCACAATAATAAATATTAGTGAATAAGTGCAATAAGGTGACAGTGACGTATAAAATATATATATATATATATATATATATATTAAATATAATATAATATATAAAATAAATATATAAAGAAAATGATATAACCATATGAATAAATAGGTAAGTTTTATAAAAATCAAGTGATGAAGATATATTGAAAAAAATATTGTAATCAGAAATAAACGTGAACAAACTAGCCGATTTGCTAGGTGTAGCCAATTTGATTGGCAGAGAAAATAAATATTATGAAACATAGAAACGTAGAATGTGTCGGCAGATAAGAACCATTTGGCCCATCTAGTCTGCCCAATATATCTGAATCCTATGAATAGTCCTTGGCCCTATCTTATATGAAGGATAGCCTTATGCCTATCCCATGCATGCTTAAACTCCTTCACTGTATTTGCAGCTACCACTTCTGCAGGTAGGTTATTCCATACATCCACTACTCTCTCAGTAAAGTAATACTTCCTCATATTACTTTTAAACCTTTGCCCCTCTAGTTTAAAACGGTGTCCTCTTGTGGTAGTATTTCTTCTTTTAAATATGCTCTCCTCCTTTACCGAGTTGATTCCCTTTATGTATTTAAAGGTTTCTATCATATCCCCTCTGTCTCTTCTTTCTTCCAAGCTATACATGTTAAGGTCCTTTAACCTTTCCTGGTAAGTTTTTTCCTGTAATCCATGTACTAGTTTAGTAGCTCTTCTCTGAACTCTCTCTAGAGTATCTATATCCTTCTGGAGATATGGCCTCCAGTACTGCGCACAATACTCCAAGTGAGGTCTCACCAGTGTTCTGTACAGCGGCATAAGCACTTCCCTCTTTCTACTGCTTATACCTCTCCCTATACATCCAAGCATTCTGCTGGCATTTCGTGCTGCTCTATTACATTGTCCTCCCACCTTTAAGTCTTCTGAAATAATTACTCCTAAATCCCTTTCCTCAGATACTGAGGTCAGGACTGTGTCAAATATTCTATATTCTGCCCTTGGGTTTCTATGCCCCAGGTGCATTATCTTGCACTTATCCACATTAAATTTCAGTTGCCAGAGTTCTGACCATTCTTCTAGTTTTCCTAAATCCTTTTCCATTTGGCATTTCCCTCCAGGAACATCAACCCTGTTACATATCTTTGTGTCATCAGCAAAAAGACAAACCTTACCATCGAGGCCTTTTGCAATATCACTTATGAAGATATTAAACAAAATTGGTCCCAGTACAGATCCCTGAGGTACCCCACTGGTAACATGACCTTGTTCTGAATGTTCTCCATTGACTACAACCCTCTGTTGTCTGTCACTCAGCCACTGCCTAATCCACTCAACAATATGGGAGTCCATGTTCAATGACTGTAGTTTATTGATAAGTCTTCTATGTGGGACAGTGTCAAAAGCCTTACTAAAATCTAGATATGCAATGTCTACTGCACCTCCACCGTCTATTATTTTAGTCACCCAGTCAAAAAAATCTATAAGATTTGTTTGACATGATCTCCCTGAAGTAAACCCATGTTGTTTTTCATCTTGCAATCCATGGGATTTAAGATGTTCCACAATTCTATCCTTTAATAGGGTTTCCATTAATTTGCCTACTATTGATGTCAGACTCACTGGTCTATAGTTGCTCGATTCCTCCCTACTACCTTTTTTGTGAATGGGCACGACATTTGCCAATTTCCAATCTTCCGGGACGACTCCTGTTACTAATGATTGGTTAAATAAATCTGTTAATGGTTTTGCCAGCTCACCACTAAGCTCTTTTAATAATTTTGGGTGTATTTCATCAGGACCCTGTGACTTATTTGTCTTCACTTTAGACAGCAATCTTAGAACGTCTTCCTCTGTAAAGACACATGCATCAAACGATTCATTAGTCATCCTTTCAAGTGGAGGTCCTTCTCCTTCTTTTTCTTCTGTGAAAACTGAACAGAAGTATTCATTAAGGCAGTCGGCTAGCCCTTTATTCTCTTCTACATACCTTCCGTCCTTTGTTTTTAATTTAGTTATTCCTTGTTTTAATTTCCTTTTTTCATTTATATATCTGAAGAATGTCTTATCCCCCTTTTTCATAGACTGAGCTAGTTTTTCTTCTGCCTGCGCTTTAGAAGTTCTTATAACTTGCTTGGCCTTTTTCTGCCTAATCTTGTAGATTTCCTTATCTTCATTGCTCTGGGTTTTTTTATAATTACAAAATGCTAGCTTTTTATTTTTAATGATTTGGGCCACTTCTGCTGAGTACCACAGTGGTCTCTTCCTTTTTTTGCTTTTACGGACAAGTCTAATGCAATTTTCTGTTGCCTTCAATAGTGCACCTTTTAAGTAGTCCCATTTCTCCTGGACTCCATGTAATCCGTTCCAGTCTGATAAGGACTCATTTATGACTAATTTCATTTTTGAAAAGTCTGTTTTTCTAAAATCTAAAACTTTTGTTTTTGTGTGGTGTGATTCTTTCACAGTTCTTATATTAAACCACACTGACTGGTGATCACTAGATCCCAAGGTTTCGCCTACAATGACATCATATACCGAATCCCCATTTGTGAATACCAAATCCAAAATGGCCTCCCTCCGGGTTGGCTCCTCAACCACTTGTTGCAGAGACAACCCCAGTAGGGAATTTAGAATATCTGTACTCCTGGTAGAACTTGCTATTTTGGTTTTCCAGTTTATATCTGGAAGATTGAAATCTCCCATAATGATAACTTCTCCTTTCATTGTCATTTTAGCTATTTCTTCAACTAGTAGATCATCTAGTTCTTTAACTTGACCAGGTGGTCTATATATCACACCTACACGAGTTACTGCATGATTAGCAAACTGCAATGTAACCCAAACTGACTCTATGTTGGCCTCACCAACTTGTATTAGGTTAGATTTAATGCTATCTTTCACATACAGGGCCACTCCTCCTCCTTTCTTGCCTTCTCTGTCTCTTCTGTATAAAGAGTATCCTGGTATGGTTATGTCCCAGTCATTTCTTTCATTAAACCATGTTTCCGTAACAGCCACTAAATCTACATTCTCAGATGCCATTATTGACCCAAGTTCATTGATTTTTTTACCTAAACTGCGAGCATTTGTAGACAGGACTCTGAGCTTATCATTTCTTAACCTCTGTGCTTCTGACCTGTTCTGGCATTGTTTCGGGGGGCAATTGGACTCTTGTATTTTCACTCTTTTGCCCCCCCTTCCTAGTTTAAATACTCTTTCGCAAATTCTTGGAGTCGTTCACTAAGTATATTTGTTCCTTTGAGAGAAAGATGCAAACCATCTTTTTTGTACAGTTCCTTTCTATTCCAAGTAGAGCTATCATGAGAAACAAAGCCAAATCCTTGCTCTTGACACCATTTACTAAGCCATATGTTGAACTCCTTTATGCGCCTCTGCCTATCATTCTGAACATTATGCACAGGCAGAACTTCAGAAAATGAAATGGTGGATGCAAAATCCTGTATGTCATTTCCAAGTGTGATAAAAGATTTTTTCACCTCTGACACTTCATTGCAAGCCAGGTCATTTGTCCCTAGATGGACAAGAACGTCCACGTCCCCTTCCTGCTTTGCTTGCTTAACAATATTAATAATACGTCTTCTATCTCGCCTAGCAGTAGCACCAGGGAGACATCTCACAAAACCATTTTCTTTAAGCTCCACACTTCTTATGATTGAATCACCCAGCAACAGCTGCTTCCTTTGAGACTTCACTTTATCTTTTTTGTCCTTGGCTGCAGTCTTGCATACATTAGACATAGGAGTCGATGGTTTCTCACCCTCTGTGCTTGAGTCCATATCCATGTTGTCCTTACATTCTGAGAGTGCTGCAAATGAATTTTGGAGAACCACCGACTGTGGGACATGTCTTCTATCCACCACTCTAAGTCTTCCTGAACCTGCAGTAACCCATCTGCCATTTCTGGGGGTCCTCTGTGGCAGTGGCATTGCAGCAGTCCCAGCTGGAGTTTGTTTAACAGATAATTTAAATATCTCTGATTTCAAAAATGCAATTTCCTGCTGCAGTAAGGAGAATTGCCTACAGATCTGACAGCATCCGAATCTCCAAAGAGTGGAACATGAAATAAATGCACAACAACTCCTGCACTGAACCAAGTCTGCCATTTTAAAGAGGAGAGAAAAAGAAAAATAAAATAAATAAATTTGTAAATTTAAGTCAAACAAATCTTACCTTTTCTTTCTTTTTCCACCTTCCAGCCTACCTCCTGACTATCTCCTGCAATATCTCTTCACTGTACTTAAAATGTTGTACTTTCAATGGTGTACTTGCAGCTAATGAAATTAGGCCAGCTAATTAGTATTTCTCTATATATACACACTCCTTCACAGCACCTCCCCCAGCAACAATTGTAACACCTTAATGGGCTAGTCTCATTAGCAAATGCAAATAGCAAACACCTGACCAAATTCCTTTCCCCTTCTCAAGCAATGGTCAGCAAAACACACAGATGAGTCAGTTGCAAACTCCAAGCCAATCTCTTTCAGTATCTCTTCAATCAATTCAATTTCCTGCAATATCTCTTCACTGTACTTAAAATGTTGTACTTGCAATGGTGTACTTATAGCTAATGAAATTAGGCCAGCTAATTAGTATTTCTCTATATATACACACTCCTTCACAGCACCTCCCCCAGCAACAATTGTAACACCTTAATGGGCTAGTCTCATTAGCAAATGCAAATAGCAAACACCTGACCAAATTCCTTTCCCCTTCTCAAGCAATGGTCAGCAAAACACACAGATGAGTCAGTTGCAAACTCCAAGCCAATCTCTTTC
This sequence comes from Pelophylax lessonae, assembly GCF_965119305.1. Taxonomy (NCBI): domain Eukaryota; kingdom Metazoa; phylum Chordata; class Amphibia; order Anura; family Ranidae; genus Pelophylax; species Pelophylax lessonae. The sequence goes on along the minus strand of NC_138771.1, from coordinate 542,326,920 downwards.
AGTATCTCTTCAATCAATTCAATTTCCTGCAATATCTCTTCACTGTACTTAAAATGTTGTACTTGCAATGGTGTACTTGCAGCTAATGAAATTAGGCCAGCTAATTAGTATTTCTCTATATATACACACTCCTTCACAGCACCTCCCCCAGCAACAATTGTAACACCTTAATGGGCTAGTCTCATTAGCAAATGCAAATAGCAAACACCTGACCAAATTCCTTTCCCCTTCTCAAGCAATGGTCAGCAAAACACACAGATGAGTCAGTTGCAAACTCCAAGCCAATCTCTTTCAGTATCTCTTCAATCAATTCAATTTCCTGCAATATCTCTTCACTGTACTTAAAATGTTGTACTTTCAATGGTGTACTTGCAGCTAATGAAATTAGGCCAGCTAATTAGTATTTCTCTATATATACACACTCCTTCACAGCACCTCCCCCAGCAACAATTGTAACACCTTAATGGGCTAGTCTCATTAGCAAATGCAAATAGCAAACACCTGACCAAATTCCTTTCCCCTTCTCAAGCAATGGTCAGCAAAACACACAGATGAGTCAGTTGCAAACTCCAAGCCAATCTCTTTCAGTATCTCTTCAATCAATTCAATTTCCTGCAATATCTCTTCACTGTACTTAAAATGTTGTACTTGCAATGGTGTACTTGCAGCTAATGAAATGAAGTGGTCCGAGAGGGAAGAAATATCTCAGATATGCTGATTCAGTATAACAGGTGAATTAGTGAGAAAAGTGAACTAAAAATTATATATACACATATAATAATATGTATGAATTGGATATGAATAATCCAGTAAAAAAAGTTCATACAAAATGGTAGGTGTAGGAACGAATCCCATTTTAAAGAGTATTGTGAAAGTTCATTAGCAAGTGGATGAAACTTCAGGGAGATTTGAAAAAGGGGGAATTTCCGAGGTGGTCCAAAAACACGGGTGCTAGGTGAGGAAACCAGTGCTCCCCTCTCAATAACTCCCCCACTCACCAGAGGGCGGCACCCCTACAGGGGTAACCAGCGTATAAGGTTTAGGGTAGACCCCTCAGCCAGGCAGGTCCCGCACTCCACTCTCGTCAAGGGTTAACACTCTCCCATAGATATATACATATATTGTGAACGGTATCTCCTCATATAAATAATGCATCCATCAACAGTGTAGGCAGGTTCCAGACAATGCAAAGAAGAAAAACTCCATATAGTGAAGTACTGTATAAAACTTGTTAGTTTATTAATAAAAAATCAAAGTACTCACATTTAAAATCAATGGACTGTGAACACAGGTAATAGGGACCGCAAACCCCTCGTATAGCGCTAACTTCCGGGACACTGTGCGCTCCAGCGACCGGATCTGCGTCTCACTCAGGCGGACCACTTCATAATATTTATTTTCTCTGCCAATCAAATTGGCTACACCTAGCAAATCGGCTAGTTTGTTCACTTTTATTTCTGATTACAATATTTTTTTCACTATATCTTCATCACTTTTATAAAACTCACCTATTTATTCATATGGTCATATCATTTTCTTTATATATTTATTTTATATGTTATATTATATTTTTTTATTTATTTATATATATATATATATATATATATATATATATATATATATATATATATATATATATATATATATATATATATATATATTTATATCTTATACAATATACGGTCACTGTTACCTTATTGCACTTATTCACTAATATTTATTATTGTCCATTTATTTCTATTCACTTATTCATTAATATTTATTACTGTGCATTTTTATACTACATCATTTACTGTTTTTAGTCATTGGTTTATTGTATTTATCCATATTTATTTTGCTAATTTTAAATGACATACCGCACCTGATTCACCATTTTTACTGATTGAGACACTACATCTGGCAGCGCCATTTTACCTCTCCACCCATTACATATATATAAAGAATACCTAATCAATTTATCAATAAATTCATATTATACATGTGCAATTTTAAAAACCACATAAAAATAAAACAATTGTTTTTAAAATAAAATATTTTAACAACAATGTTCAATCTGCCTTAAAGTCCCAAGTGAATATTAAAAGGTGCAAAAAGGTGCAAAAAAATGTCTATCATGTGGTACAATTTCTTCTGTGAACAAAACGTGCAAAATACCCAACGTGATCCTTCCACCATGTCCCCCAAACTGACTCACCAGATGGGGTAACTGGTCAAATATAAACCAAATTATAAACAAGCAAATGCGACCTTTTGCATACAATTTCCAGCAGGTTGGTTCTTATTCCAAAGAATGATCATTCCCATCTTCCCATACAGGCGCTCTCACAGAGATAAGTGAGGGTAGTGATTTGAAAGAAAGGAGAATCCATATAGTGTAATTCCGTATAAAACTTCACTTGTTTATTAAAACACAAAAGTTACACTCACATTTGCAAGTGTCAGCCCCACACTATGGGTTAAAAACATTCATCCTCCACACCTCCGGTCGTGTATCAAAGCCGCGAGTGTGAGTCAGACCTGTGCTGTGGTGTTCAGCGTTCTGTCCATGCCCTACTAGTTTTATCACTCGACGTCCTCATGGATAGTATGGATGATGCATGCATATTCCTAGCCCCCCAAGTGCATAACTTTACATTTATCAACATTAAACCTCATTTGCCACATATTTGCCCAATTAAACAGTGCATTGAGGTCGGCTTGTAAGTTGGAAACATCCTATAACAACATTATTTTTATAATTTTATATTATACTTTTAACTTCAGACTTTACATCTATTATAAATATATTAAAATGTAATGGTCCCAACACTGAACATTCACACTAGTAATTATTAACCACTACTCTCTGAATTCGATCTTTTAGCCAGTTTTCTATCCATTTATAAACTGATCTTTTCAAGCCTGTAGACTTACGCATTAGCCGTGTGTGGGGAACTGTGTCAAATGCTTTTGCAAAATCCAAGTATACTACGTCCACATCCACCCCTCTGTCCAATGTTTTACTTACCTCCTCATAAAAATAAGTCAGATTTGTTTGACAACTTCTGTCTTTCATGAATCAATGCATACATGTTTGTCCTTAGAAGATAGAGGTCACACATGCTGTATCTTAGTTCTCCATGTATATATTGGCAGTTATTTAATACATATCAGGGATAGCATATTAATTCAAGACTCATTTATCAGGCCTTTATGTTAATAAAAAGAAAAATGTATTCAAAGAAAGGAGAAAGAAACAATTTGTTCAGCTACACATCTAAAATTCACCTTCATTGGAATTTTTGTTTTACTAAAATAAAGACATCTTGCAGCAGAGGGGGAGCAGAAAACAACACCTGATCAGTGCTTATTCATAGCTGAAAACACATGAACATGACCAAAACATTCATTTATACTACGATAGGCCACCCACTAACAGGTGAAAGTGAATAAGGTAACAAACAACTGAGCAATCAATGATTACTGGCTTTGTGATGCCTGCCACAAAGGGGAAACAAAGCTACATAAATAAACAAAACAAATTAATATTGGAAAACCAATAATAATTGAATTCATAAAAATATGAGATGTCCCACTTATGATTCAATCCAGCAGTTGGTACCCAATTAAAAAAATCCAGAAAACCTGCCACTTACACAGGATCCTAAAACTGTCTCCCCCTCTCTAGGGGGTTCTTTCCATACCCTGGATGAATAAAGACATGGTATCACCTTCATGGCATTGATTGAAATGATTTGTTATATTAGTTGAATGATCTTTTTCTATATTGTAAAAATGATCATGCAGATGATCTCTCAAACGTCAAGTGGTTCAACCCACATATTGAATGGAACAAGAACTACATATTACAACATAAATAAGATTTTTGGTGTTGCAATTCATAGATGAGGGAATTTTATGGTCAGTATTATTGCTTGTGGTATGTACTGTATCGCCTCTTAGAACATGTGAAGGGCACCTAACAGCATCACATTTAAAAGTTCCCTTGAATTGTAACCACTGAGAAGAGCTTTTGACCTTACTAGAAAAAACACTAGGGGATAGATACCTATCCAGTGTGGGTGCCCCCCGTGGCACCACTTTGATCCCCTTTGCCAAAATCTGTGAGTAGTTTGGATCATTAAAAAACACAGGTAAGTACCTCTCTACTATTATGATAATCTTCTTAAATTCTGCACTTTATGGAGTATAAAAAACTTGCAGATCAATATCACAAGAGACCCAGACTCTATCAATTAACAGCTCACCTCAATGTTTATTTAGGGGCAACCCCCATTGAACATAAAAAAAATATGAGTAATTAGATACTCCAAACTGAACAGGATACATTCCTGATGAGCAACTGAATAATGATTGTGTTTTTTTTTTAAAAATAATAAACTGCCTGAATGCCTAGGGAATGTGGGATTGAAGAATACAAACTGGAAACATCACAACTAAAGGAAATCAGGAAAGAATGCCGACACCGGAAGGAATGCTTGTGCGGTGACGCGTCATCCATAGGGCTAATATTGGGCGTCCCTTGTCAGTTTGTATTGATTTGCTTAACATAATCCTTAACAGAATATTTTACCATGGGAAAATATTTGTAAAGCAGGGAGTTTGCATATTTAAGCCATAAATACAAAATTAAAATGTGTTGTTCTCAAAAGCATTTTAGAAATTACATTAAATTATTTACTGAACCAAATCACATTCTTTAGGATGTGATGGGATTTTTGAAGCAGAAAGAAGACACATTTCACCTAGAAATATTAGGTGAAACTACTTTTTCAAACACACAGTATAAGCATTGTACACATTTAAGGCACACAATCTCATCCTGATCAATATAATATAATGTTTTGAGACAGAAAACAGATATTAAACAGGTGAAATATGAAATGTATAATAAGTCCCTCAATTAGTTTATAAAAAAAAAACACAACAGATTTGATGCACAGAATCCCATCTTTTTAATATAAGGAACGTTCAGAAGCAGGGAGAAATCATATTTCACGTAAAAAAAAAAAAAAAACACATATATATGAATTCTAGGAGTAGTTATTCAAATTGTGCCTTTACCCTATTTAAAAGGGGGGATGCTTCCAAAAATATCCATACACAAAACACCACGAAGGAAAATGCATCTACTTAAGCTACCAAATTGAACAAATCAGTGTATTGAACATAAAAATAATCAAGAACAAAAAATAGCTGAGGCTATAACCCCACCACGTAAGCCACTTGGGGTATCCTCCAGCCTGTGCCCAGGCCCCCCTAAAGTAATACTCCCATCTCCCCACCTCGCACTCACAGAACTCACCCCACTCCACTTACCCTATACTCACACCTTCCCTACCCCCTGATACCCATCCCTCACCCTAGCTAAAACCTAGCTCCCCCCTTGATGACAATGTGATCCTGTCTGTGTGGGAACCCTCAGTTTGTATATGTAGCCTGTATTAAGGCTCTGAATGGGCTAAAACTCAGTACTGGGTTGGGATATAGCTGCTCGATCCCCTGCTAATCTTGCTGTGTCCAGGCTGAGGCCACCTCAAATACTTGGTGTGGCTGTGGGACTACAAGCGCATGTGGTAGAATAATTACGGTGATCCCTGCAGGGTCTAGAGCTGTTACTCTGTGGTGAGTGTAATTGCTACCATATTAAAGTAGACCTGTTTGGCTACACCTCATACAAATGTGACCAGTATGGAAAGATCCCCAGATGTGACCTCGTCCAACAGTATAGCCTACTGTGACATCTCGTGCTGGATACATGGCCTTCCCATCTTGTATACCACTCCTAATTAGCTGCATTGGGTCCAGCCTGCCATGCAGTAATAGTTTGTGCAGTAGTTGCAATGATCAGCTAATGGACTTCCACAGAGTGGTGGTGTTTGTTCAGAGATCTAGGATCGGCTGTCTGTGTATGTGTGTCTGACCTGGGGAAAACAGTCCCTGTGTAACATTGATTATGCTACTCGTCTTAGAAACGTATTTGTCCTGAGTGGAAGATACTGCTATGTTTGCCAAGTCCAAGTGTATATATATATATATATATATATATATATATATACTGTATATACAGTATCTCAAAAAAAGTGAGTGTCCAGCTTGTATAACATTGTAAGTTCGCTTTCCCCTCAAAGTAACACAACACACAGCCAATCATGTCTAAACTGCTGGCGACACAAGTGAGTACATCCCTAAGTGAAAATGTCCAAAGTGGGCCCAAAGTGTCATTATTTTGTGTGGCCATCATTATTTTCCAGCATTGCCTTAACCTTCTTTGGCATGGCGTTCACCAGAGCTTCACAGGTTGCCACTGGAGTCCTCTACCACTCCTCCATGAGGACATCACAGAGCTGGTGGATGTTATAGACCTTGTGCTCCTCCACCTTCAGTTTAAGGATGCCCCACAAATGCTCGATAGGATTTAGGTCTGGAGACATGCTTTGCCAGTCCATCACCTTTTACCCTCAGCTTCTTTAGCAAGGCAGTAGTCGTCTTGGAGGTGTGTTTGGGGTTGTTATCATGTTGGAATACTGCCCTGTGGCCCAGTCTCTGAAGAGAGGGGATCATGCTCTGCTTCATTATGTCACAGTACATGTTGGCATGTTTTCCTCAATGAACTGTAGCTCCCCAGTGCTGGCAGCACTCATACAGCCCCATACCATGACACTCCCACCACTATGCTTGACTGTAGTCAAGACACACTTGTCTTTGTACTCCTCACCTGATTGCCGCCACGCACGCTTGACACCATCTGAACCAAATATGTTTATCTTGGTCTCATCAGACCACAGGATATGGTTCCCGTAATTCATGCCCTTAGTCTGCTTGTCTTCAGCAAACTGTTTGCAGGCTTTCTCTTGCATCATCTTTAGAAGAGGCTTCCTTCTGGGACGGAAGCCATGCAGACCAATTTGATGCAGTGTGTGGTGCATGGGCTGAGCACTGACAGGCTGACCCCCCACCCCTTCAACATCTGTAGCAATGCTGGCAGCACTCATACATCTAAGACAACCTCTAGATATGACGCTAAGCAAGTGCACTCAACTTCTTTGGTCGACCATGGCAAGGCCTGTTCTAAGTGGAGCCTGTCCTGTTAAACCGCTGTATGGTCTTGGCCACCGTGCTGCAGCTCAGTTTCAGGGTCTTGGCAATCTTCTTATAGCCTAGGCCTTCTTTATGAAGAGCAGCAATTCTTTTTTTCAGATCCTCAGAGAGTTCTTTGTCATGAGGTGCCATGTTGAACTTCCAATGACCAGTATGAGAGAGTGAGAGCGATAACACCAAATTTAACACACTTGCTCCCCATTCACACCTGAGACCTTGTAACACTAATGAGTAACATGACACCGGAGAGGGAAAATTGCTAATTGGGCCAAATTTGGACATTTTCACTTAGGGTTGTACTCACTTTTGTTGTCAGGGGTTTAATCATTAATGGCTGTGTGTTGAGTTATTTTTAGGGGACAGCAAATTTAAACTGTTATACAAGCTGTACTCTCACTACTTTACATTGTAGAAAAGTGTAGTTTCTGCAGTGTTGTCACATGAGACGATATAATAAAAAAAATACGAAAATGTGGGAGGTGTACTCACTTTTGTGAGATACTGTGTGTGTGTGTATATATATATATATATATATATATATATATATATATATATTTTTTTTTTTTTAAGCACTGTAAACCATAAAAGTCTGCAATATTCAAACATGTAGCATATTTGGCGATAACTTTATCCACTTCCACTCTCTCCCAAGTTGGAGGATTTCATCGATATGCAGCCCCTATGACAGTTTTCAAAACACACTCACCGATACGGTTTTCCACAGGTATGTTCTGCTTCTGCAATCCAATCGATAAATGTTCACTCTTGTCAGATATTGATAGTGCTAAAAAGGCTAGATAGTCAGCATTCCGCTCACCACTCTCATCGATACAAGAAAAACTACAGCTGGGTTGTTCATAATAATAGAGGCGTTCATTTCTCGATGATGTGAGAGATAGGCTGTGAGCCAAAATCCTCCAAAGTTTCTGCTCCACTCTGCTTCAGCTGTATGTTATAGAACCTGAAGTCCTTATCTGCTGTGTCTCTCACATTGATGAAGGCCTTGTTGCGGGCCCATAATACCGGGAAAGCCAGCACCACCGGTATACTGTCAGACCACGGATCATGAGGAGGGGTGTGAACCTTTCGAGCAGCTATATCCCAGTACTGTGTTTTTGCCCATTCAGAGCCTTTATACAGGCTACATATACAGACTGAAGGATCCCATACAGACAGGACCACATTGTCATCGAGGGGGGGGGCTAGGTTTTAGCTAGGGTGATAGAGGGGCTGGAGGAGTATCAGGAGGAAGGGGAGGGGTGGTTATAGGCTAAGTGGAGTGGGGTGGGTTCTCTGGGTGGGAGGGGGAGTATTACTTGGGGTGGGCCCGGCACAGATTGGGGCATATCCCAAGTGGTTTACATGATTGGGTTATAGCCTCACTTTTTTTTTTTTTTTATTATTTGCATGTCCAATAAACTGATTTGTTTAATTTGGTAGCCTAAGTAGATGCATTTTCCTTCGAGAAGTCATATTTCAGCCAGAAAAAAAAATAATAATAATGAGAGTTATTTTTTAAAGCCACACTATTATAATGGTACTGATGTACTGCACTGACTTTTCTTTTTTTAACAGGAGATAGAATTCCTAATATAGCCATAACAGTAAAAGCACACAGTCATATATTTTTAGAGACAAATTGTAAAGATTTCATAAACAGAATATCATAATTTTAAATAGGATTACATTTTTAAAGTAAAGCACATATTTCAGCACACAATAATCAATTGCACAGGTGTTTTTTTTCTTTGAATTGCATGATTTATATATTTCACATAGGGATGCAATTAAAGAGGGAGAGAGCAAGCAGACTCCATCTTTATTTAAAAAAATGTATTCTTCCAGTGGCAAAAGGAGAAAAAATATATACAATTGGCTGCCATATTATAAAGTATATTTTTTGGCCACTAAATTCTTACGAAATGAGAATGGGCTGTTTCTATTTAACCACTTACCCACCAGGCCTATTTTTGACACGGGGTGTTTACAAGCTAAAATCAGTTTTTTTGCTAGAAAACTACTTAGAACCCCCCAAACATTAGAAGGCCCTATAGAATAAAATGGAGATCGTTGCAATATTTTTTTATTACACCGTATTTGCGCAGCGGTCTTCCAAACGCATTTTTTGGGGGGAAAAAAAATCGCCTTTTTAAATAAAAAAATTAGAAAACAGTAAAGTTATTTTTTTCCATAATGTGAAAGATAATGTTACCCCGAGTAAATAGATACCCAACATGTCATGCTTCAAAATTGCGCACGCCCATGGAATGGCGACAAACTTTTCTACTTAAAAATCCCATAGGCGACATTTTAAAAATTTCTATAGGTTACCAGCTTAGAGTTACAGAGGAGAGCTCAAATTATTGCTCTCGCTCTAAAGATCGCGGCGATACCTCACATGTGTGGTTTGAACACCGTTTACATATGTGGGCGGGACTTGCGTATGCGTTCGCTCCTGCGTGCGAGCTAACGGGGACATGGCACTTTAACTTTTTTTTTTACCCTATTTATTTTATTTATTATATTTGATTTTTAAACAGTTTTTTTTTTCTAAATGTGATAATTTTTATTCCTATTACAAGGAATGTAAACATTCCTTGTAATAGAAATAGCCATGAGAGGACCTCTTTATTGTGAGATCTGGGGTCAAAAAGTCCTCAGATCTCACAAGGACACTAAAAAAAAAAAAAAAAAATCAGTTCTGACGTTTGACGTCGCTCCGGTCCTTCAAGATCATAGAGTCGAGTGAGGGCCATCTTGCCCTCACTCAACTTCCTGTCTGTGTGGAGAGAGGACCGGATCGTTTTCCCTGCTGGAAAATGACCGAGACGTGGCGGGAGGGGGGGGCACCTCTTCCGCCGCACCGTAAGGGTGATCTTGCATCGAATCAGCCACTTGGACCACCCTTACCTGAAAGCCAATCGCCCGCCGTTTTCAAAAATACCGGGGTTATGGCAGCCTTCTACTGCCATAACCCCAGTATTTAGCGTCAAATTACTGACGTACAACTGCGGCGGGCGGTCGGTAAGTGGTTAAGCGTAACAGAATATATACGTATGTTGCGGTAGGGAAGCATTTATACCGGGATCATGGTTGAGGTTAGAACCATGATCTGGGCGAACTGAAGCTGTTCCTCCCACTGTGTGATGTCAGAACCGGGAAGAGATGACTATTTCATCACGTCCGGTGAAGTAGCTGATCAGACTGATCTGTGTCTGATCTGCTGTATTGGATCCCAAAGAAGAGATGGGGGTTCTAATAGACCCCCATCTCTCCATATAGAGTAACTGTCATTGTTATTGCCGTCAAAAGGAATGTTTACAACATGATCAATTTTTTTTTAAACACTGTAAAAATAAAAAATAAAATAAAATAAAAAAATAAAATAATAAAAAAAAAGTTTTGAGCAGCGGCAAACTCACACATTGATCCCGCACAAAAGTACTGTAAACAGTGATCGCACCACACATGTGAAGTATCACCGAAAACGCCAGAGCAAGAGCAATAATTCTCACACCAGACCTGTCTAAATCTACATTGGTAAACTGCAAAGGGTTTTTAAAGCGACACTTATGGATAGTTTAAAGTACTGTAGTTTGTCGCCATTCCATGAGAGTGCGCAATTTTAAAGCATGACATTTTTGGTATCTATTTACTCGATGTAATATCATATGTTTATTTTACCAAAAAAACTGGTATTATATTGTATTTGTGTTCACTAAAATTCATCAATGTGTATTTTTTCCAAAAAAATTGCGTTCGAAAAACCGTTGCGCAAATACCATATGACATAAAAAATTGCAACACCGGCCATTTAATTTTCTAGGGCCTTTGCTTTAAAAAAAATATATATAATGTTTGGGAGTTCAAAGTATTTTCTACCAAAAAAAAAGTAGATTTTTACGTGTATGTGAAAAGTGTTAGAATTGGCCCAGTATTGAGGTGGTTAAAGAATCATTGTTAGGCCACACTATTTAAAAAGCATTTATGCAAAATAATTTTGAATCATTGCAGTACATTCAAGGAGGGTTAAAATACTGATACAAACAGCATGATATAGCCTTCATGAAAGTAAAAACAAAATTCCAAACTGAGGAGAAAGATGAGGAAATATAAAGTCTTGTGCATTTTAAATGACAATACGCTGTAAAAAAAATGCAAACAATAATGGCAAGTTACCTAGCCAAAAAATATCTAAATATTTTTATCTCTGGGAAACAGCTGTATAAAAATTAGGTTTTGAGTTTTATTGGTGCCAGCATACCATTAAGCAACATACATATTTGTGCAGAGTACTGGATTTTACCTGGCCAAAAAAATATAAATTCTTTGTAAATGTGAAATAGCTGCAGAAAAATTGGGTTTCGGGTGTCAGTGGTTCTTAAATTTTTGAATTAAATTTTCATTTAGACCGCAGGATGTTATCCAGCCATAAAATTGAATTTTTTTGCTACTGTAAAAAAAGTGCCAAAGCCACAACAATGGGCCCAGTATTGTTGGTGGTAGGCGCACAATGGGTGTGTTCATGGGGGCAGTAATAGCAAGGGAGGCATGAGGTGGGACTTATTTAAGGCCTGCAGTGATGAAAGGAGAAGCTTAGCCTCCAAATATTTTGGGTGTCAGAATCTTCAAAAAGTTTTATTTGCAGCAGGGCTTGGTAGTTGTCCCTGATCCAAGACTTTATACAGGACATTTGCATAGCTGGTCAACTGTGTTCATGGACAAATAGACTCTCTTGTCTATTGCAAGGTCCTTCACATCCTAAATATATGCTCTGAAAGGACACTGGCTGCAGGATAGCCCAGCAGCTCAATTGCCTACAGAACAAGCTCTGGCCAGTTGTCCATCCTTGTTATCCAATAATCAGGGGGGTAATCTGCTTGAAGGGTGTCAATATCCTCCCTTGACCTGTGTACTCCCCCACCATATAATGTAAAAATACTGTATTTTTAATGTGTAAAAACCATACCCACTGCTGCTTCACCTTTCAATGACCGGAGGTTCAAAGACACATTATCTGTGGGACAGTATAATTCCGGCTTCTAGAAATTAGGTTATCAGGTTACTCTACTATACTTCTTCCAGGTTTTTCATCCTCTTCTTCCTTTGCGAGGTTAGGATGACCTCTGTGTTTTTACACTTGCAATGTGGATCCAGGAGGATTGCCAACCAATAATGTGGAGGAACTCAAGTCCCTGGCATCAGTGAGGATGACATTGTTTTTAGCTATTTTCCCTCAGACGTTCCCTGGGTTTGTGAGTGCGTCCCATGTCCTCCTTCTGAATTCTGCCATGGCAACATTGCCCCTCCTCATGCTTGTGTTGTAACTGCTAGGATCTCACAGAGTGGATGTCTGAATATAACAGGCCCTGAGAAACCAGGAAGTCCTTCTGTTCCTCTTGCTACTGCTCCTCCAGTGATTTGTCTATAATGCCACACAATGTTTGCACCAGCAGGAAAATCATAGGAACTGCAATACTGATACCACATTGTCACAGTTAATCGTTCTGGTTGCCTACTTATACAGTGACAATATGATGCATGTGTCCAGTATGAGGAGCTGATGACATATTGCACAGCAAATACCAGCGTCACCAGGAAAATGTATTTATTTAAACAGTTATAGAACAAAGCATGCTTGAATCCTTCCATTCTATCATATTTCATCCAAGGCTGGGTTTCATTGTGAAGGCATCTACAATTACACCCAAACTGGGGTAAAATGCATCAGAGTGGGAGGATCTAGGTTTGCAAAATGATTATATGGATCTAGAAAATTACTTGACAATGCTGGCACTTGATGTGTAGCAGTTGCTCTTTGTTGAGCTTACTGTGATATTTGGGTATCTCCAAACCGATGAGAGCCAAATAGTCTGAGCCAAATAGCTGTATGAAAGCTGCTGGAAAAAATAAAAGGCTGGTATTATAAACCAGTGGTTTCGGTTGCACAGTTAGCCACAAGCAGCATAGAGAATCAACATGCATGACTGTGCCTATTGTCAACAAGCCCCTTGTTTTTAGGATTTTTGTAGGAAAAGATGAAATGTGAATACCTTTAATTCCTAAAAGGCAATGATTCACTTTAGACAGATTTAGAAGAGGGGCTTTTGGTACCTTTTACCAACTATATCAAAGTTAATTAGCTGTTCTAATTTTATTTCTCCATATAGGCTTTTTAATTTACTCGCCACATTTTCTCTGTTCTTTACAAATCTGCAAAAATAGCAAGAATTACAATTAAATATATCTCACCTACTACAACATGGATTTGTCTTCTGTTTTGTGTAAAATATTTCCACTAATTTATCCTTCAGGGAAGAGTCTTTTTGAATAACAAGGCTCAGGATACATGAAAGGAAACCACCTTCTCCTCTAATAAATATTTATTGTATTTCTTTATAGTATTATAGAACTAAAAACACATTACAGGTTATCATTACTGAATAATTAATTTTCCTATCCTGCACCCCCTCCCCCCCCCCAGATGCAGTCAGGCAAAAGATAAGGCACGGGTAGTGCCCATTGCCAAATGCTAAAACCTAGTTAGTGCAATCTGTTAAAGAAAAAGCATGGCCAAAGCTATTTTGGCTATACTTCTCCTGTGGGGTGACATCACTCAGCTGGTCCAGGCTTGGGAAAGATCCTGACTTTACAGTTGGGATCCACCCAGATGCTTGGACCGGCAGTTGGTTCAGCCTTTCAGTGAGCCACTGGGAGACTGAGCCAGCAGCTCCCGTTCCTTGCATAGACTGACGCTCCAGTGAACGCTAGAGAGGGGGAGAGCAGTGAGCCAGTGACTGACAGTCACTGGCTCTCTCTCAGTGAAGACTGAGAAGTGAGTGATCAGCGGTCTTTGAAGCGGCAGGGAACAAATGCAGAATCGGATCAATGCTGCATCCACCTAGGTGAGTATAATTTTTATTCTGAAACCCTAACTTCTCTTTTACACATGAATATGTAAGTGTAATTATGAACGATTTAATGAGAATCAGTGTTATGTTAATAGTGATTGATATCCAAAAATCTCTTGAACATCACAAAAATCAAATAATGCAGAAAATTCAAATGTGAAGTGCTTTGTATCTGGGCCAATTCTGACACTTCCCTCCTATATATAAAAATTGAAAATTACTTAGAACCCCCCCCCCCCCCCAGATATTATATATTATTTTTAGCAGAGATCCAAGAGAAAAAAATTGTGATTGTCCCATTTTTTAATTTCACACAGTATTTGCACAGCGGTTTTTCAAATACAATTTGTTTGGGAAAAATACACTTATTTCATGGTCCCAACTTTGTGGGAACAGTTTGTGGATGGCCCTTCCTGTTCCGACATGACTGCGCACCAGTGCACAAAGGAAAGTCCATAAAGACATAGATGAGCAAGTTTGGGGTGGAGGAACTTGACCAGCCTGCACAGAACCCTGACCTCAATCCATTAGAATACCTTTGGGATGAATTAGAACGGAGACTGTGAGTCAGGTCTTCTCGTCTAATATAAGTGCCTGACCTCACAAATGTACTGCTGGAAGAATGGTCAAATATTCCCATAGACACACTCCTAAACCTTGCAGACAGCCTTCCCAGAAGAGTTGAAGCTGTTATAGCTGCAAAGGGTGGACCAACTCAATATCGAACCCTACAAACTAAGACTGGAATGCCATTGAAGTTCACGTGTGTGTAAAGGCAGGTGTCCCAATACTTTTGGTAATATAGTGTACTTTAAATAGTGATTCAGATACATACTAGCTTCCTCTGTCAATTATATACAGACCAGCAGTCTTTGCTGTTATCTAATATTCTAAAAAGGGTCAGGAATATAGAATAAGGTCTTACAAGATTTGTTTTGCTTTTTGTTTTACAAAAACTTGTTCAAATTTACTTTTTTTTGGAGAAAAAAAGGGAATTTTGATAGACTGGGAATTATATAATTTGACTGACCCTCTGTTGCAGTGTTATAGAATATTGGCCACCTGGAATTTTAGGAGGTGGACCAATGGTTTCAGTGTTTGAACTGATGCTGTTTTCATATTGTTTTTGTATATTAGCTTTCTTTAAAGGAAGTGGATATTTTCAGTTTACCACTTCTCCTCTGTTTGTAATACATAGATTGATATTTAAAATGTCCCTTGTGTTCTTACAAAATATACAAGAATGCTGCTGCATCCAACAATATAGCAGATCCATCAGATACATTTATCACCAATTATGTTTGTGCCCTAAAAATCCCAATCTTTTCTCAAATGGGTAGAAATCCTATTTTAACCACTTAAGCCCCGGAAGATTTTACCCCCTTCATGACCAGGGTTTTTTTTGCGATTTTTTACTGCGTGATTTTAACCGACAATTGCGCGGTCGTGCGACGCTGTACCTAAACGAATTTGACGTCCTTTTTTTCCCACAAACAGAGCTTTCTTTTGGTGGGATTTGATCACCTGTGCGATTTTTTGATCATGCGCTATAAACAAAAAAACAGCGTGAATTTTGCAAAAATAACAATAATTTTCAAATTTTTTTATATGAAATTCCCCCCCCCCCAAAAAAAAAGTAAAAATCAAAATTTTTTAACATTTTCGGCCAATTTCTTTTATGCTACATATGTTTGGTAAAAAAAATTGCAAAAAGCGTATTTTGATTGGTTTGCGGAAAAGTTATCTCGTTTACTAACAAAGGGAAAGATTTTTGTCATTTTTGGTGTTTTTTATTGTATTTCTTTATAGTGGCGGCGATCTGCGATTTCTTTTGCGGAACTGCGACATTGCGGCAGACAGATTGGACCCTTGACTGACATTTTTGACACTTTTGGGGTTACCAGTGACATTACTGCAGTAATCAGTGCTATACATATGCACTGTTACTGTAAAAATGACACTGGCAGGGAAGGGGTTAACTGTATTGGAGAGGGAGGGGTTAAGTGTGTCCTAGGGGCGTGTTTCTAACTGTGATGGGACATGGCTACTAGTGTAAAACAGAGATCAACGGTCCTACATAGTAGAACCGTCTGATCTCCATTTTTACACAGGGGAGAATGACAGGCGGCTTGTTTACATTAGCCGCCTGCCTTTCTCCCTTCCCGGCGAACGATCGCGAGTGACCGGCGGACATCGGGTCCGCTGGTCACACGCACTGACATCTTAGGGAACGAGCCGGGGTGGGCGTGCACCTCAGCGGGCGCGCACTCGCCCGCTATTGGCTCACAAGCCGGTGACAGGCTAGTGACGTATATATACGTCATTTTGCCTGGCCGGGGCTGACCGCCGCAGTATATGTACTTGCGGCGGTCGGCAAATGGTTAATACCTTATTAGTAGTGTAGGCTAAACATGCCTTCTATCTTTCTTTTCCTCAACCACATCTTTTTCAGATGCTGAACATATTGAGTAAGTTTGTTTATTGTGATTTTTTTTTTTTTTGATAAGCTGGCAGATCCCTGAAAGCAGACAATTCTTTATATATACTGTATATATCTCTTGTATTTGCAACTCAATACTTGATAATTGTTTCTGATTATAGTCTTGTATTTGCAGTATCATATTACTTGTGCTTGTCTCCAACTTTGTTTCCCTTTTCTATTTACATTCATTTTATAGAGTGTTTATTCCTGGAAAATCTGCAACTGCATTCCCTAAGGCACATGCCTACTTGAATATATTTTTCAAAATAAACAATATGCCACAAGTATTATGATCTAGGCTCATGAACTCAATGCAATTTAAAAAAATTATGTATAATCTTCTTTCGCTACAGTATTCCTCCTGTGGCTGTTTTATTTTGTTTAAATTAGTGTGAGAATGAAGTCATGTAGCTACACATCCATTCATGCGTATTGTGGCAATTGACCCCAGAGTACACCTCCTTTGATTCTTGCACTTGGATGGAAGGTCACAGGGTAGAGGTGGGGTCCCTCAGCCTATAAAAGGGCTTCAGGGGGTGGGCAGTGTGGGTGCATGGCTGAGCTGAGGAGAGAACTAGCTCAAAAAAAACACTACATTTGGCTTGGTGAAGCAAAACCACAGTTGTTAGCCTGGAGACTGTACCAGTTTTTTTTTTACAAAGAATATAAAGTGAGTAAATAACTGATGTTCTTAATGTGAACTGTCTTCTGAAATTGTTGCATTTTCCCCTTGCCATTTGTTGCTGACTTCCGACATAACTTATGTAGTTTACAAAGAGCATTGTTAACAAGCTGAGCTGAACGGATAATCAAAATGCACTTTTTGTAAAATAAAAAAAAAATAGCTTGAATTTAAAAAAGTGAAGATTTGCTTTTAAGGAGACATTTAGAAATGTTAATTGCGCCTAAGCAGTGCCCTGAAAAAATGTACCTTTTGTCCTAAATATCTTTCTAATAAATGTGCTTCCTAGAATGTGAAAATGTTTAAATCTTGCTGTGCCTCCAGTCTTTATAACTGTATATTTTGTTTGAGAAGCACTGCCTCTGGCTGCTCGTCTGAAGAGATTTTGAGTGATTTTTGGTGATGTCTCTACTGTGCTTCTATATTTTCTCTTTATTGGAGAGCAAGCTGCTCTTATAAACATGCAGTGCAGGCATCTTCCTGCATCTTCTTGTGAATCCTACATCTCTTCTGGTGCTACTTACTGTATACATTCATCCACCAATCATCAGATCAATTCACTAGTTATCAGGAGGACAGATCTGACATGAGGAACTAAAAGTCCTGCTTCTACCAAGAGAGACTGTAAAATAAGGCTTGGAAAGTTAGTGATGGGCAAAACATTAGCTACAGGTAGTTTAGAGGTAATACTGGTGATTAGTCCTTTGCCTTTTGCTTGCATGTTTCAGGCATGGTTACATTCAGGTCCTCCTAAAAATACATAGCAGATAATGTTATTTATGGGCTCACATTCCTAGGAACCAATAAAAAACCAAATCTCCTCTTTATATTACCCAAAGAAACATGAATTACCCGTGGGACTTTAGATGAGGCGCAACCCAACCAATAATAAAATCAATAAAGTAAAGATTTATTGGTAGATACAATTTACAAAAGATCAACAGTGACATAATTGCCATACAGTAATGCAGATTGGTCAATAAGGATAGGCCTTATGTTCCAGTCGATCATACGTTCTACTCGAACATCGGGTGTTCGTGTGTTCGCTGAACACACGAACACCCGGGGCACTCAGGGGGAAGTTCTCCCGCCTCTGAGCGCCCTATAATGCACTGCCTGATCGCAGTGTATAAAGGGCTTGTGATTGGCCAAAGCATGCACCTGACCTGTATGTTTAGGCCAATCACAGCACATCGTCCTGTCAGAGTCATTATTGACCAAAGGTTGGGTGCCTTTAGCCAATCATGGCTCAGGGGCTAAGTCCACGCCCCACACTATATAAGGCTGCTGCTTACATGACAGCCGTGTATAGTGTGTGACAATAGATATTAGGGATGTAGTTAGTGGATAGTGTGTTCAGTCAGTTTAGTGTAGAGGCATACTCCACTTTTAAAATGTATGTTGTAGTCTTGGGTCCCCTCTCAGTGCTCCCCACGTTTGGTGTCCTTGTTATTTATGGTTTGTGAGCAGTGCCATGTCAAGCTGACCAATATTTCCCATAGATGCCAATGTTAAGGACAGGGAGCAGTGCCATGTCCCAATATCCATACCAGATCCTTATCCAAGCATGCAGCCTGTAAAGGGAGGGGAAAGTGAACACCCCCCCCCTCCTGAACCATACCAGGCCACATGCCCTCAACATGGGGGATGGGTTCTTTGACGTAAAAGGTGGACGGTGCCACCAGGTGGCGTAACCAGGTTGCCCTGCCCCTTGCTTATGAAAGAACAGGACCATACCAGGCAACTTGCCCTCAACATAGGGAGGGTTCTTTGGGGTGCCAGGACAAGTCCAGTACAAACAAGACAAGATGGAAAGTCGGGCATACCATAGGCTAAGATTCTAATCCAAACCTTTGGACATTTTTCATCAGTATCGAGGAAATGGTATGAAGCCACATTTTGTTCCGCTACCCTCTTGCGGAAAGCAAAAATCAGAGACACCCAGTATGTGATGGCACCCGTAGGAGAATTCTGTAATAGATATGTGCTAAAAATATTGTAAGACCAGATCATTTTTCTGATTATAGGCATGCGAAAGAGGTGGGCCTGGGCACATCCTAATAACCTTGTGTGAGTTAGAATTAGTAACCCCCCTCCCCAATTCTGCTTACTTCCCTCTTCTCCTGCAATCTGCTGCAGATACACAGGGGGATCTCCAGGATGGAGAGCGGGGAAGGGGCTAGTGAAAATTATCCCTTCTTTTTCTGAATTTACACAATGAGTGATCAGTATTTTTATAACTGTGTTTACTGTGCTTCAGTTTATGAATGAACATAAAGTCTATGTAGAGCTCTTCCTGTCCATTCATTATGTGCAGCTAAGGTTGCAGGAAAGAACTGGGGAATGTGTTTCCTTAGTCCCTTGCTATGTCTCAAAAGTGAGATTTCAGGGGTCTATTTAGACCCCTGATATTTCACCAAGACCCCCTAAAAGCATTGTGGAAAAAAAAAAAAAACAATTGCAAAAAATAAAAAAATGTACATACAGTCAGGTCCATAAATATTGGGACATCGAAACACTTCTAATCTTTTTGGCTCTATACACCACCACAATGGATTTGAAATGAAACAAACAAGATGTGCTTTAACTACAGACTTTCAGCTATAATTTGATCCATCCAAATCAGGTGAAAGGTGTAGGAATTACAACAGTTTGTATATGTGCCTCCTACTTTTTAAGGGACCAAAGTAATGGGACAGATTACCAATCATAAATCAAACTTTCACTTTTTAATACTTGGTTACAAATCCTTTGCAGTCAATTACAGTCTCAAGTCTTGAACGCATAGACGTTGGGTTTCATCCCTGGTGATGCTCTGCCAGGCCTCTACTGCAACTGTCTTAAGTTCCTGCTTGTTCTTGGGGCATTTTCCCTTCAGTTTTGTCTTCAGCAAGTGAAATGCATGCTCAGTCGGATTCAGGTCAGGTGATTGACTTGGTCATTGCATAGCATTCCACTTCTATCCCTTAAAAAAGTATTTGATTGCTTTCGCAGTATCCTTCGGGTCATAGTCCATCTGCACTGTGAAGCGCCGTCCAATAAGTTCTGAAGCATTTGGCTGAATATGAGCAGATAATATTGCCCGAAAATCATCTTTATTTAACTGTCAATGTTGATTCGGTATGCAGTGTACATGTTGGCAGCTATGAAGTGAAAACCAGACCATAATGACTGGCACCTGTTCAGTCAAATATGCGGTAATAAACCTCAAACCAAAAAATGTATTATGTTGCAGATTACCAATCATTAGATGTGGTGGCTGCATCCGTTTTCTATTATTTGGTTTTTCCCCTCTGCTTTCACCTGGTTATCTGACTAGTAATACACCTCCTGTATTAGTGAGAAACAGCTCTGGAAAAATGAGCACAGGAGACATCGCAGGCAGCAGCATTGTCATTCTTGGTAGGGAGGGTAGTGTTAAATGTATTAGCAGGTTTAGATAAACCAACAAATTGAAGCCAAACTCCAGCTCACACCTTATACAGTATCTCAAAAAATTGAGTACACCCTTCACATTTTTGTAAATATTTTATTATATTTTTTCATGTGACAACACTGAAGAAATGACACTTTGCTACAATGTAAAGTAGTGAGTGTACAGCTTGTATAACAATGTAAATTTTCTGTCCCCTAAAAATAACTCATTACGCAGCCATTATGTCTAAACCGCTGGCAACAAAAGTGAGTACACCCCTAAGTGAAAATGTCCACATTGGGCCCAATTAGCCATTTTCCCTCCCCGGTGTCATGTGACTCGTTAGTGTTACAAGGTCTCAGGTGTGAATGGGGAGCAGGTGTGTTAAATTTGGTGTTATCGCTCTTACTCTCTCATACTGGTCACTGGAAGTTCAACATGGCACCTCATGGCGAAGAACTCTCTGAGAATCTGAAAAAAAGAAATGTTGCTCTACATAAAGATGGCCTAGGCTTTAAGAAGATTGCCAAGACCCTGAAACTAAGCTGCAGCACGGCAGCCAAAAAAATTAAAATTAAATTCACCATGCGCTGACCAGATTTACACATTAAGGCTGGCTGGTGGGTAGTCCTTATGGAAAGAGAAAAAACTTTCAAATGCCAGGTCATTGCAGCTCTCCTTGATTCCACTGGGTGGTGGACAAAGGTATCTGTGAAAAAATTCAAAAAGAAGAAAAGTGCATGCCGCCCTCACATAATATTGTTTTTATTGTGGACATAAACAAAACTTTATAATTACTGCACTCACAATATCCTAAAAAAAATTGGGCATGTATAACTAGTAGTTCCCTTCTCCTCTCCTGGATCACCCCTTCAATACATGTGGAGCTCGATCACTCGAGCTCCATGTGGAGCTCGATCACAAATCCGATGGCGGGATCCGAGTCCTCCTAGATGGGGCTCTGGCCTGCTCACCCGATCACGCCTGTGTCCAGACCAGCCAGCACTGCGCATGGATGTTGGGGCCTTCCCGGAAGACTATAGATGGTGGGGAGAGAGGGACAGAACGACAAGTACCCATCCGCGTAGGTTGCTATGATGACGTGTTTTAAAGGCGGTGCCTCCTTCCTCAGGCCACGCCCACACTGATGCCTAACCATATTTTATCTACAGTAACCCCTCCCATGCCCCTCTTCTTAAAAGGGCCATACCAGGAGAGGTAAAATCATATTGGGAACAGTGAAACGGGCTAAAAAAACAACCTTAATAACAATCAAAATTACATTATAATATCAAAAAAATAGTTTAAAACATTTTTATGTGTGAAGGTTTTATAAAAAAAAAAAAAAAAACAACCCCTTACTGAACCTTAAATAAGAGTACTGACCTCTAATTCTTCATTTAACCCCTCAGGGGACATGGAATTGAGTGAAAAAATCCAAAAGGTCTCTCGCCTACATAACTGTGAGAACCTCTCCCACTCAGGGAGGGACATGGGTATGGCCTCAATACCAAAGAGCTCATGTACCTGACAAAAGTGCAGAGGAACACTATGTTTGTCCTTTTTTTGCTCTATGTAGTGGCGAAGCTCACCAAACCTGGTACACTTGGCCCGAACTGTCCTCCCTACATAGAGCAAACCACATGAGCACCTTAATCCGTAGACTACGAATTGGGTACTACAACAGATAAAATGCTGGATTTTAAAGGACCGTTCATCCTTCAAAGAAAGTATCTTTTTCCCATGATACATAAACGCACAGGCCTTACATCTACTCAGTTTACATTTGTAAGATCCTGACATGTTTAGGAATATAGGGATGTCCTTAACCTGTCGTTGTTTGTCTTGGATTCTACTTAGTGCAACCATGCTCTTAACATTAATAGCTAATGACAAAACAACCTTAGGCCTCCTAGGAAGTATGCGGCTGAGAGCAGAATCCTGTTCCAAAATAGGCCATTGTTTCTGAATGGCCTTCTTAATGGCCCAGTGTTGGTCATTGAACTCAGTGATAAACATTATATCATGAGGCCCTTTGACCAACACATTGGACCTGGTGTTCTCATAGCCATCCCTATATCAATCTATTGCCTTCTGGAAATGCTCTCTTTCGATACCCTTTTTCCATAAATGTTTCCATTAGAACTTCTGCCTGGGACAAATACTCTGTAGTATCCGTGCAATTCCTACGTAACCAAAAAAACTGACTGTAGGGAATATTGTCCTTCCACTTAGGGAGCCAAGACCATAAAGCGGTTTAACAGGACAGGTTCCACTCAGAACAGGCCTCATCATGGTCAACCAAAGAAGTTGAGTGCATGTGCCCAGCATCATATCCAGAGGTTGTCTTTGGGAAACAGACGTATGAGTACTGCCAGCATTGCTGCAGGGGTTTAAGGGGTGTGGGGTCATCCTGTCAGTGCTCAGACCATACGCCGCACAATGCATCAAATTGGTCTGCATTGCTGTCACCCCAGAAGATGGTGTCAAGCGTGTGTGGTGGCAACCAGGTGGGGAGTACAAAGACAAGGTTGTCTTGCCTACAGTCAAGCATGGTGGTGGGAGTGTCATGGTCTGGGGGCTACATGAGTGCTGCCCTATGGGGAACTACAGTAAATTGAGGGAACTGTGAATGCCAACATGTACTGTGGCATACTGGGGCAGAGCATGATCCCCTCCCTTTGGAGACTGGGCCGCAGGGCAATATTCCAACATGATAATGACCCCAAACACACCTCCAAGACAACCACTGCCTTGCTAAAGAAGCTGAGGATAAAGGTGATGGACTGGTCAAGCATGTCTCCAGACCTAAACCCTATTGAGCATCTGGGGGGCATCCTCATATTAAAGGTGAAGGAGCACAAGGTCTCTCTAACATCCACCAGCTCTGTGATGTCGTCATGGAGGAGTAGAAGAGGACTACAGTGGCAACCTGTGAAGCTCTGGTGAACTCCATGCCCAAGAGTGTTAAGGCAATGCTGGAAAATAATGGTGGCTACACAAAATATTGACACTTTGAGCCCAATTTGGACATTTTCACTTAGGGGTGTACTCACTTTTGTTTCCAGTGGTTTAGACATTAATGGCTGTGTGCTGAGTTATGTTGAGGGCACAGCAAATTTACACTGTCATACAAGCTGTACACTCACTACTTTACATTGTAGCAAATTGTAATTTCTTCAGTGTTGTCATGTATAGTGATTTTGTACATGTTCCATTTCTTAGACTTACATTACATTGCATAATTTAAAAAGACACAAAAGACAATCTCTTTTAAAAAATGATAATATTTTGTTAAAGTGCATGCATGAAAATTCTTTCTCACAGCTTTCTTGCTCTGGAAGTAGGACCGCCACCTCAGATCTACTTCTTACAACAGACAATGCTAAAGACGTTTATGAAAACAAAGCCCTATCTTATTTTTACTGTCACATTAAACAATAAAAGCTCTCCTCCACCCTCAGCTGACAACATACAGACAACGCTGTGTTCTTGTTTGATGAGATGATTGAACTAAATGAAGAAATCCATGTAGGACTCCAGTGAACATCAACATTCATTGTCCCACATGGAAAATATTGATCTTTTAGTTCATCAAGTCAATAAATCTTGACAAAATCCAATATCTGCATGTTTTGAAGCTCACAGGATTATGGCTGCTGCCTCCTATGTTGTAAATTATGGCTGAAGATTCACTTGTCCAAGATACATGGTCTCATTTGATGGAAAGAGACAGCTAGGCCAGGAACCAAGAGACCCTATTTTTTTACCTAAACTTGATATCAATACATCATTGATTTAAAGGGAAGGGATGATGCAGCCAAAACAATGCATCTGCATACAAAATCTGGGAACAGATTATATTGAGACATGTGTCAAGGTTAAATATTTAGAATTCAGTATCTATCAGTACAAAGGTCTTCTGTCAATACACAAGCTCTTACTTAACATGTTAATTTTGTTCTCACTTTTCAGATATTTTAGTGCATCATACAAATCATTCAAAAAGGCTATTGTAGGCAAACTTAATTTCTATTATTAAAGTTTAAATGCATGAATCATTAGTACCATTCTGGCTTTTAGCCCTATTTTTGGAATAGTCACAATACAATCTGAGACCAAGAAAAATATAATTTGTGAAGATCTTCTATATTGTTAAGAAATATAGTACCAGTGTTGCAGCGCTGCTAAGTATCTGTGCAAACAGTGCAAAAAATTGGGATACGTGCAAAAAGTGAGACAGTGTGCAGATATCAGATGTGTGACTCACACAATATGTTTAAACAGTCATGCTAAAATTACTTAAACCATACTGTTAAAAATCATAAATATAGTGCTGATCAATAAAATTATGCATATAAAATAACTGTGATCATGTGGATAAAAAAGTCCATAAATATCCTTCAATGTGTAAACGGTGGTGTTCCACTGGATCAATTCAGGTTCTCACCCCCTGTGGTAGTCTACTCACCACAAATAGCTCGATCATCTGCAATTCAAGCATGTAATGGCAGCTTTCCTGGGCAGCTTGGACACACCAATAAGTTGGAAACGATCCTTGTGCTGGTCCTCAATGCATACTCCCGGTTCCCTCAGATATAAGCAAAAGGCCAGACATAGTGAAGTACGTTTTACTCAATAATTATTAGAATGCGGTAATGTACTTACAAACAATTGACACAAACGGGCGATATGTAGGCACGGCTCGGTGGATTGCTGCTCTCGCAGCGTGCGTCTCACCGGCCGGAAATGATGTCAGGTCTGCTCAGCCAATCGCTAGACGCGTTTCGCCGTCCAATCACGGCGTCCTCTGTAGTTCACATTGTTAAGAAATGCCTACTTTTTTTGGATATTTGACTGTTTTAAAGTGCATGTAAACCCTAACCAAATGCATTTTAATTTGTTAAGCACTACAGTATGTATGATAAATAAATGTATTCATTATCATTTTTTTTTAAGCTTGTTGCATTGCCGATGTCCTGCAGCCCTATCTGCCTTAAAGAAGAAGTATGGCTAATGTTTATTTCGCCATACTTTTCTTGTGGGTCACAGGTGTGCACTTAGTTTTGCACTCTTGTGACCTAAAAACAGCCCACTGTCAGCTGATGTTACAGCTGACATCAGCAGCTGGCTCAGCCTTTCAGCACACTAGAGCCAGGTTTTCCCACTGCCTCCAGTTCGGTGCTCCACTGAGTGCTGGGGCCCAGATAGCAAGCAATTGTGCTGCATGTTTGAAAATGACTTGCTAAGCTAATACTACACTTGCCAGGCTTTACAAGTTTGTTGGACAATTGCAGCAAGTCCGCTTTGCATGACTCCAGATCAACTTTCTTTGCAAACATTCTGCAAGTCTGCTGCAAGTTCATGTTCAGCTATGTTGTGCAATAGTCATCCCACCACAGGGGCACTGTGACTTTCAAAATTCTTGCTTTAAACTCACCACTGCAACTTTGCTCTTGCTAGAGACTTGCCACGCAAATTTGCTACATATTAGAAAAGTGTCAACTAGAACTTGTGCTTCAAGTGCTCTCCAAGTGTACAACTTGCCAGTGAAAATGTGCAGCAAGTTAACAGCAGACATGGGAGTAAGTCACACATGTGCAAGTCACAAGCAAGTCCCAAGTCTTAACCTTCAAGTCTCAAGCAAGTCCCAAGTTACTGTGGTGAAAAGCAAGCAAGTCAAGTCGAGTCACTGCTAGAAGTCAAGTCAAATCATTTAGTTTGGTCAAGTCACAAATCAAGTCAAAATACTGATCTACCCCAATTTTCACCCTTAAATCACTTAAAAGTCAGTGGTCAGGAAAGGTTTTGTTTTATTTTCAACATTAACAAAACTGCTTAGTGCTTTTTTCTTGCCATATTAAAGAAACACTTTGAATGCCCGAACAGCTCAAAATCCTTCGTCCGGTCATGTTTCAACACCACAGTCACTAAAAACATGTATTTCCACTGTTAAACAGCCAGTGTCCTAAAAATCAGAACACACTGAGGTGTTTTAAGTGACTGTGGTGTCAGAAAAATAACAGGCACATTAATTTTGCTTTAACACATCTTCAGAAAATGCAAATATTTAATAACTTAAAAAAGTAAAGTAATTTTGAGTCATATGTCTCAAGTCAAAGTCAAGTCTCAAGTCATGAATACCAAGTCAAAGTCAAGTTGAGTCTTTTATTAATTTTAGTCAAGCAAGTCTCAAGTCTTCAAACTGGTGACTTAAGTCTGACTTAAGTCAAGTCATGTGACTCAAGTCCCCCACCTCTGGTTAATAACAGACTTACAATTCAACACTGCCACAAATGTATACTTAGTTATCCTTGCTATCTGGGAGGGGCAGAGTGGAGAGCGATGAGTGACAGTCACTGTTCTCAACTCCAAGAAGACTGACAAGGGAAAGCAACATGGAGGTGAGTATGTGTGTTTTTTTTTTTAATCTCACAAATTTCTCTAAATTCACTCAAGTGATGGTTGCATAGTTTTTCCTCAGAACTGCTTTGCTAATGATGACAACATGGGACCATTGAAAGTATGAAAATATCAGCTGCATCACTCTTAGCTCCTCCTTTAATTGTCAATGAATTCACTGCATGCAGAAATGTCTCCATCCAAGAACCAAACTTCCTTGTCGGATTTCACTACTCCTAACTTGCTCACAAGGATAGTGAAAATTGACCCTGTCTGGATAATGTGTGTTGAAACAACCACTTAAAGTATCCATTGAAAGCCTGTGTGAAAATAAAGAAGCACAATGAGGAGAAAGAGAAGAAACAAAGTGTTGTCCTCCCTATAACAGTACGTGCATGAAAAAGGACCTTCACAGCAGGATTACCAGATATTATGGTAATAAAAGATTCAGCTAAATATTGACATCTACTTCTAACTTCTAAATTCTGAATTCACATTAACATGGTAAATCTTTATATACAATTTTGCATGACTGATTTTACCTATATTTTAACTTTATGTAGGAATTCCCACTGAATGCAGAACTGAGGTCAGCCAGCCATACAGCGGTATCCTATATCTACAGTATAATAGCATTTAGTAGAATGGGTACAGTTTCTACAAAAAGAATATTGAAAGGAAATAGATGGAAAGGGGAAGGTAAAGGAAAGTAGGAAGGGAGAGGAAGTAGAAAAGGAAGGAAGAAAGGTTGGTTCCCCGTACAGTCTAAGCTTGATGAGAACAAAGGGCAGTTGGGTTAAAAAGTTCCATGTGACCACGCCTATTTTGTTTGCACATGTACACATAATTAGTGTTGAGCGAACACGGACTGTATTATTCGTGTTCGTACCGAATAATTGGATTTTTTGTACCCGAACACGGACACGGACACTTTACTGTATGTTCGGGTAAAAATCCGTGTTCGGTCGTTTTATTTCCGGGTTTTGCATGCTTTGGCGCTCTTTTCATGGCGGGCTTTCAACAGCCAATCAACAATCGTTTAACTGGTGTGCCTTAAGCCATCCCAGCCATGCCTGCAAATGTCTCAGTAGCTGTGATTGGCCGTCTGAAGCATGTGACCAAGTCTTTATAAGTTCGAGGCAGCCGCAGCGGCGTCATTATGCTGCTTAGATTCAGGGACAGAGCACACATCAACGTGCTGGCTGCTGATTAGGGAAAGATAGGCAGGAAAAAACCATTTGTGTCCGGATAGAATTGAGGGACAGGTCGGAGTGTTTAGGCAGGGCGAGTTGTAGGCATTTTAGGGATAGAGTCTGCTGAATTATATAGGGTCAGTGTCTTCTACAAACTACAATCGATATTGCTGTGTGGGGGGTGGGGTCTGCACTCAATCCTGATCTACGATCTCTTCTCAATCCTGTTAGGGACAGAGTCTGCTGAATTTTAGGGAAACTGTGTTCTACAAACTACAATCGATATTGCTGTGTGGTGTGGGATTGGAGATAGGCAGGTGTCAGTGATCCACATCCATTTTTCTGTGTGTGAGCTGCAGTGAACACAATCTTTTTGGGCTGCAGTGAACACAATCTTTTTGGGCTGCAGTGAACACAATCTTTTTGGGCTGCAGTGAACACAATCTTTTTGGGCTGCAGTGAACACAATCTTTTTGGGCTGCAGTGAACACAATCTTTTTGGGGTGCAGTGAACAAAATCTTTTTGGGGTGCAGTGAACACAATCCTTTTTGGTGTGCAGTGAACACAATCTTTGTGGGGTGCAGTGAACAAAATCCTTTGTGGGGTGCAGTGAACACAATCTTTTTGGGGTGCAGTGAACAAAATCCTTTTTGGGGTGCAGTGAACAACATCCTTTTTGGGGTGCAGTGAACACAATCTTTTTGGGGTGCAGTGAACAAAATCCTTTGTGGGGTGCAGTGAACACAATCTTTTTGGGGTGCAGTGAACACAATCTTTTTGGGGTGGAGTGAACAACATCCTTTTTGGGGTGCAGTGAACAAAATCCTTTTTGGGGTGCAGTGAACAAAATCATTTTTGGGGTGCAGTGAACACAATCTTTTTGGGGTGCAGTGAACACAATCTTTGTGGGGTGCAGTGAACACAATCTTTTTGGGGTGGAGTGAACAACATCCTTTTTGGGGTGCAGTGAACAACATCCTTTTTGGGGTGCAGTGAACACAATCTTTTTGGGGTGCAGTGAACACAATCTTTGTGGGGTACAGTGAACAGAATCTTTGTGGGGTGCAGTGAACACAATCTTTGGGGGGTACAGTGAACACAATCTTTGTGAGGTGCAGTGAACACAATCTTTGTGGGGTGCAGTGAACACAATCATTGTGGGGTGCAGTGAACTCAATCTTTGTGGGGTACAGTGAACACAATCTCATACTGAAGGTTTGAGGGTGCTGCCTGTTCCATACTCCCCCTACTCCTCATCTAGCCTTTTAGGGGTACAAACAATAGTAATTGGGGCCTAGTGTGGTTGTGTACGTGTGATATACATACACTTTTTTGGGATCATATTTTCTATTCCGCTATTTAATCAAAAACCTTTGGGGATCAGTTAAATTGGGGGATAGTCTGTGTTGGTACGTGTGAGAGAGATCCACCTTTCCAAGTTGTTGGGGTTCATCTCATACTTCTGAAGGTTTGAGGGTGCTGCCTGTTCCATACTCCCCCTACTCCTAGCCTTTTAGGGGTACAAACAATAGTAATTGGGGCCTAGTGTGGTTGTGTACGTGTGATATACATACACTTTTTTGGGATCATATTTTCTATTCCGCTATTTAATCAAAAACCTTTGGGGATCAGTTAAATTGGGGGATAGTCTGTGTTGGTACGTGTGAGAGAGATCCACCTTTCCAAGTTGTTGGGGTTCATCTCATACTTCTGAAGGTTTGAGGGTGCTGCCTGTTCCATACTCCCCCTACTCCTAGCCTTTTAGGGGTACAAACAATAGTAATTGGGGCCTAGTGTGGTTGTGTACGTGTGATATACATACACTTTTTTGGGATCATATTTTCTATTCCGCTATTTAATCAAAAACCTTTGGGGATCAGTTAAATTGGGGGATAGTCTGTGTTGGTACGTGTGAGAGAGATCCACCTTTCCAAGTTGTTGGGGTTCATCTCATACTTCTGAAGGTTTGAGGGTGCTGCCTGTTCCATACTCCCCCTACTCCTAGCCTTTTAGGGGTACAAACAATAGTAATTGGGGCCTAGTGTGGTTGTGTACGTGTGATATACATACACTTTTTTGGGATCATATTTTCTATTCCGCTATTTAATCAAAAACCTTTGGGGATCAGTTAAATTGGGGGATAGTCTGTGTTGGTACGTGTGAGAGAGATCCACCTTTCCAAGTTGTTGGGGTTCATCTCATACTTCTGAAGGTTTGAGGGTGCTGCCTGTTCCATACTCCCCCTACTCCTAGCCTTTTAGGGGTACAAACAATAGTAATTGGGGCCTAGTGTGGTTGTGTACGTGTGATATACATACACTTTTTTGGGATCATATTTTCTATTCCGCTATTTAATCAAAAACCTTTGGGGATCAGTTAAATTGGGGGATAGTCTGTGTTGGTACGTGTGAGAGAGATCCACCTTTCCAAGTTGTTGGGGTTCATCTCATACTTCTGAAGGTTTGAGGGTGCTGCCTGTTCCATACTCCCCCTACTCCTAGCCTTTTAGGGGTACAAACAATAGTAATTGGGGCCTAGTGTGGTTGTGTACGTGTGATATACATACACTTTTTTGGGATCATATTTTCTATTCCGCTATTTAATCAAAAACCTTTGGGGATCAGTTAAATTGGGGGATAGTCTGTGTTGGTACGTGTGAGAGAGATCCACCTTTCCAAGTTGTTGGGGTTCATCTCATACTTCTGAAGGTTTGAGGGTGCTGCCTGTTCCATACTCCCCCTACTCCTAGCCTTTTAGGGGTACAAACAATAGTAATTGGGGCCTAGTGTGGTTGTGTACGTGTGATATACATACACTTTTTTGGGATCATATTTTCTATTCCGCTATTTAATCAAAAACCTTTGGGGATCAGTTAAATTGGGGGATAGTCTGTGTTGGTACGTGTGAGAGAGATCCACCTTTCCAAGTTGTTGAGGTTCATCTCATACTTCTGAAGGTTTGAGGGTGCTGCCTGTTCCATACTCCCCCTACTCCTAGCCTTTTAGGGGTACAAACAATAGTAATTGGGGCCTAGTGTGGTTGTGTACGTGTGATATACATACACTTTTTTGGGATCATATTTTCTATTCCGCTATTTAATCAAAAACCTTTGGGGATCAGTTAAATTGGGGGATAGTCTGTGTTGGTACGTGTGAGAGAGATCCACCTTTCCAAGTTGTTGGGGTTCATCTCATACTTCTGAAGGTTTGAGGGTGCTGCCTGTTCCATACTCCCCCTACTCCTAGCCTTTTAGGGGTACAAACAATAGTAATTGGGGCCTAGTGTGGTTGTGTACGTGTGAAATACATACACTTTTTTGGGATCATATTTTCTATTCCGCTATTTAATCAAAAACCTTTGGGGATCAGTTAAATTGGGGGATAGTCTGTGTTGGTACGTGTGAGAGAGATCCACCTTTCCAAGTTGTTGAGGTTCATCTCATACTTCTGAAGGTTTGAGGGTGCTGCCTGTTCCATACTCCCCCTACTCCTAGCCTTTTAGGGGTACAAACAATAGTAATTGGGGCCTAGTGTGGTTGTGTACGTGTGATATACATACACTTTTTTGGGATCATATTTTCTATTCCGCTATTTAATCAAAAACCTTTGGGGATCAGTTAAATTGGGGGATAGTCTGTGTTGGTACGTGTGAGAGAGATCCACCTTTCCAAGTTGTTGGGGTTCATCTCATACTTCTGAAGGTTTGAGGGTGCTGCCTGTTCCATACTCCCCCTACTCCTAGCCTTTTAGGGGTACAAACAATAGTAATTGGGGCCTAGTGTGGTTGTGTACGTGTGATATACATACACTTTTTTGGGATCATATTTTCTATTCCGCTATTTAATCAAAAACCTTTGGGGATCAGTTAAATTGGGGGATAGTCTGTGTTGGTACGTGTGAGAGAGATCCACCTTTCCAAGTTGTTGGGGTTCATCTCATACTTCTGAAGGTTTGAGGGTGCTGCCTGTTCCATACTCCCCCTACTCCTAGCCTTTTAGGGGTACAAACAATAGTAATTGGGGCCTAGTGTGGTTGTGTACGTGTGATATACATACACTTTTTTGGGATCATATTTTCTATTCCGCTATTTAATCAAAAACCTTTGGGGATCAGTTAAATTGGGGGATAGTCTGTGTTGGTACGTGTGAGAGAGATCCACCTTTCCAAGTTGTTGGGGTTCATCTCATACTTCTGAAGGTTTGAGGGTGCTGCCTGTTCCATACTCCCCCTACTCCTAGCCTTTTAGGGGTACAAACAATAGTAATTGGGGCCTAGTGTGGTTGTGTACGTGTGATATACATACACTTTTTTGGGATCATATTTTCTATTCCGCTATTTAATCAAAAACCTTTGGGGATCAGTTAAATTGGGGGATAGTCTGTGTTGGTACGTGTGAGAGAGATCCACCTTTCCAAGTTGTTGGGGTTCATCTCATACTTCTGAAGGTTTGAGGGTGCTGCCTGTTCCATACTCCCCCTACTCCTAGCCTTTTAGGGGTACAAACAATAGTAATTGGGGCCTAGTGTGGTTGTGTACGTGTGATATACATACACTTTTTTGGGATCATATTTTCTATTCCGCTATTTAATCAAAAACCTTTGGGGATCAGTTAAATTGGGGGATAGTCTGTGTTGGTACGTGTGAGAGAGATCCACCTTTCCAAGTTGTTGAGGTTCATCTCATACTTCTGAAGGTTTGAGGGTGCTGCCTGTTCCATACTCCCCCTACTCCTAGCCTTTTAGGGGTACAAACAATAGTAATTGGGGCCTAGTGTGGTTGTGTACGTGTGATATACATACACTTTTTTGGGATCATATTTTCTATTCCGCTATTTAATCAAAAACCTTTGGGGATCAGTTAAATTGGGGGATAGTCTGTGTTGGTACGTGTGAGAGAGATCCACCTTTCCAAGTTGTTGGGGTTCATCTCATACTTCTGAAGGTTTGAGGGTGCTGCCTGTTCCATACTCCCCCTACTCCTAGCCTTTTAGGGGTACAAACAATAGTAATTGGGGCCTAGTGTGGTTGTGTACGTGTGATATACATACACTTTTTTGGGATCATATTTTCTATTCCGCTATTTAATCAAAAACCTTTGGGGATCAGTTAAATTGGGGGATAGTCTGTGTTGGTACGTGTGAGAGAGATCCACCTTTCCAAGTTGTTGGGGTTCATCTCATACTTCTGAAGGTTTGAGGGTGCTGCCTGTTCCATACTCCCCCTACTCCTAGCCTTTTAGGGGTACAAACAATAGTAATTGGGGCCTAGTGTGGTTGTGTACGTGTGATATACATACACTTTTTTGGGATCATATTTTCTATTCCGCTATTTAATCAAAAACCTTTGGGGATCAGTTAAATTGGGGGATAGTCTGTGTTGGTACGTGTGAGAGAGATCCACCTTTCCAAGTTGTTGGGGTTCATCTCATACTTCTGAAGGTTTGAGGGTGCTGCCTGTTCCATACTCCCCCTACTCCTAGCCTTTTAGGGGTACAAACAATAGTAATTGGGGCCTAGTGTGGTTGTGTACGTGTGATATACATACACTTTTTTGGGATCATATTTTCTATTCCGCTATTTAATCAAAAACCTTTGGGGATCAGTTAAATTGGGGGATAGTCTGTGTTGGTACGTGTGAGAGAGATCCACCTTTCCAAGTTGTTGGGGTTCATCTCATACTTCTGAAGGTTTGAGGGTGCTGCCTGTTCCATACTCCCCCTACTCCTAGCCTTTTAGGGGTACAAACAATAGTAATTGGGGCCTAGTGTGGTTGTGTACGTGTGATATACATACACTTTTTTGGGATCATATTTTCTATTCCGCTATTTAATCAAAAACCTTTGGGGATCAGTTAAATTGGGGGATAGTCTGTGTTGGTACGTGTGAGAGAGATCCACCTTTCCAAGTTGTTGGGGTTCATCTCATACTTCTGAAGGTTTGAGGGTGCTGCCTGTTCCATACTCCCCCTACTCCTAGCCTTTTAGGGGTACAAACAATAGTAATTGGGGCCTAGTGTGGTTGTGTACGTGTGATATACATACACTTTTTTGGGATCATATTTTCTATTCCGCTATTTAATCAAAAACCTTTGGGGATCAGTTAAATTGGGGGATAGTCTGTGTTGGTACGTGTGAGAGAGATCCACCTTTCCAAGTTGTTGGGGTTCATCTCATACTTCTGAAGGTTTGAGGGTGCTGCCTGTTCCATACCCCCCCTACTCCTCATCTAGCCTTTTAGGGGTACAAACAATAGTAATTGGGGCCTAGTGTGGTTGTGTACGTGCGAGATACATACACTTTTTTTGATCATATTTCCTATTCCGCTATTCAATAAAAACCTTTGAGGATCAATTGAATTGCGGGATAGTCTGTGTCGGTACGTGTGAGAGAGATCCACCTTTCCAAGTTGTTGGGGTTCATCTCATACTTCTGAAGGTTTGAGGGTGCTGCCTGTTCCATACCCCCCCTACTCCTCATCTAGCCTTTTAGGGGTACAAACAATAGTAATTGGGGCCTAGTGTGGTTGTGTACGTGCGAGATACATACACTTTTTTTGATCATATTTCCTATTCCGCTATTCAATAAAAACCTTTGAGGATCAATTGAATTGCGGGATAGTCTGTGTCGGTACGTGTGAGAGAGATCCACCTTTCCAAGTTGTTGGGGTTCATCTCATACTTCTGAAGGTTTGAGGGTGCTGCCTGTTCCATACCCCCCCTACTCCTCATCTAGCCTTTTAGGGGTACAAACAATAGTAATTGGGGCCTAGTGTGGTTGTGTACGTGCGAGATACATACACTTTTTTTGATCATATTTCGTATTCCGCTATTCAATAAAAACCTTTGAGGATCAATTGAATTGCGGGATAGTCTGTGTCGGTACGTGTGAGAGAGATCCACCTTTCCAAGTTGTTGGGGTTCATCTCATACTTCTGAAGGTTTGAGGGTGCTGCCTGTTCCATACCCCCCCTACTCCTCATCTAGCCTTTTAGGGGTACAAACAATAGTAATTGGGGCCTAGTGTGGTTGTGTACGTGCGAGATACATACACTTTTTTTGATCATATTTCCTATTCCGCTATTCAATAAAAACCTTTGAGGATCAATTGAATTGCGGGATAGTCTGTGTCGGTACGTGTGAGAGAGATCCACCTTTCCAAGTTGTTGGGGTTCATCTCATACTTCTGAAGGTTTGAGGGTGCTGCCTGTTCCATACCCCCCCTACTCCTCATCTAGCCTTTTAGGGGTACAAACAATAGTAATTGGGGCCTAGTGTGGTTGTGTACGTGCGAGATACATACACTTTTTTTGATCATATTTCCTATTCCGCTATTCAATAAAAACCTTTGAGGATCAATTGAATTGCGGGATAGTCTGTGTCGGTACGTGTGAGAGAGATCCACCTTTCCAAGTTGTTGGGGTTCATCTCATACTTCTGAAGGTTTGAGGGTGCTGCCTGTTCCATACCCCCCCTACTCCTCATCTAGCCTTTTAGGGGTACAAACAATAGTAATTGGGGCCTAGTGTGGTTGTGTACGTGCGAGATACATACACTTTTTTTGATCATATTTCCTATTCCGCTATTCAATAAAAACCTTTGAGGATCAATTGAATTGCGGGATAGTCTGTGTCGGTACGTGTGAGAGAGATCCACCTTTCCAAGTTGTTGGGGTTCATCTCATACTTCTGAAGGTTTGAGGGTGCTGCCTGTTCCATACCCCCCCTACTCCTCATCTAGCCTTTTAGGGGTACAAACAATAGTAATTGGGGCCTAGTGTGGTTGTGTACGTGCGAGATACATACACTTTTTTTGATCATATTTCCTATTCCGCTATTCAATAAAAACCTTTGAGGATCAATTGAATTGCGGGATAGTCTGTGTCGGTACGTGTGAGAGAGATCCACCTTTCCAAGTTGTTGGGGTTCATCTCATACTTCTGAAGGTTTGAGGGTGCTGCCTGTTCCATACCCCCCCTACTCCTCATCTAGCCTTTTAGGGGTACAAACAATAGTAATTGGGGCCTAGTGTGGTTGTGTACGTGCGAGATACATACACTTTTTTTGATCATATTTCCTATTCCGCTATTCAATAAAAACCTTTGAGGATCAATTGAATTGCGGGATAGTCTGTGTCGGTACGTGTGAGAGAGATCCACCTTTCCAAGTTGTTGGGGTTCATCTCATACTTCTGAAGGTTTGAGGGTGCTGCCTGTTCCATACCCCCCCTACTCCTCATCTAGCCTTTTAGGGGTACAAACAATAGTAATTGGGGCCTAGTGTGGTTGTGTACGTGCGAGATACATACACTTTTTTTGATCATATTTCGTATTCCGCTATTCAATAAAAACCTTTGAGGATCAATTGAATTGCGGGATAGTCTGTGTCGGTACGTGTGAGAGAGATCCACCTTTCCAAGTTGTTGGGGTTCATCTCATACTTCTGAAGGTTTGAGGGTGCTGCCTGTTCCATACCCCCCCTACTCCTCATCTAGCCTTTTAGGGGTACAAACAATAGTAATTGGGGCCTAGTGTGGTTGTGTACGTGCGAGATACATACACTTTTTTTGATCATATTTCCTATTCCGCTATTCAATAAAAACCTTTGAGGATCAATTGAATTGCGGGATAGTCTGTGTCGGTACGTGTGAGAGAGATCCACCTTTCCAAGTTGTTGGGGTTCATCTCATACTTCTGAAGGTTTGAGGGTGCTGCCTGTTCCATACCCCCCCTACTCCTCATCTAGCCTTTTAGGGGTACAAACAATAGTAATTGGGGCCTAGTGTGGTTGTGTACGTGCGAGATACATACACTTTTTTTGATCATATTTCCTATTCCGCTATTCAATAAAAACCTTTGAGGATCAATTGAATTGCGGGATAGTCTGTGTCGGTACGTGTGAGAGAGATCCACCTTTCCAAGTTGTTGGGGTTCATCTCATACTTCTGAAGGTTTGAGGGTGCTGCCTGTTCCATACCCCCCCTACTCCTCATCTAGCCTTTTAGGGGTACAAACAATAGTAATTGGGGCCTAGTGTGGTTGTGTACGTGCGAGATACATACACTTTTTTTGATCATATTTCCTATTCCGCTATTCAATAAAAACCTTTGAGGATCAATTGAATTGCGGGATAGTCTGTGTCGGTACGTGTGAGAGAGATCCACCTTTCCAAGTTGTTGGGGTTCATCTCATACTTCTGAAGGTTTGAGGGTGCTGCCTGTTCCATACCCCCCCTACTCCTCATCTAGCCTTTTAGGGGTACAAACAATAGTAATTGGGGCCTAGTGTGGTTGTGTACGTGCGAGATACATACACTTTTTTTGATCATATTTCCTATTCCGCTATTCAATAAAAACCTTTGAGGATCAATTGAATTGCGGGATAGTCTGTGTCGGTACGTGTGAGAGAGATCCACCTTTCCAAGTTGTTGGGGTTCATCTCATACTTCTGAAGGTTTGAGGGTGCTGCCTGTTCCATACCCCCCCTACTCCTCATCTAGCCTTTTAGGGGTACAAACAATAGTAATTGGGGCCTAGTGTGGTTGTGTACGTGCGAGATACATACACTTTTTTTGATCATATTTCCTATTCCGCTATTCAATAAAAACCTTTGAGGATCAATTGAATTGCGGGATAGTCTGTGTCGGTACGTGTGAGAGAGATCCACCTTTCCAAGTTGTTGGGGTTCATCTCATACTTCTGAAGGTTTGAGGGTGCTGCCTGTTCCATACTCCCCCTACTCCTCATCTAGCCTTTTAGGGGTACAAACAATAGCAATTGGGGCCTAGTGTGGTTGTGTACGTGTGATATACATACACTTTTTTTGGATCATATTTTCTATTCCGCTATTCAATAAAAACCTTTCTAGGGCAAGATCTTAAATTACAGAAATATGAGGAGACCGTCAAATAAGGGCCGTGGCCTGGGTCGTGGTGCTGCTGGTAGAGCTCCTGTTGCAAGGAGAGGACATGGTCGATCTGTGCCAGCTACACGCACAAGTGAAACACCTTCCTCAAGTGTGAGTAGGCGACAGAACCTGCATCAGTATTTGGTAGGGCATCAAACGCCCCTAGAAGTGATGAGGCCAGAACAAGTTGAGGCGATAGTAGATTGGTTTGCTGCTGACAGTGCCTCCAGTTCCTTCACATTGTCTCCCACCCAGTCTACTGCAGAAAGGTCAGAGTTGGCACCTGCAGCCAATGTCCAACCGTCTTTCACCTCACCCCCTTGCAAATCAGGCCAGCAGTCTGAGCCCCAAGCCATACAGCAGTCTCTTATTCTTTTTGAGGACTCTGTCAGCAGGGTTTCCCAGGGCCATCCACCTAGCCCTGCCCCAGAAGTGGAAGAGATTGAGTGCAGCGATGCCCAACCACTTATTTCTCAAGATGAGTACATGCAAGGATCATCGCAGCACGTCTCCGATGATGACGAAACGCAGGTGCCAACTGCTGCGGCGTTCAGCATTGTGGAGACCGACAAGGAGGGCAGGGGTGAAGACTGGGTGGAAGATGATGTGGAGGACGATGAGGTCCTCGACCCCACATGGAATGAACGTCATGCAGGTGAACTGAGTAGTTTGGAGGAAGAGGCGGTGGTCGCACAGAGCCACCAGCACAGCAGAAGAGGGAGCAGGGTGCAGAAGCGGAGCGGCCGTGCCCTAGACACTACGCCCGCTACTGCCCAACGCAGCAAGGGAACGAGCGCACCAAAGTCAGCTCAAAGGAGTTCTCTAGCGTGGAAGTTCTTTAGAAAATGTGCTGATGACAGGACACGAGTGGTTTGCACCCTGTGCAATCAGAGCTTGAAGCGAGGCATGAACCTTCTCAACCTGAGCACAACCTGCATGATCAGGCATCTAAGTGCAAAGCACGAGCTGCAGTGGAGTACACACCTTCAAAACCAAGAAACGTCTCTGGCTCATCCTGCTTCCTCTTCTGCTGCAGTCTCGGCCGCTCCAGCCACATCTGTAGTGATACCGGCACCTGCCACCCCGCAAACAGACGATCTGTCAGCAACACCACCACCTGGGTCACCAACAACCATCTCCACAATGTCCCGTGGAAGCGTTCAGCTTTCCATCTCCCAAACACTTGAGAGGAAGAGGAAGTACCCCCCTACCCACCCGCGATCCCTGGCCCTGAATGCCAGCATTTCAAAATTATTGGCCTTTGAAATGCTGTCATTCCGTCTGGTGGAGACGCACAGTTTTAAAAACCTTATGTCGGTGGCTGTCCCACAGTACGTCGTGCCCAGCCGCCACTACTTTTCCAGGCAAGCCATCCCTTCCCTGCACAACCAAGTGGGGGAAAAAATCAGGTGTGCACTGCGCAACGCCATCTGTGCCAAGGTCCACCTAACTACGGATACGTGGACCAGTAAGCACGGTCAGGGGCGTTATATCTCCCTAACGGCACACTGGGTAAATGCAGTGGCGGATGGGCCTGAGGCGGATAGCAATTTGGCGCATGTCCTTCCACCACCGAGGATTGCAGGGCGCTTCAGTTTGCCTCCTGTTCCTAACTCCTCCTACTCCGCTTCCTCATCCTCTACCGCCTCCTCATCCGGACAGCGTAACACCTTCACCACCAACTTCAGCACGGCCAGGGGTAAACGACAGCAGGCAGTTTTACAACTTGCCTGTTTGGGGGACAAACCACACACCGCGCAGGAGTTGTGGAGGAGCATGGAACAGCAGACAAATGAGTGGTTGCTGCCAGCGAGCCTCAAGCCCGGCCTGGTGGTGTGCGATAACGGGCGAAATCTCATAGCAGCTCTGGGCCTAGCCGGTTTGACGCACATCCCTTGCCTGGCGCATGTGCTGAATTTGGTGGTGCAGAGGTTCCTTAAAAACTACCCCGATATGTCAGAGCTGCTGCAGAAAGTGCGGGCCGTTTGTGCGCACTTTCGGCGTTCTCACCCTGCTGCTGCTCGCCTGGCAGCGCTGCAGCGTAACTTCGGCCTTCCCGCTCACCGCCTCATATGTGACGTGCCCACAAGGTGGAACTCCACCTTGCACATGCTGGAAAGACTGTGCGAGCAGCAGCAGGCCATAGTGGAGTTTCAGCTGCAGCACGCACGCGTGAGTCGCTCTGCGGAACAGCACCACTTCACCACCAATAACTGGGCCTCCATGCGAGACCTGTGTGCCTTGTTGCGCTGTTTTGAGTACTCCACCAACATGGCCAGTGGCAATGACGCCGTTCTCAGCTTAACTATCCCACTTCTATGCCTCCTTGAAAAAACAATTCGGGCGATGATGGAAGAGGATGTGGCACAGGATGAGGAGGAGGAGGAGGATGAAGAGGTAACATTTCCAAGGCTTTCAGGGCAGTCATTCGCAAGGGGCTCCGAGGGTGGGTTCCTGCACACGCAAACGCCAGGGACGCAATTGTCCAGCAGGGGCACAGTTCTGGAGGATGAGGAGGATGAGGAGGAGGAGGAGCTGGAGGAGGAGATGGAACCATGTTCACAGCAGGGTGGCACCCAGGCCAGCTCATGGCCATCACTGGTGCGTGGCTGGGGGGATACAGAGGACACGGACCATACACCTCCCACAGAGGACAGCCTTTCGTTGCCTCTGGGCAGCCTGGCACACATGAGCGATTACATGCTGCAGTGTCTCCACAACGACCGCCGAGTTGCCCACATTCTAACTTGTGCTGATTACTGGGTGGCCA
Organism: Pelophylax lessonae; assembly: GCF_965119305.1. Classification (NCBI taxonomy): domain Eukaryota; kingdom Metazoa; phylum Chordata; class Amphibia; order Anura; family Ranidae; genus Pelophylax; species Pelophylax lessonae. The sequence goes on along the minus strand of NC_138771.1, from coordinate 542,286,067 downwards.
CGCTGCTGGATCCCCGTTACAAGGACAACGTACCGTCCTTAATTCACTCACTGGAGCGCGATCGCAAGATGCGCGAGTACAAGCGCACGCTGGTAGACGCCATGCTGCTGGCATTCCCATCTGACAGCGGGGCCACAGTGGAAGCACAAGGCAGAGGAGGAGGAGGAGGAGGTCGCCAACGCAACCAGGGCACCGCCAGCACCTCAGAAGGCAGGGTTAGCATGGCCGAAATGTGGAAAAGCTTTGTCAGCACGCCACAACAAACAGCAGCACCAGCAGCTCAGATGGAACGTCTTAGCAGGAGGCAGCATTTTACCAACATGGTGGAGCAGTATGTGTGCACACGCCTACATGTAGTGAATGACGGGTCTGCCCCCTTCAACTTCTGGGTCTCCAAATTGGGCACATGGCCTGAGCTTGCCCTTTACGCCTTGGAGGTGCTGGCGTGCCCTGCAGCCAGTGTATTATCTGAACGGGTATTTAGCACGGCTGGGGGCGTTATAACAGACAAGCGCAGCCGCCTGTCCAGAGACAATGTGGACAAGCTCACGTTCATTAAAATGAACCAGGCATGGATCCCACGGGACTTTTCCGTACCTTATGCAGAATAGCAATGGATACCGACCTTACCCACCCATTGTTCCATTTTTGCTCTTTCTCACTCTTTTGGGGTGTACCCTCATTTAAAATTTGTGAAAAGAAGCAGTGTTGGCTACCTCGTCCTCCTCCTCAGGGCCAGATTAATGTAGGGGCTATTGGAGCTGCAGCTCCAGGCCCCTACCTTTTATATAGGCCCCGGGTTGGCCATATTCACTGTTACCGCTCTTCTGTCACTTGTAAACACAGAAGTCTGGCTTCTATGCTCGCTTCCCCAGGCAGCACCCTCAGAACCTCCCCACACAGCGTGAAGGCCGGACAAGGAGGGACAGTTGGCGATGCATGGATGTGTTTATGGGCTTCAGAGACAGCATCCCATGTTGAATTAGGCATGCATGGCTGCACCCTTCCTCCTCTGGGTGCATGGCAAGGCACGGCCCTAAGGCCCTTCAAAATCCTCAGCACCAAGCCCATGATGCTGTTAATCCGGCCCTGGTCCTCCTCCACCGCCGCTTCCACCTACACCGCCCATAGGTGTGCGCAGCCTATTGCATTAAGGTGTGCACTCCAAAGTTGAAATACACATGCATGTGTTTGCCAGCAGGGAGAGTAATGTATCGGGGCCATGTACCTGTAGGCAAGGAGAAATAGAGCAGAGCAGGTCCCAGGGAGATCTTTCCCATCTCCTCACTGGCAATGCTATGTGCCCTAGGTGATTAGGGTGTGCCCAGGCACACCCAGCACACCCTGTGCGCACGCCTATGTCACCGCCACATCCACCACCACCTCAACCTCCCTCCTACTCCATATGGGCCTCGTCCTTCAGAGATGAAGAAGAACATTGTTTTATTTTTCTGTTTTTTTTTGTTGTTTTAAGTTATTTCCCTATCCACATTTGTTTGCAGAGCACTTGCCATGCTCTTAATTACGTTTTGCTGCCATTTGCAGCACTCTAGCCCTTTCCTTTGGTGTTTTAGAGCCATTTTAGTGCCTTAAAGTTCGGGTCCCCATTGACTTCAATGGGGTTCGGTGTCCGGGAAAAGTTCGGTAAAAGTCCGGGACACGGACCCGGACTTTTTTTTAAAGTTCGGCCGAACCCGTCGAACACGGACATCTAGGTGTCCGCTCAACCCTACACATAATGACATATATGTACATGTACATGTACATATGTACACATAATGTACACATAATGGTATAATATATATTATACCACTAGCTACTCTGTGTTAGTAAAAAAGAATGTTATAAACTTAATTTGAGTAATGTGTCTAATGTGAGGGGTTAAGGAAAATTTCAGAGTATTACATAAGTGGCACCTGCTACCCGTTGTGAAGACGATTCTTGGCTCTTGTTAGAACTACTTTAAATCCTCTTAGGCTTCAAATGGATCTCACTTTAAAACATTTATTCCTAAACCCCTTCTCCCTGTATGAACTGCTAATACTAAAGTATTATCCAAATTAATTGAGATTTTCTCTTTAGCTCTGTGCGTGTCCTACTTATTTCATTGTCTATGCTCCCTGCTTCTCTGAATCATGTTTTTTTTTTCTGTCTGCTTTTGCTTAGCATGCTGGATTCAAGAGCGAGTGCACTCAGGTGCATCATGGGGCAGTCACACTTCTTTTCCATACGTTTTTTCTGTTTGCAAGAATAAAAGATAATTTTAACTCTTCTTCTTCTTAACTCTATTTTGTTTGGGTACAGTGTCACATGACCACGCAATTGTCAGTTAAAGTAACGCAGTGCCGAATCGCAAAATAGGGCCTGGTCATTAAGGGGGCAAATCCTTCTGGTCTTAAAGTGGTTGATTATCTGCACATATTCAGCACTATTGGCACATTCAGGCTGCATTTGCTACTCATGGAATTTAGCAACCTTTATATTATAAGGTTAACCACTCCAAGTCTTTAATTGTAGGCATTAATATCCCCAAACCTACTACCTTCAAATTAAAAAGAGATTTGCTGTACACATGGGCCGAAACGGGAATATCCTATCTAGGAATCATAATCACCCCCACCTGTGCTTCCTTAGCTGAGGCCAATTTTAAACCATTAATAACTAAACTAGAAGCAGAACTGAAGAGGATAGCACAAACAGAACTAACGTGGGTAGGGAGATTAGCTGCTCACAAAATGCAGATATTACCACAAATCCTATATCTATTCAGATCCCTCCATATACCACTAACACAGCCATACACAAAAACCCTAACATCATTAATGAAAAGCTTTATTTGGCATAGGTAATGGGCTCGCTGCTCTCACCACTCTTTGATTAAGCACAGAACTGGAGGCGGTATGGGAATGGTGGACCTACAATATTATTACACAGTAGTTCATCTAGACCAGGGGTAGGGAACCTATGGCTCGCAAGCAAGAGGTGGCTCTTTTGATGGCTGCATCTGGCTCGCAGACAAATAGGGTCTCCTGCTTTGAGTATATCATTATTAGCCCCGAGTCGAGTCCATGTCTGCACGCTGTGGCCACACTGGTTGCTAGAATGCCGCTTGGCGTCTAGCAACCAGTGATGTCACATGACATCAGCATCGTCACGTGACAGCGGGAGAGCAAGGGCAATGGTCAAATTCCTCCTCCACTCCTAAATTTACTCCTCCCACCACCAGCCACCTTCCTCTTCTCCAGGCGGCAGCGCAGGCTCAGCGTAAAGCCGAGGGAGGTCATGAAGCGACAGGTCAGTCAGTCAGACTCGTCAGTGTAAATATTTTGCGTTCTGTGCTTCCCCTGTCTCAAGTAATTGCAAATACTCTTTCAGAAAGAATATTTGCAATTGCAATTACTAAGTTGAGACAGGGAAGCACAGAAAGCAAAAAATTATAGGCTAGCCTGCACCTGCTTTTTTATCTTTTATTCACAGTTTACAGAGGCTCCCAATACCCTCACTGAAGAAGTGATGCAGGCTTGCAGCCATATATACAGTGGAATTTCCTAATAATATTTTTCCCCAGACATTGACATTTTGGCACATATGGGCTACACATCCACTTTCTGTTTGCGCTAAGGTTATTTCTCCTTTCCACTGTTGTGCCCTGCAAATCGCACTAGTGTGAACAGGGGAAGTCAACTTTAATGTTTCAGCTCCTTTAACCACTTCAGCCCTGCAAGATTTTACCCCCTTGATGACCAGGCCATTTTTTGCAATTCGTCACTGCGTTATTTACTTAAATAAACGATCCTGACCCCTGAAATATAGTGTATGGCTCTCGCGGTTTTACATTTGAAAATATGTGGTGTTCGTGGCTCTCTCAGCCAAAAAGGTTCCTGACCCCTGATCTAGACCATTTAAAACACTGGTTCAACCCATCTGCTGAACCTCTGTGTTTAGAAGTCGAAAAAGGGACTAGCAAGACCTCCAATCTCTGTTCCTTACTCTTTGCTGACCTATGGAAACCACTAGACTTATCAAAATTCCCATTAACAATTAAGGCCTTCCTCCAAGCCTGGAGAACTATTATAAACCCCCCTCAACAACATACATACCATCCTGATGTTAAAATACCAATCAACACACTAAAGCACCTTATCCCAGACATCTCTCTAAACAGCTGGAACAAGCACGGTCTTCACTGGGGGCATAACTAAACCAACTTAAGTCATACAGTTAGTCAATTATCTTCCCTGCTTCCTGTTGATTTAGTTTTCTCAGTGGCTTATACCTTTGTACGATACAAGTAATGTTTGTCCTACTTAAATGTACTGTCATTTCAACAAGTTAGACCTTATGTATCATTATTACTGAAGCAGCTGCATTTGCTATTACGTGTTTTACTTCTATTTGTATCCTTTAAAACCTAAAATTTACTGAAATAAAAAAAAAAAATATATAAGAAAACACTTTGGATAGGCGAGAGGCTAGTAGGCCACAGTGGCGGCCAGTGTGTTGGGGGCGCAGGGGCGCCGCCCCCCCATCAGTGCGTCTGGCCCCCTAATCTACATCACCTGATTAGAGCCAGAGGCTCTAATAGGCTTTAGCAAAGGGTGGACCCGGGGCGCAGAGCAGTGCGCCCAGAGCCCACCCATTGTGTGACAATAGCAAATGAAAATTCGCCATTGTCACACGGATCCTCCTCCTAGCCAATCAGGAAGCGGGTCCGATAGACGCTTCCTGATTGTCTGAAAGGCAAACCCCATGCCATTGGCTGGGGAGGACGCCGGGGGACTGAAGAGAAGCAGCGGGCCGCCACTGCACCAGGGGGCACACAGACAAAGCCTGTCCCCGATTCGAGCCTCGCTCAGCTGCCACCAGCCCTACGACGTGACCCGCTTCATGATCGAGTGCGATGCCTGGAAGGACTGGTTCCACGGCAGGTAGGGATCAACTGTGTGTCATCCAGGCCTCCGGGTGTGAGGTGCCCGGGGAGGGGAGGAGGGTGTCCAGGAAAGGGGAGGGGGGTCTTATTGTTACCCCAGTGACTGTCATCTCATGCCTCTATTGTGTGGTCGGCCCCCACTCACTGTCCCGATGTGATTGGGGGTCCCCCATGTGTGATTGGGGAAGATGGGGATGTGTCCCCGGGGTTTGGTTTTGGTGGGAATGACAGACGGCCTCCTCCTCCATCTCCTCTCCGTCCTCCTGTGTGCCGCCTGTCAGTCTACACAGCACTATTGTTCTCCATAGTGTCACTGGACACCCCCACATCCTCCATATGGATCCCCTCGGACACATCCTCTATATGGATCTTCTCTGCAACATCCTCCAGTAGGCTGAGGTAAGTGCACTGGTCTCGCGCGCGGGGGGGGGGGGGTACGCTTACGCTGGTCACTCTGCATTGAAAGGGGGCATGCTGGTATCTCTGCATTGAAAGGGGGCACACGGGTATCTCTGCATTGAAAGGGGGCACGATGATCTCTGCATTGAAGGGGGCACGCTGGTCACTGCAATGAAAGCGGGCACGCTGATCTCTGTGCATTGAAAGGGGACACGCTGGTCTCTGTGCATTGAAAGGGGACACGCTGGTATCTTTGCATTGAAAGGGGGCACGCTGGCATCTCTGCATGGAAAGGGGGCACAATGATCTCTGCATTGAAAGGGGGCACGCTGGTCTCTCGGCATTGAAAGGGGGCACGCTATACCTTAATTACTGAAGGCCCCTTTCACACTTTTGTGACCTCAAAGTCACGCAATTTTTTACAGCGTTTTTTGCCGCAAAGCAATGCCTATTACATTTTTCTGTTTGTGCCCCACCAAAGATTTTGAACACCAGCCGCCACTGGTAGGCCAGTACATTTTTTAAATAAAACTAAAAACCCTTTAGAGCCAGGGGCTTTAGAGGTTTACACAGAAGCTATTATTTCAGATATCTTTTCAGATGAATATGGAGCATTCAGGGTGTGAATCTGTGCATTTCACAAATGTGGGAGCAAAAGATTCTCCAACCAAGCTTTGGAGGCAGAACCCAGCTGGGCTGAAGGAGGGGAAAGTAAGGTTTTATAAAAATCTGATAAAATCTGAAGGACATCTTGTGGGTGAGTTATCACTTGTCCAATAGCATTTCTAAGTTTATATACATGAGGTGGATGGAGGGATTGGTGGAAAACTTTTGTTTACTTTGTAAACATAGAGCATGCCAAATTACTATAAAGCAGAAAGCAAGCTTTTGACCGCATAAGTGATTTTTCTGTTTCCTCAGAGAGTAAAGTGTCTAGTGCAGCGCGTTTAAAAGTTAATTTGATTGAGTAATTCTGGGAGTGCAAAGCACTGTGTAAATGATATAGTCGATCTAGGTCCTGTGTGAGGCAGTGAATCTCCCGCAGTTTGCGTTTCTTTCTCTGTGATGCTATTTCTATGAAATGACCTCGCATGACTGCCTTGTGGGCCACCCATAACGAGGATGGGGAAATATCTTCTACATCGTTAATGCGAAAATACTCCCAAAGGCGCTCTGATATTTGGTTAAGAATCTCTGTAAGAAGAAAGTTGTTGAAGCACCAAGAAGCTACTTCCGGAGTGAGGCCTACGTAGGAAGTATTAAACAAAACTATGTGATGGTCTGACCAGGTACAGGCGTGGATGAGAGCCTTAGAGGAGTTTGTTAATAATATCAGGGAACAGTAAATGTAATCTAACCTAGAATAACTGTCGTGGACTGGGGAGTATTTTTTATAATAAAACTAAAAACCCATCAGGGCCAGGGGCACCTATATTATGGGCCATCCAAGAATCAATAAGCTGGAAGGAGTCCATTAATCTCTGAATTGTCTTAGGGAAAGCATGGCTAACTGTACAGTTCCTGTCCAGTTTGGAATGTGCCACCAGATTAAAATCCCCTCCAACCACCAGATATGGAGACTAGAGCTATACCTTTCCAGAACAGTGAAAATGGCTTTAAAAAATGAGGCTTGAGATTCATTGGAGGTATGTACTACTGGGAGTGTGATAGATTTACCTCGTAAGCTTCCCTTCAGAATCAAAAACCTATGAGCTGGGTCCTTATAGATATTGTGAACCTCAAACTGTAGAGAGTTTTTAATAAAGATGGCAACCTCCCTGGACTTGGACTCAAATGTTGTGAAAAAAGAACTGTTTGAAGGATCTGTCAAAATATGTGGGGTGGGAATGCTTTGAAAAATGAGTCTCTTGTAAAAATAGAATATCTGTGTCTAGCCGTTTTTTAGGCACAAAATGCTTTCTTTTCATGGTAATTGAATCCCTTGACATTATGAGTTAATATTTGCAGATACATCTTAGTTTATAACTCAATCTTTAAACAAACCCCAAGTCCAAGTCAGGGGGGCGCCCGTACAATACAACAACCTGAGGATTAGTTTCAGGCACAGTCTAGTACACATGTCAAACACAAGGCCCGCGGCCTAAATCCAGCCCCCCGGGTCATTTCCTGTGGCCCTCACACTTAGGAGAAGGGGTGGAAGTGAGATGTGGACAGCCTGTGAAAGAGAGCTGAACCCTGCACACTGTGCACAGCACACCACTAAACCCTTCACGCTGTACATAGTGCACTCCTCAACACTGCACTTTGTACATAGTGCACCCTTGAATTCTGCACATATTTATTGCCCCTTTAGGATCTTCCTGCAATTTGGCCTCTGTTCAATGTTGTTCAGCAGGGGGCATGGTTAAGTTTCTGCACCTATTCTCTGAGAAAAAATGTCCTGCATACATTTATATAGTTTTACAGATACAACCAGCCCTCTGAGGACAACTATAATGGTGATGCTGCCCGCAGTTAAATTGAGTTTGACACCCCTGGTCTAGTAGAAAGGGATAAAATCCCAATAGTACACCTCTGTAGTAACCCTTTCAGGAGGCTAATGTGAGAGAACTGATAATTTACAAAAAAACTAAAAAATAGACTAACAACAATATTAATGAAGAAAAAGGGTTCTGAGGATAGGAGTGCCTCCTACCAAGAATTATCAGTAATCCGGACTTCACAGTCCATTATTCTGCAATGAATCATTTAGATCAAAGTACCTGAGAAAAGCGTCCAAGAAAAAGTGAACCGAAAGTAGCACGCCCAAAGACAATGCTATCCAAGTCACCAGTTCAGGTCTAACTTTGGAATTGATCAAATGTAGAGTAGGGGGATAATCGGACAGACGTTACTGGATTTCTATCTATATCGGTGTATACCCAAAGCTTATAAGCATGCTGAGCTGAAAAAACAGCCCCGCTATCTGTCTACAAGCAGGAACCAAGAAGATTCAGGAAAACTCTCAGTGTTAGCAGGAACCTTGTGGTCCTAAACCATCGGACCGCTAGCATCTTGGGGTTGTCTATGATGGTCTCTCCTTGGTGAAGGTGTGGCCCAGATTGCGGATGGACGTGGGGTAGAGGGCATCCTAGATATTTCCTCTGCTACAAGAAGGCCCAGTTTCACCAATCGCTCCTTCCTTACTTGCACGTTAAATACTGTATAGGTGATCCCATTGTGAAGGACCTGCATCTTTAAATGAAAGCCCCAGCAGTACGAATCCTCGCTGTCTGGAGGACTGATGTGCCCTTCATTCTGTGGCATTTCTCCAGTGTAGCTGGGGAGATGTTAGGGTACAACTGATTGGGGTCCTATCAAGTTAGATGTGAGGATTAGAGCAGGAGGCCCAGAGGATCTCTTCTTTAAGGTGGGGGTTTTGGGCGTAATGCTCTGTGGATTCTGTCACACATGAATGAGGAAGAGGGGGGTCTCTGGCAGCAATGATAGGAAGAGCTTCTGGGCAGCTTCCTGTAAGTCTGTGACTGATTCTGGGACCCCACGGATTCGGAGGGTATTACATTTGTACCTATTGTCCAGGTCCTCTTAGTGAGCCTGGAGCTGCACAACTGTGTCAGACAGAGTCTCATGTTCCTTCCTGAGGTCAGAATAAGCTAGATGCAGTTTGCCATGCTTGGTTTCAAGCATGTCCATTCAATTGCCCAGAGCTGCCAGTTACTGTGAGAGAACCCTGGTGGATATATCAAATTCAGTCTGGAATTTATTTGCCCTCTTCTCATATATGGCAGTGAGACTATTGTCAAGTTCTGCTTTACAAAGGTGCAACCCGTACTCACTGTCTGCCAAGTGTGCTGGAGAGGCCGCAGTGTCCAGAGCACTCGCACAGGGAGGTTCCGGTTGGGCGCCATCTTAAAGGCATTTTTGTTTGTTCCTGCACTCAAAGGAGATAGTTTGTGAGGGACCTCTGTGTGGTCTTCTTCTTCTGGCTCCTGGATGTTGGAATGCTCTAGACTTTCCCCCAGGAGTGCGGGAGGAAATAGGAGAGGACCGAAGGCTGTATGGCCCTGGGGAGTTGATGGAAGCGGCCGTTACCTACGGAGCTCCGGCTACAGACTTCCTTCCACTTTTGCACACCATTGTTAAAGAGGAGCTTCAGTAATTTCTGTAAACATGAAAGGTCAGCAGCGACAACAACTGGAGCTTGTCTTCAGGTCCCCAGTGCCAGCATGTTAAAGAATAAGGTCACTTAAAAAAAATTTAAATAAATGCACATTTTTTGCAGGTAAAAAAATTGTGCATTTATAATTTTTTGTCGCAGGAGCCTATAAAGCATTGCATCAGCAATCAGCAGATCTCCTTTAGACCTGTCAGTGTATCTGCTTACTTGTACCTCTAAACAAAGAAACCAATACTGTACATTCTAACAGGAAGAGTCAATGAATTACTACAGCTCTCACAGCATGGTGGTAAATTATTGAAAACTACAAGCAGACAGCCTCAAAGGATGTCGGGACATGTAGTTCATTCATACACAGAGCTCTGTGCATTAATGATGTGTCCATGTGGGTGGAATTGTTTTCAAAAAGTGACAGCTAGAACAGGGATCCTCTCCCCATACTGCTGCCACAGGGAGAAAGATCAGTGGGTGGCAGTTGCAGCTGTGGAAAGATGTTCCACCCTAAACATGGGTGGGATATGTAACATGTTCCCAAAGGTGAACTTATCCTTTAAAAGCGGGCAGCTGGCTGTGACTCCTTTTGGCTTCACAGTAGGCTGCCCGCTGCACATGGGCTTTATGAATGGTTCCGCAGCCTTCTTGGACCTATGACGTGTCCCAGAAGGTTATGGGCAGGAAACAGGGGAGGAGAAATTCTGGTGGATCCACCGTGGAGATCTGACCAGAAGTGGGAGCGGGTGCCTTTGAAAACTAGAACCTGCTCCCCCTCCCAAAAATATATTATTTCAAATGAGAAAGAAGAGGGGAGGGAGGAGTGAGAGGAAGAGCAAAACTTCTACTTTTGTGTGAAGTTACGCTTTAACCTCCTCCTGAAAATGTCAGTTGCCTTGCTGTAATGCAGAGTAGGGATCCTGTGTCATTGATTTAAATCAAACATTAAACATAGAAAGCAGAGTGCAAACCAGATATCAGCAACCAATATACTTTATTTAGTATAAAATAAGTATCCACTTACATCAAGATAAGGATTATCAGAATCATGATGAAGGAAAGCCAGCACCTCTTCAAGAATCACATGAAGAAAGAAAAATGGAAAAGGTCCGCAATTCAGGCACAGCTCCATCAGCCCAGCCTCACACAGGTACAGCCTTGCACAGAAAATGATTTTGGTGTACAGTCAGCAATAACCAGCAAAAGAAGCATTCCTATTTTATACCAAATAAACTGTATTGGTTGCTGGCATCTCGTTTGTGCTCGGCTTATTGCTTCTGAGTCTGGATTTTCCCTAGACTACATGCTGTAGATGTTGCATCCTGATGTATGGCTGACTCCAGTTTTGGGGGAAAAAAGAGAACTTTACATCCCCAGCATTCCCTTTCCATTGGACTACTAGATGTAAGACTTTACAAATCATTAACCAACACAACCGCCGTTGCTTGTTACCTCTTTACCTGTCTATTTGGCCCCTTCCTTTCCCTTCATACTAGTTCATGTTTATTCGTACAGTTTCATTTGTTCTCTGTTTACCTGAATCAAACATGCTGATCAAATTCTCTGACTTTAGTTACCCCATACCAGTTCCAGATCAGTGACCTAGAAAGTACTGAGTCCACAAACATCCAACTTTTTCCAAAGTAGGTCAGCAATGGTAGCCCATATATTGTTTTCATGACAGGTGTCCAATAACACAAAAATAATTATTATATTGCAAGTATTTAAACTTTTTAACATTAAAAAATTAAAAATGTAAATTTTTTTTTATAAACAGCATTGCCATTTTTGATGAAGATTTATTAATAATTGGGGGTCATAACTCTAAGTTTAAATTTGCACAGTGAGCGTTTCCTGCCTTCACTTTTTGCTTTCTTTTTCTGTTCTGCTTCTCTGCCGCTTACAGTAATTAACATGCATTATGTATTTAAAATAACCATAAGCTAAAATGTGGAGTGACCTCCGCTTGTGTAATATGGATCAAGGGCTTTTGTTGGACTTGTCAACCTCTCTGAGGATCAAACACAGTTTTAGAAACAAAACTTGGCAGCTGCAAATAAAAAAACACTGACAGCATTTCATTGACATAGACTATCATGTGCTAATTCACAACTATGTTTATTGTTGTTTCTAGTATTATTTATTCATTTATTATTAATAATGTAAAACCACCCAAATGTAAAAAGCTATACTCTTACAATTCAAATCCACTTAACTGAGGCTTTGGTTTTTGGTAGATATTAGTAGATAATTTATCCATCAGGGTTTCCAGTGATAAAGAGGTTTTATTAAAATTAATTAAAGCCCAGCTCCTGGCTATAAAATGGAGCCCCATCAGATTCTTAAAGTGTAAATATTCACCTTTAAAGTGGAGCCGTACCTTTGCAGTACCTTTTATTGCCACAGGTTGTCCTCTGTTTTGCACGTTAATTGATGTTCATTGTCACCTAACCTGGAAGAGCCCTCTGTTGTGAATGCAAAACATCATACCTCCACCCCATCTGAGTGGTTGTCATCATGGCTAGAGATGTCCCGAAATATTCGCCGGCGAACAGTTCCCGGAGAACATCGATTGTTTGCGTCCTCCTCTGCGGGTGAACATATGCGATGTTCGGTCCGCCCCCTATACTTCATCATTGAGGCAAACTTTGACCCTGTACCTCACAGTCTGCAGACACATTCCAGCCAATCAGCATACCCTCCCTCGCACACCCTCCCACCTCCTATAAAAAAGCAAGGGCAGCATCCATCTTAGATCATTCTGAAGCAGTGTGTTAGTGAGAGCAGGGAGAGTGCTGCTGCTGCTGCTGTTAATAGGGACAGTTGTTAGATAGTGTTCTCGGTCCACTCCTGCTGTAAGGACAGCATCCTGACAGCACCCCAAAAAAGCCCTTTTTAGGGCTGGTATTTCAGTCATTTTTTTTATATATACTGTATATATATATATATATATCTATTGTGCAGTTGCCTGCCCGCCGTGTGTGAGAGGCCACAGACCCACCACAGACTGTACTGTGTGCACACGGGTGGCACAGTACCTTGCAGTTTAAAAAATATTTTTTTTTTCCTCTGTCATAATTGCAGTTGCCTGCCGGCTGCCAGTGAGTGTCAGGTCCACAGAGTGTACTGTGCCCACTGCAGTGCCCACCACTCATATATACGAAGGCACAGCACCTTGCAAATTAAAAAAATATATATTTTTTATAATTGCAGTTGCCTGGCCTGCCAGTGAGTGTCAGGTCGACAGAGTGTACTGTGCCCACTGCAGTGCCCACCACTCATATATACGATGGCACAGCACCTTGCAAATTAAAAAAATATATATTTTTTATAATTGCAGTTGCCTGGCCTGCCAGTGAGCGTCAGGTCCACAGAGTGTACTGTGCCCACTGCAGTGCCCACCACTCATATATACGGTGGCACAGCACCTTGCAAATTAAAAAAATATATATATTTTTATAATTGCAGTTGCCTGGCCTGCCAGTGAGTGTCAGGTCCACAGAGTGTACCGTGCCCACTGCAGTGCCCACCACTCATATATACGGTGGCACAGCACCTTGCAAATTAAAAAAATATATATTTTTTATAATTGCAGTTGCCTGGCCTGCCAGTGAGTGTCAGGTCCACAGAGTGTACTGTGCCCACTGCAGTGCCCACCACTCATATATATATATACGGTGGCACAGCACCTTGCAAATTAAAAAAATATATATTTTTTATAGTTGCCTGCCAGTGAGTGTCAGGTCCACAGACTGTACTGTACCCACTGCAAATGGACTGTTTGCGGTTGTTTGCGGTGCGTTAAACGGCGAGTTTGGTCTGTCAGAGTTTGGTCTGTCACTGTGAATGTTTTAAAGCACATTATTCCAAACAATTTAGGAATGTTAGGTGATTTATGCCCTTTATGGATTAAAACCCGACTCTGCGTCATCTACGTAATTTTCCATGGGAGTTTTGCCATGGATCCCCCTCAGGCATGTCACAGTCCAGGTGTTAGTCCCCTTGAAACAACTTTTCCATCACTATTGTGGCAAGAAAGAGTCCCTGTGGGTTTTAAAATTAGCCTGCCTATTGAAGTCTATGGCGGTTCGCCCGGTTTGCGAACATTTGCGGAAGTTCGTGTTCGCCGTTCGCGAATGGCAAATTTTAGGTTCGCGACATCTCTAATCATGACATCCTTCACTGTGTAATGATGCAGACAGAGGTGATAAATTCAATACACTGCCAGGAGAACAGCACAGACGACTCAATGGGACAGTAGGCAGGATCCAATACATCCTAATACTTACTTAAATAAATAAAAAGCAGACACCTGTATTACTTGGAAATATATAGGCCTCGGCCGTTTATTATAGTTTATTTTCTTTTCAAAACTTTCAATAAATAAATATATAATTAAACAATTCAATACACTCAACAGCCTAGCCACCACAGCTCAGGCCGGATAAATAAAATCTCATTTAAAGCATCAACTTCCACTTATAAAATATAAAATCATCCCCTTTTGCTATAGGTGACACCACCATATAATATTTTAACAGCCGCGACAAGGGGGGGGGGGGATAGGGAATTCACACTGCTGAATTTTCTGAGGCGAATGAGCCCCTCTGAGGAGAGCTCAACCTTATATAGGGTCTCAAAAGGCTCTAGAATCTTCAATCCTAAACCTATTCCTATAGGTGCTCTGACCCCTGCAATGTCACGCCCACTACCTCTATTCCCTCAGGATACCTAGAAAATCCCTCCCTCTTTACCTGAGGAAAAAAGGAGGGTAAAATCACCTCATGAACTATTCTACCTATTTCCCCGGCCACTCTCCCATGAGGAAAAGGGGGCTTATTACCGTTCCCCTTTTCCTTTCATTAGTAATATGACCACTCTAAAGATTTAGATAAAAGGTTGTTAAAAAAAATATATAATAAATAAATATATATATATATATATGCTTAGGCCCACGGGGGAGGGGGGGGAAGAGAGGAAAGGTGGGTGGTTAGGGGCTAAGCCCATGTTGTGCTTTAAAAGTGCGAATAAAGTTATTAGAAGTTTACATTTTGTTAGTGTTATGCAATGCATTTCCTGTCACCTTTGGCTATTGCAAAATTTTAAAAGTTTTCAACTGAGAACATCTTTAAATGTAAACTGTGGCTGCAAACTACAAATTATTTTTTTCACTTTTACTATCCATTGGCTTATGACAATGCAGGAACACAACTGAGAGAAATGAATAAAGGATTGTCATCCTATAACAAGAAGTGCCTGAACAATAAACTTTATAGCAGGATCTCCACACATTATTTTATTAAATGCAAAAATGATAACATTTTAACACTGTCTGTCACTGGGGGTGGCATTATTTTGACTATAAAAACAACCTGACAGAGTGCCCAAACTTTCCCTATTGTATTGATGTAGCGTCCTGCCTCTGCTAGGCTAAATTACATTTTTGGGCCTCAATGGATTCAGTTTAACAAGGATCTATTTTTTTTTTTTTTTAGTCTGGTCAGGGTTTTCTAGAAGTGATTGATTGCTCCTGCCTGTTTCTGGAGGAAGCTTCCAAAAAATGGAGCAGGGTTAATCACCCAGCTATGAATATTTATCAGATCTTGGCCAATCCCTGGGAGGGAACATTAAGAAGGGGACAGAATGAGTTGATAAATACTTGGGAGGCCTTTCTAAAGTGTTATTTTTTTCTCTTCTAGAGAGTTTTAGTTTTCCTGGGGCTGCTGCCCCTAGGAAGCAGCTAGTGCATGAGAATAATTACATATCAGGCCTTAGTAGTTGCTGGGCTGAGGACCTAAAGAACATTAGCCAAAGTATTTCTGATGGAGGGCACTGCTCTGGAGTTCTTTTCTGGAGAAGGATATTTTTTTTCCTCACTGAGGAGTGTCATGTGGATGCTGGGTGGCAGTCAGCTCCTGGGACATTGTGAGTAAAGCCCCGTACACATGTACCGATTGTCGGCCGAACGATCGGCCGTCTTTTGTCCGGTGCTGTCCTGTCGGTTGAAAAGTGATAAAGACTGCACACGAATTTTGTCGGCCAACAACAGCCGACTGCAGAAGTGATGTAATGTGATGGTTAACTTTCCGTGTGTTTTTTCTTCTCTGAGCATGCCCAGTCTTGCTCATCTGCTGTTTGACGGCCGAATTCTGTACTGACTGAGGAACAATCGGCCATTCTGGTGTTGGCCAACAAAAATTTTAAAGCCTGCACACCAGATTCTGTTCGGCCGAAAAGTCACAGTCGGTTGTCGGAAGCATCATACTAACAAGCCGACAATCGGCCGATCGGTCGGTGGCCGAATATTTACGGCCAACAATCGCTACGTGTGTATGGGCCTTAACAAGCCGAAAATCGGCCGATCGGTCGGTGGCCGAATATTTACGGCCGACAATCGCAACGTGTGTACGGGCCTTAAGACCTGATTTTGGGACTCTCATGTGTGCCTGCAGCTATAAGGATTTGTGCTAAGAAGTTTGTCCTCTTGGTAATTTATGATATAATTTGGGAGTATCAGGAACTCTCAAACCCCCTCCTATTCAAGTTGCTGTAATACATTTTAAAAAAGACATTCCCTAGACTGAGTTTGTATTGTTAATATGAATGGAACTGTAATGCAAGATGAAGTCAACAACCAGTTGAGCATAAATGAAATTATTATTCTTTATTTCTTCACAAGCTGTACAAAGGTTTACTACAGGAGCCTTTACTAATGCATTTAAGCCTCATCAGTTCTCATGCATGAAACCGTGTCTATGGAAGGCAGCCTCTGTACTAGCAAGGGTGATGTGGGCATATTCTCAGTGGCCCCTCCTGGAGTGAGCGCTACATTGAAATACAAGTTTGTCTGTTTTTTCCAGTCTGTGTTCCCACTGGAAAGATTTTCCTATCACTTCCAGTCCTGACTGAAAGCAAGAAAAAATCTCAACACTCAGGAAACCAACTGCAGTATAAACCAAAACAAGGGTTGTATCCCTTCACCACCTTGTCCAAGATTAAAGAAACATTTAGCTGGAGTTCTGGCCAGAACATTTTTTTTTGTTTTGTTTTTGATAATGTGGGAAAAGGCTAGAGTTCTCATCAGGTTTTTTATGTTTACTGTTTCTATAAATATAGGATAGATTTTTACTCATTTCCTGTATGGACACTAATATAGGAAATGTACAAAATCTCACCAACTGATGGAAAACAATGATTTCATGATCCTTGCTGTGTTTTTTACAATAACGGCATGAGTTTAAGCCATAGCAAAAAGAACCACTCATTTTCAACCAAGAATTTTGATGAATAGATGATTGAAAACCATTGTTATCCAGACCAATGGCAGAGAATTTGCAATACACAATTATAATAACTGTAGTACTAAAAATTTAGTATGTGTTGTTGCATGTCCTTTGTGTGCACTCCAATATGTGGGGTGCACCTTTAGACATCTTCAAACCAGAGTTGCTAAACACTATAATGGAGCTACATACACCAGTGATAGGAATTTATCTAATGTTTCTAGACTCTTCAAATATGTAAATGCAGGTAATATAAATGCATTTACATCCAGTGGTATGGAGAAGGTTATGAGGTCCCCCTGAGGAAAGGATATCCACCACAGACTTCTCGAATGAGAAGTGTGGTGGATCTTATCTCTGGGGACTAGAACACCTGCCGGACTTAACTCCAGGGGGATGTGGATCTCTTTTTAAAATAATGGAGCATTACCGAACATAATATATTTATTGATATAATGTGTTTATATTTTTGGGGTTTATCTGTGTATATCCCTTTTTTTCTCAGGCAATTATATTGTCTAGGATATAAATGCAACTTCTTTACATTGGATTGTAATATCTATGTTGGATAAATATTTTTGTGTACACCAATTTCAATAATTTTTAAATAGCCAAGTTCCATACCCACACTGCCCTTCTAAAAACATACACCTACTTCTGATTTTAATTATTTGTAATTATTGAAATACAGCCCATCAGTGGGTGGAATCTGCAATATACAGTATATGGTCTATGGGGTTGATTTCCTAAAGGTAAATGAACTGTGCACTTTGCAAAGTGCAGCTACGCTCTGTAAGAGCAGTTGCTCCAGAGCTTAGTAAATGAGCAGAAGCTTTGCTGACTTCCATCATCCAATCATGTGCAAGCAAAAATGCTGTTTTTTTGTTTATTTTCCTTGCATGTAATTGGGAATTCTTTGCAAAGTGAAGCTTTAAGTCAGTTACTAACTTCTGGAGTAACTGCACTTGCAGAGTGCAACTGCACTTTGCAAAGTGCACAGCCTATTTACCTTTAGTAAATCAACCCCTAAGTCTGTGTTTTTTCGACTCACTTTGACAGACCAGGCTGTCCAGAAAAAGTGGCTTTTGGAGGGTTCAGAGTTTGGAGTTGTTAGCTTTTATTCATTAATGTAAAATCTTTATCTTAAAAGGAAAACAATGTTGCTGCCTGTAAATACTTAAAAAAAATTAGCTGGCATTTGGCTTTAATTTGGTATTCTTAATCTGCTAGTGTATCTAACTATACTCTCCCCATATTGACAATGCTGCTGTCCAAAGGTGTCTCCATGAATCCTCCAGTGGAGTGGAGATACCCTAAAAAAGAATGTGTGTTACCCGTCAGATCACCAAATTAAAATTAACAGAGAAAAAAGAAAACAAATGTAGCCACCACATTAACCACTTGCCGCAAAATCATGTACCAGTTGTTTAGAGCCAACAGTCGGCATTTTTGTAATAACAACCGATGCTGCTAAGCAGCCACTCAGCTGTTATTGCAAGCAATGGGAGGGGACGTTCCCCCCTCCCGCCTTCTTCCGTGGCTCACCCGGGCTCTCCCATCCCACTGGGGGAGACCCGAGCCACCAGCTGGCATGTATGCCAGCTGGCCAGAGACCTCAACAAAGCCGAAATCGGAATTGTCCGATGAAGTAACCCGGAAGCGACGTCACTTCCAGATTTACTCAGCTGGCAATGGTGCCAGTTTTAAAAAATTCAAAGTATTCAAAAACTGTTAGACCCCAGATCCCTCCATAAACAGTACCTGTCGCTGCATATTACTGTCACAAAGGATGTTTAGATTTTTTAAAGGGACAGTGTAAAAAAAAACAATATATAAATAATAACAAAAAAAAAAACATTTTTAAAGCGCCCCATCCCTCTGTGCTCGTGCGCCAAAACAAAAGCATACATAAGTCGCGCCTGTAAATGTAAACAGCGTTCAAACCACACATGTGAGGTATCACCATGATCGTTGTCACAAGATCAATAATTCAAGTACAAGACCTCCTCTGTAACTCTAAACAGGTAACTGTTAATATTTTTTAAATCATCGCCTATGGAGATTTTTAAGTACCGTAATTTGTCGCCATTCCACAAGTGTGTGCAAGTTTAAAGTGTGACATGTTAGGTATCTATTTACTCAGCATAACATCATCTTTCACATTATACAAAAAAATTGGGCTAACTTTACTGTACAGTTTTCTTTTAAATTCATTGAAGTGTATTTTTTCAGAAAAAAATTGGGTTTGAAAGACCGCTACGTAAATACAGTGTGACATAAATAATTGCAATAATTGTTTTTTGTTGGTTGAGCCAGATGGACTTGTGTTTTTTTTTCAACATGACTAACTATGTAACAATGTAACAACTGCTATTTTATTCTCTATAGTCTCTGCTAAAAATATATATAAATAATGTTTGGGGGTTCTAAGTAATTTTCTAGCAAAAAATACTGATTTTATCTTGTAAGCAATAAATGTCAGAAATAGGCCGGGTCTTTAAGTGGTTAAAGTGGTTGTAAATTTTAATCTTGTAATTGTTTCGATAGGTATATTGATAGTCTATAATAAGACTTACTTATAGGTACTGTAAATATCATTGCATGTTTTGGAGATATTTACTATATATGCAGCCAATGATATCATCTGCACATGCTCTCTGAAGGAACGGCCATCCGGGCTGTTCAGAATCCTGTGCTGTAAATGCGGCCCCCCTGCGCATGCATGGGAGTGACATCATCGTGGCTCTGACCAGTCACACAGCCATGAGATCGTATCATTGAAATGCTTTCTTTTCAGGTTAAGTTTCACATAATGTGCTAGAATGCGATGCTTTACCTTGCAGGTCTGAAAAAAAGTGTACAATATTCTGCTTTGTTTCTGTGCCTTCCTTTGTTGCTTTACTAAAATGTAGTAAGACAAGAAATAAATATATACTAATACATAAAGAGGTTATAAAGTAAGTGGCAGTTGAATCTGCACACGGTAAAAAGGAAAAATTTGCTGTGGTCACAATGGTATAAATGGCCCAGTCATGAAGGGGTTGAGGCCTTTTGGCAGGTGTCCTACAAATCACGAAATGGAAGCTGCACTTTATGGTTACTCTTTAGAGCTAAACCTGCAGCAGCATTCTCTACCATACTGTCAAGTTGAGCTGTGTGCTGTGTATAAGCTACAGGACACCTTCTCCGCACTCTGTTACTCAGCTAGTTATATCTGGATATGACACCTAATTATCTATGTTTTTATTGGTCTGGAAAGAGATGCAGTATTGCAGAGTGATGGTGCGCACGGCAGGCACTGTAGCACAGCCTCCCTGCAGTAATATTATTGAGACAGTGATGATATTAAATAACAATACCTTTATTGCAGCAGATTCTTTTTGCTGATAAATAACCTACAATACGCGAAGCAATTCCGTACTTTGTGAAGTATGAAGAGGCTAAGACAAATAATAAAAAGGGAATGTATTAATCGAGCAGAACAAGACCAGCATTCCTATAAACAATAACAGATGACTGTAAGAATGTTTACATTTGAACTACTCTGCCTCTCTTTTAAATAAGAGCTTGTTCTAAGCAAAAAAACAGGATGTTATAAAACATGGTGGAATAGGAGCTAATACAAATAAAATATACAAATTAGCACTTTTATCTACATTATTTGTAGTTAGGAGAACATCAAAATGAAAATAGGATGCAGTATTAAATAACCTCTCAAATTCAGTGTCGACCCCACGCATCAAGGCATTTAATAGTCAGATCAGGTGGAATCTGAGCATGGAAAGATCCCACATGGTCATCTCAGAAAACAATTGCTTATACGCAGAGAGTAAAAATTAAAAAAATGTGCACATGCATCTGGCAGAGTTATAGGGATATCTTTGAGGGCTCATTTGCACTAAAGCATCCTGTTTGGGTACATTAATGTACACGCAATAACAATATGGTAAGCGTTTGCATACATTGACTTAGGGCAGATGAAAAAATGTGCATGAAACTCTTTTGCGCACTGTAGTGTTCAATGGGGTTAATTTACTAAAGGCACATCCACTGTGTACTACAAGAGCACTGCAAGTGCACTTGGAGGTGCACTTGGAAATGCAGTCGTTGTAGATCTGAGGGGATGATCTGAAATGAGGGCAAGCTCTGCTGATTTCTATAATCCAATCAATAAAATGCTGCTTTTTTATTTTCCTTGCATGTTCTTTAGTAAACAAACTCCTATGTGCTCTACTGTCCAATTCACAATAGGGTTTATTTACTAAAGGCAAATCCTCTGTGTACTGAAAGGCAGTCGCTGTAGATCTGAGGGGGATATGCAAGGAAAATAAAAAACAGCATTCTTGGTTGCACATGATTGGATGATAGAAATCAGCAGAGCTTCCCCTCATTTCAGATCTTAACTTCAGATCTACAGTGACTGCACTTCCAAGTGCACTTCCACGTGCACTTGTAGTGCACAGTGGATTTGCCTTTAGTAAGTAAATCCCGTTGCCTTGTTATCAATGAATAGATTTTGCAGCCGGAGAAAGCTTAAAACTTAATTATATAGCAAGTTACTTTTCTGCCTCAACTATCTGGGTCAAGATCGCACCCAGGCCCAGTTTTGAAGAATGTTTATATACAAAGAACACTTTCTGGAAATCCAAGGCTACAAGGACTGGCTCTCGGCACAAAGCCTGTTTCAAATGGCAGAGTGCAGCTTGTGCATCAGGACTCCACTGAGCAACAGTGGAGTCTTTTATTTTAGGTCTGTCAAATGCATTGCTAAACTGGTGAAGTTGGAGATGAATCTCTGTGAGTTTTGAATGGCTTGTACCTAGTTTAGCTGGGTTTTGATTATGCCCCTGTCTACCATGTATGCCAGAAAGTGGGCTTTTTTCAGTCCAGTCATGCTTTTCTCTGGGTCTAGCCCCGCCTTCTGTTTGGCATCCAGGAACCTTTTTTTAGAGGACTTCCCCAGTCCTAGCTAAAGATGACAATATCATTGTGGTAAACCCCTGAGAATTCATTTTCAGGTCTCAGAACAGTCTCAGGACTTTAGCCCCTCGGCCGTGGCTCTCTGAAAGTTAACCCGTGCAACCCAAATGGCATTCTGGCATAGTGAAATAACGCCTCTTGCGACCCCTTGATATACCAGTGAAAGTAGTGATGTATTGGTCTAGATCTAATCTTTCAATGAAAATATTTTAACTCACCAAGAGCATTGATTTGCATCCAGCTTGGGGATTTCTTTTAATTTTCAAATGTCATTATTGAACTGCCAAAATCCATTTGGACTAGGACTATAAGGCTTGAATAGCTATTGGAGTACTCCTCAATCATTTTAAGGTCTAACATATTTTTCAATTCTGCTGATACAGTCTCTTGGCAGACCTCGAGAATATGGAATGTTTTTAAGATTCACGTGGACCCCTGGGTCTGTGTAAACGTCATGCTCAGTTACATTAGTTAGGCCTGGTAAGTTTAGGAAAGTTTTCTCAAGAAAAAAAGGAAAGAAAGAGGCTCAAGGCTGATGGTACAGTTGGTACACCAATAACAGAGAGTTTCAATGGACAATTGTGATTGCAAAAGCTTGCACCTGACCTGTATGTTTTGGCCAATCACAGCACAATGTCATGTCAGAGCCATGATTGGTCAAAGGCAGAGTGCCTTTAGCCAAAAATAAGTTCAGACAGAGTGCCTTTAGGCAATAATAAGTCCATGGCCCACACTATAGAAGGCTGCTTACCGGGCAGCCCTGTGTAGTGTGTTAGGAGTTGAGATAGGGCAGGTAGTTAGTGGATTTGTGCTCTCAGTCAGTTTAATGCATTCAGTGCAGTGTAGTGTAGAGCTCATTTTTGTGAAACATAGTGTAGTGCAGTCAGAGTAGTGTAGTGCTGTGCTGATTTTTGTGTAACACAGTGTAGTGCTGTCAGTGTAGTTCTGTGCTAATTCTTGTGTAACACAGTGTAGTGGTGACACTAAAGTGTTGGTGTATACAGCACATCTGTGTCACCCCATTGATCCCATTTTTTTTCCATTGATATTTTTTTCTTTTCTTTTCATTATTTTGCAGCATCAGGTTCTGTTGCTGCAATATTAATACTCCCCCTTCTGTGTCGCAGGTGCTATTCCTTCTGCGTCAGCAGTGATTTTTTAATTTTTTTGTGGCGCAGCAGCAATTATAATATTTGGGGCATAATTGCTGTCCCCCCTTCTGTGCCGCAGGTGCTATTCCTTCTGTGTCAGCAGTGTTTTTTTATTTTATTTTTTTGGTGGCACAGCAGCACTAATAATATTTAGGGCATAATTGCTGTCCCCCTTCTGTGTCGCAGGTGCTATTCCTTCTGCATCAGCAGGGTTTTATTTTTAGTGGTTTATATATTTTTCAGGTGTTTTAAATGCTACACCATTTTGGCCACTAGATGGCGTGTTTTAATTATCCCTTATTCAGCCAGATGAAATAGACACATTGCCTATAAATCTCAATATAATTCATCTATTATGAGATGATTTAAATTTATTGTAATCCCAAAAAATTCCTTTTGGTTTGATGTTTTTAGAATATCATAATTCTGATTGTTTTAGAACTACGAATGAGCGGACTCCCTGATTTGGGTTTTGCCATTATTGCCCGGTTATGTAATTCTTCTTTACAGTAACCAACAATAGATACTTCCTTGGAGGACATTCATGTAATATATTCCATCCAAAAGATAATTGGGCACTAAAGATGAGTCTTCCCATATTAAATGCTCACCCCCTGTGCTAT
This sequence comes from Pelophylax lessonae, assembly GCF_965119305.1. Classification (NCBI taxonomy): domain Eukaryota; kingdom Metazoa; phylum Chordata; class Amphibia; order Anura; family Ranidae; genus Pelophylax; species Pelophylax lessonae. The sequence goes on along the minus strand of NC_138771.1, from coordinate 542,262,572 downwards.
TATTAGCAGTGGGAGGAGCGATGTGTTAAGGATTGTTTACTTCCTCCGCTTCTTGGTCACATGACTTCCGCCGATGCGTGCTTTCTTGTTATCCCCGTCGGAGGTGACGAGCGTCACTTCCGCAGGCGCTTGTCTGACTGACGAACGTCACTTCCGCTAATCGCGGATTGGCGGGAGCTCGCCATCATTACGAGGCGCTCTTGATTGGTCAACGCCACTTCCGTCGATTGCGGATTGGTAGGCGTTCGGCACCATTACAAGGTGCTAGTCGCGCCTGATTGGCTGACGAGCGTCTCTCCTCCGCTGATCGCGGATTGGTGGACGTCGGGTACCATTGAAAACTATATACATGCTATAGTATAGAGTTGCGTCTGGGGTCACGCCCAGACGAAGTCTATTGAGACGAAACATTGGCGACTCCAGACGCAACGTCCACATGCCCCCCTGGAAAATAGCCGGCCTTCATTATCCTTTGCTACTTGGGATTGTTCGCGGGACGCCGCATCTCCATCCCTGGTTCTAGTGATTTGACAAGCCTATTTTTTTCATGAGATAATGTGAGTAATATTTTTTAATAAAGTGGAATATTTTTTTTTAAACGGGATTACGCTATGGGCTTCGCTTTCTTTTCTTCCCACATATTCATTTATGCTGGAGAAAAATATTAAGGAGCACGAACCCTACACTGATCTGCTACATGCTTCTTGAGAGGTGGTCTACTTGCATCGATTAAGTATTCATTTAACATCAGATCTTCAGCGGTCTTGATTAATAGCTGGGAGAGGCTGACTCATTAAGTTGAGCAGCCAAGGAAATCTGGTAAGCTGCTTATTATATCCCACCACCGAGGTGTTCCCTTCCTTCACATACCCTGGGTGTCACGGGTTGAATCACTTCTTGCAATATTGTGCACGTGGACTTATGATTTTATTTTTTATATTGGGACTCATTCATTTGGACACCCTTTTCTTCGTTATACACATCATTGTGATTAGTAGTTTTTTTCATCCATTTGGACACTATTTATTAATTGTGTGATCATCAATATTCTTAGCGCTACACTTTTATGTTTTCAGGGTTTTATTTTTGTGATGCAGCACCACTAATAATATTTAGGGAATAATTGATATCCCCTCTTCTGCATCGCAGGTGCTATTTCTTCTGCATCAGCAGGGTTTTTTTTGTGGCGCAGCAGCACTAATAATATTTAGGGCATAGTTGCTGTCCCCCCTTCTGCATCACAGGTTCCATTTCTTCTGTTTCAGCAGGGGTTTTCTTTTTTTTTTGGCTTTATTAAGCTTTTCTTTATTAAAAAAAAATATATATAATAAAACGGTTTATAGTGCACCAAGCACAAAAGTATTCCACCCAAGCACCATATTTCCATCCCACATTCTATAATAAAAGTTATAACCCCCCCCCCCAAAAAAAAAAAATCCCCATCATGTTCGAAAGACCATTAAGGAGAGGCAGATGCTCACAGGACACTAAAAGAGGGCAAGAAGCCTCTGTGTCCACAGTGAAATGTGGTGGTCATGGACATGGTGCAGGTGGGGCATGCTTGTCCTTTTTTTCTGGTGCTAGCCGTGTTATTGAGCCACAACATACAGAAGAGTTGGTGGAGTGGATTACTAAGCTGTCCTCATCCTCCTCATCCTCTGTCATTCAGGTTCATACTAGTTTGCCTTCCACCGCAGCTGCCAAAGTGGCCTATTCCACAGGCTCCTTGTCCACGGCTACTCCTTCCATAGCCCCACCATAATGCACGGAGGAGTCACCTGAATTATTTGATCATAGTGTCAGTTACCTGACGTTGGAGACTGCACAGCAATTTAAATGCTTTGATGTTGGTTCCCAGGTTGAGGAAGGGAAAAACATGACCCTAGAGAGAGGTGGTGACAATTATGGACAAGAAACTAGCAGTCATGTTCCCCAGCTGAAGCATACAGCCAAGTTTTCTCCAGTGAGGAGGAGGGCGGGGATAATAAGGTCACTGACTGTACTTGGGTGCCTGAGAGAATAGAGGAGGAAAGTGAGCAGGAGGAGGAGGCGACACAACTCCAATGAGGCAGGATATCCTCCAGGGACTGACTTAAGGGCAGCCCCCCTATTTCATCACACCATAGAGCTCCACAGGTGCAGGGTGCTGTTAACTCCCCGCTGACTTCAAAAAGTTCATTGGTGTTGGCTTTTTTCAGCAAATGTTTTCAATCGCTGTCTGAAGCAGGTCAAGTGTGACCAGAACACCAGCCGCTTGGGCGCCACATGCTTGACATATGACGAGTGACGACCTGAAAGACACACATCATAAAAAAAATGCAGATTTCTCCTTGCTCCTCACCTGGGATCTCTACCCCTACTATACCTAAGTCTTCTCAGAAACCTGCACTGAGAATGATTATGGTATAGCAATGGGTGCCACAGGTACTTGCACCCAATCTCCTAGCAGTACAACACCTGTTGATTTCACCACCATGCAAATTTCACTACCCCAGTTGCTGAACCATAAAAAAATACTGTCCTAGCCATCCACATGCTCAGCGTCTAAATGCTAGCTTGGCCAAATTGCTAGCACTACAACTGCTGCCTTTTCATTTGGTAGACTCTGTCCCCTTTCGTGAATTTGCGGAATGTGCTGTACTACAGTAAAAGGTTCCAAAAAAGATATTTATTTTCATATAAGGTAATTCCAGCTCTGTACTATCATGTATAAGGCAATTTTTTGGCTTAGTTAGACAGAGCAGTCAGCAGGATGGTTCACATTTCTGTTGACTCATGACATGCATGATCAGGGACGTTACATTTCCTTCACGGTGTACTGGGTAACTTTGCTGGCAGTTGGGAAGGATGCAGAACAGGGCTCAGTGCTGTAGCTTGATCCGCCACCATGCCTCCAAAAAGCTGGTGGTGATTCTGCCACATCTGTCTGCTCCATCCCTTCCTCTTGTTCTTCCTCTATGGCTTCTTCTGGTGAATTGTCCTCTGAACCAGCAGTGCTACCTAAGCGTTCAAGGGGCTACACAAGCAGTCAGGCTAAAAGATGCCATACAGTGCTTGAGTTGGTCTGTCTAGGAGACAGGAGTCACTCCGGGGCAGAGATTCTGTCAGCTGTGCGGGTGAAGGCTCAAAGGTGGTTGACGCCACGGCAGCTTGAGCCAGGAATGGTTGTATGCGACAATGGCACCAACCTTCTCTCCGCCCTCCAACAGGGACACTTGACACATGTTCCATGCTTGGCACATGTCCTGTATTTGATGGTGCAGTGTTTCTTGAACAGGTACCCAGGCTTACAAGATCTTCTGGGGCAGACCAGAAAAGTCTGTGCCCATTTCCGTTGGTCCAACAATGCCCGTGCTTGGCAGGCTGACATTCAACAGAAATTCAAGCTGTCCACTAACCGCCTCAGTTGTGACATGCCCATCAGGTGGAACTCAACAGTGGCAATCCTGCAGCGGCTGAACGTGCAGCAGAGGGCCATCAATTAGTACCTGTGTGAGTATGGCACAAGGACAGGCAAAGCCAGTGACTGCTGATAAAGGATGCATGCACTGTCCTGTCACCATGTGAGGAGGCCACAAGGATGGTGAGCCACAACAATGCATGCATCAGTGACACTATCCCTCTAGTCTTCCTGCTGGAGCACACGCTTCAGGGAATCATGGACAGGGCACTTGAGGCAGAACAGCGGGAGAAAGAGGAGGACTTCCTTTCATTACATGGCCCCCTTTATGCAATTACCATTCCTGTGGGGCCGCAAAACAGACAGGAGGAAGAGGAGGAGGAGGTATGTGGCAGTACGGTGTAGAGGATAACATACAGCAGTCTTCAAAGAATGTTTTTCATTCCCAAGACACCCCAGGAGTAGTACGTGGCTGGGGAAAGGTTGCTCCTTAGTGACCCAGATGCCTCTTCAAACTTACACTGTATGGGCTCGCTAATTCTGCAAAGCCTGCAAAAGTACTCGAAGATTCGTAGTATCAGGGATCATTACTGGTTGGCAATCCTTCTTGATCCACGCTACACAAGTAAAGTTGCAGAGCTCATCCTGCCTTCACAGAGGGAGCAAAGGATGAAACATCTTGAGGACGCCTTGAAGAAAACTTTGTGTGACACCTTTCCAGACACTGGGAAGGTTACCATTTCCTTGACAACATGTTTCTGAGGCTTCATTCGGTGAAAGGAGAAGCGGTGGAAAAAGCAGCCAGCTGACAGATGCCTTTAACCACTTAAGCCCCGGAGGATTTGGCTGTTTAAAGACCAGGGCCTATTTTGCGATTCGGCACTGTGTGATTTTAACGGACAATTGCGCGGGCATGCAACGTTGTACCCAAATAAAATTGACGTCCTTTTTTTTCCACAAACAGAGCTTTCTTTTGGTGGTATTTGATCACCTGTGCGATTTTTACTTTTTGCGCTATAAACAAATAGAGAGCGACAATTTTGAAAAAATATTTTTCACATTTTTTTATATGAAATTCCCCCAAAAAAATTAAAAATCAAAATGTTTTAACATTTTATGCCAATTTGTTTTCTGCTACATATTTTTGGTAAAAAAAAATTGCAATAAGCGTATTTTGATTGGTTTGCACAAAGTTATTGCGTTTACTAACTACGGGAAAGATTTATGTCATTTTTATTGTTTTTTTGTTTTTTTTTTAACTAGTAATGGCGGCGATCTGCAATTTTTTTTGCAGGACTGCGACATTGCAGCGGACAGATCGGACCCTTGACTGACATTTTTGACACTTTTGGGGGTACCAGTGACATTACTACAGTAATCAGTGCTATACATATGCACTGTTACTGTAAAAATGACACTGGCAGAGAAGGGGTTAACTTTATTGGTAAACAGTGGGTTAAATGTATCCCTAGGGGCGTGATTCTAACTGTGGGGGGGGCGTGGCTTGTGATGTAACCACAGAGACATGCGATCCTACATAGCAGGATCATACAGTCTCTGCAGTTTCACCAGGGAGAATGACAGAATGACAGACGGCTGTGTTTACATCAGCCGCCTTCCTTTCTCCCTCTCCAGCGGGAGATCGCGAGTGGCCGGTGGACACCGGAGCCGCCGTTCACTCGCGCGGGGATGCCTGTGAACGAGCGGGGGCAGGAGCCTGCCTCCTGCGGCGTGCGCTCGCCCCCCACAGGCGGCTGAGCGAGTGACGTACCCATACGTCACTTTGCCCAGCAGCAGCATATCTGCGGTGGGCGGTCGCTAAGTAGTTAAACAATTCTTTAGTCCTCTGCACCCAGAGCTGTTTTTGTGATGGATAAAAGAGTGTGTCTGTCCACAGACTCTGTTGACCAGCTGACATTTATCAAAATGAATCAGTCCTGGATGAATAGCAGCTATCAAGCCCCTGATGCTGTGTAGCTGATTGAATTTGCTAGGGATCTGGGATCCCTTGAAGACTGCCTATGCTGCCTATCCTATTCCTGAATCTTGATTATGCTAGTTTCCAACAATGTTTTTGGTTTAGGGCACCACCAACACCCAAGGCCCAATTTTTCTGCTCCTGTATGACAGGTGCATGTAATTAGAATTTTTTTTTTTATTTTTTACAGCAGGCATTCCTGCGCCCAGCACGAGTAACTGTGAGGGGTTACGGTGTTCAGGCACCACCAACACCCAAGACCCAATTTTTATGCACCTGTTTGACAGGTGCATGTAATTATTTTTTTTCTAATTTTATACAGCAGGGCCCACCCCTGCGCCCAGTAAGAGTAACTGTGAGGGGTTACAGTGTTCAGGCACCACCAACACCCAAGGCCCATTTTTTTCTGCACCTGTTTGAAAAGTGCATATAATGTAATTTTTTTTTCAAATTTTTACAGCAGTGCCTGTTCCTGCGCCCAGTAAGAGTAACTGAGAGGGGTTACAGTGTTCAGGCACCACCAACACCCAAGGCCCAATTTTTTCTGCACCTGTTTGAAAAGTGCATATAATGTAATTTTTTTTCAAATTTTTACAGCAGTGCCTGTTCCTGCGCCCAGTAAGAGTAACTGAGAGGGGTTACAGTGTTCAGGCACCAGCAACACCCAATTCCCATTTTTTTCTGCACATGTTTGACAAGTGCATGTAATTTAATTTTTTTTTCTAATTTTTAACAGCAGGGCCCGTTCCTGCGCCCAGCAAGAGTAACTGTGAGGGGTTACAGTGTTCAGGTACCACTAGGGATGGGTGAATGGTTTGGGCCAAGCATAAGTTTGGCCTAAACTTTGCCAATTCAGGTACTCACCTAACATCTGAACTTTTGGGCTAAAAACAACTTTGGCACCCTTTTGGTCTGGTGTAGATTTTAAGGGGAACTCCACGCCAAAAATGTAAAAAAAAAAAAAAAAAGGTGTGGGACCCCCCAAATTCCATACCAGGTCCTTATCCCAGCATGTAGCCTGGCAGGCCAGGAAAAGGGGGGACAAGCGAGCTCCCCCCATCCTGAATTATATTAGACCGCTCTTCCTCAACATGGAGAGGGTGCTCTGGGGTGCTCCCCAAAGCACCTTGTCCCCATGTAGATGGGGACAAGGGCCTCTTCCCAACAACCCTGGGTTGTGGTTGTGGGGTCTGTGGGTTAACAAGGGGGCCCCAAAATCTCAACTCCCATCCTATGTGAATGGGTATTGGGTACATCGTATGGCTACCCATTCACCAAAAATGTTTACAAAAAAATTAAACACACAAAACATTTTTTGACAAGCCCTTTATTTAAAAATAAAAAATAGTGTTTACTGATGTAAATCCATCATCAATCATGCTGCCCACCACACCTGCCGACCCGAAAAAAAAAAAAAAAACCCTTTGCTCTCTGTGAACGCTTCATGCGGACTGCCTATTCGTGGTTTGATAGTTCTTATATAGGGAATGAGTGGGGCCACACCAGTGATGTCACCCGGAAGCCTCACCCCTCGCGACATCACCGACCCCGTATTTACCGCCCATGATGTCACGAGGGGCGGAACCACCCGGTGACATTACCGGTGTTGCCCCGCCCATTCCTTATATAAAAACTGTCAAACCGCGAATAGGCAGTCCGTGGGAAGCGTTCATCGAGAGCGGAGCTTTTTTTTCTTTCAGATCAGCAGGTGCGGTGGACGGCGTGATTGAAAATGGATTTACATCAGGGATCACTATTCTTTTATTTTGATTTTTGAATAAAGGACTTGTCAAAAACTGTCTTATGTGTTTATTTTTTTGTACTCTTTTTTGGTGAATGGGTAGGGGTAGGATGTACCTGATACCCATTCACATGAGGGGGGCAGGATCTGGGGGCCCCCTTGTTAAAAGGGGCTTCAGATTTCAATACACCCCCCCACCCACAGACCCTGACAACCACAGCCCAAAGTTGTCAGGAAGAGGCCCTTGTCAACATGGGGACAGGGTGCTCTGGGGTGGGGGGCAGAGCCCCCCTGGCCTAGAGTACCCCCCCTCATGTTGAGGGCATGTGGCCTGGTATGGTTAAGGAGGGGGGGCGCCCGCTCATCCCCCTTTCCTGACCTGCCAGACTGCATGCTCGGATGAGGGTCTGGTATTGATTTTGTGGGGGGGGGGGGGACTATGTGTTTTTTTTTTTTTTTTTGGGATGGGGTTCCCTTTAAAATCCATAGCAGACCTGAAGGGTCTGGTATGCAGGTTTTTTAGTTTTTATTTTTAATCTGCATTGCTGGGAGCCAACAATACATTACAGCGTTGAGTAAGTTTAAATTACTTTCTTTCCTTTAGAATCGTCAGTATTGCTCCAGCAGGTTCCATACATGGTACAGATGCACCACTTTACAGGCACATTAAGGGGACCCCCAGGCATGATATTTAAAAGGAATTTTTTATTTTTATTGTTTCACTTTAACCACTTAAGCCCCGGAGGATTTGGCTGCTAAAAGACCAGGGGGTATTTTGCGATTTTTTACCGCGTGACTTTAACGGACCATTGCGCGGTCGTACGATGCTGTACCTAAACGAATTTGATGTCCTTTTTTTCCCACAAACAGAGCTTTCTTTTGGTGGTATTTGATCACCTGTGCGATTTTTTGATCATGCGCTATAAACAAACAAAGAGCGTCAATTTTGCAAAAATAACAATATTTTTCACATTTTTTTATATGAAATTCCCCCCAAAAAATGTTAAAATCTAAATTTTTTAACATTTTCGGCCAATTTGTTTTATGCTACATATGTTTGGTAAAAAAAATCACAAAAAGCGTATTTTGATTGGTTTGCGCAAAAGTTATCGCGTTTACTAACAAAGGGAAAGATTTTTGTCGTTTTTGGTGTTTTTTTTTTAACGAGTAATGGCGGCGATCTGCGATTTTTTTTGCGGTACTGCGACATTGCGGAGGACAGATCGGACCCTTGACTGACATTTTTGACACTTTTGGGGTTACCAGTGACATTACTGCAGTAATCAGTGCTATACATATGCACTGTTACTGCAAAAATGACACTGGCAGGGAAGGGGTTAACTTTATTGGAGAGGGAGGGGTTAAGTGTGTCCTAGGGGCGTGATTCTAACTGTAAAGGGACATGGCTATTGGTGTAAAAACAAAGATCAATGGTCCTACATAGTAGAACCGTCTGATCTTCATTTTTACACCAGGGAGAATGACAGACGGCTTGTTTACATAAGCCGCCTGACTTTCTCCCTCCACCGGAGCGATCGTGAGTGACCGGTGGACGATCGGGTCCTCCGGTCACACGCACTGACTTGTCAGTGAACGAGCCGGGGCGGGCGCACACCTCGGCGGGCACGCGCCCGCCTGCAATTGGCTCACAAGTCAGTAACAGGCGAGTGTCGTACCCCTACGTCACTCTGCCTGGCCGGGGCTGACCGCCGCAGTATATAGTCGTGCGGCGGTCGGCAACCGGTTAAGCATCATTAAAATCACTGCTCCTGTAAAAAAAATTGTTTAAAAACATTATTTATTTATTATTATGGCAAAAACTTGCATTTAAAGCAGTAGTATCCCACTTTTTTTGACTTTTACCTACAGGTAAGCCTATAATAAGGCTTACCTGTAGGTACAATTAATATCTCCTAAACCAGCACGGTTTAAGAGATATTTGCAGTGCATGCAGCCGCTCACGAGAGCGGCGCATGCGTTCTGAAGGTCCGGCGGACCTTCAGCTTCCCTTGCTGGGAGCTTGCCGGGAAATCATCGCGGCTCCGGCCAATCACAGTGCCGGAGTCACCGAACCCGGAAGAGATGGCGAGGGATCATGGCAGCGCCCGCACCGATGTCCGGGGGTCCATGTCAGGCCTCGTTCTGAGGTAAGTAATACATAATGAGCTAGTATGCGATGCATACTAGCTCATTATGCCTTTGCCTTGCAGTTTTTTTTTTTTGTTAGTGTTTTTGGGTTTACAACCGCTTTAAGCCTTTAAAATGAGGACTTTTGATTTTCATGTTAGTGTCCCATAGACTTTAATAGAGTTTGCATGTTTGCTAGAACTTTTTCTGGATTTTATTTCTCTGCAAAGCAGAGAATACAATCCACCACTTCCCTTGGTGAAAGCACCTCACATAGTAAACACAAACACTGGCTAGGCACACATTTACCCTTTGGTCACCCTAGCTATATAACCCCTTCCCAGTCAGTGTCATTAGTACAGTAACAGTATAAAAATAAATAAATAAAAATTCCAGTATATACAGTATCTCATAGTTTGTAGATGCTATAACTTTTGTGCAAACCAATAAATATATGTTTATTGGGATTTTTTTTTTTTTTTACCAAAAATATGTTGGCCTAAATCTATGAGGAAATTAATTTTTTACCTTTTTTTTTATATGTTTTATAGTAGAAAGTAAAGAATATTGTTTTATTTTTTAAATTGTCTGTATTTTTTTGTTTATAGCACATAACATAGGAAATGCAGTTGTGATCAAATACCACCAAAAGAAAGTTCTATTTTTGAGAAAAGAAGGAAATCAACTTTCTTTGGGTACAGTGTCCGCACGACCGTGCAATTATCAGTTAGAATAATGCAGTGCCGTATCGCAAAAAATGGCCTGGTCATGAAGGAGGGGGCGGGGGGTGTAAATCTTCCAGAGGTCAAGCGGTTAAAATACATTGTTTATGTTTAAGAAATATACAATAGGTGATGTATACACTATAAGCCATGACAGTATCTGTCACTACTTTCAAGAGTTAACAGGGAATAACATAAAAAAAAAAAAAACATTTCATCGAATATCAGAAGCAGCACAGTATCTAAGTCCTGGTAAAACATATCAGATTGTTATCAGTGACTCGGCATTGCCAGTGTATTCTTCAGTGACCCCTATAAAACAACAGAAGCCCATTTCCACCTGCCCATGAATCACATTTTGCATTCTGTAAAATGTACAGGATGCTTTGTTCCCGTGCTGTGCTTGAAAGTGACATTCTTACAAACGGAAAGCTTCTCCTTTAGCAAATTAAGTAACCTTCACCTTAGACTTCCTGAAAATCTTTCAATTTCTATATGGTGCACTGGATGCTTAGCAGATAATACTTGACAAGTCAGGGAAGCTGTGAATTTCCAATCAAAGATTTCACTGTGAATATTTATGACGGGTTTAACTGTCCTCAGCCGCAGTGTTTGCTAGTTGATGTTCATGAGACGCTGACATGAGTTTGTGTTGATTACATCCTTACAAGTGAAGGGGGCTTTGGTAAACTGAATTACAACTACTTAGCCTGTAGATTAACCAGTCAGAGTGTTTGCAGTGAGTGCATAATCACTACAATTTTTGTAAGATTTGCAAGGCAGATAAAATGGGTTGAAGTAGACGTTAGGACTTTGCAGATTGCATTTAAATGCTTAATCTCAAGCAGACATCCTGTGGGATTATTACACTAGTTAGTGCAAGAAGATGTCCAGATACTGAGCCACCTAATCATCTGTAGAGGTCATTGAGGCGTTTCCAGACCAAATTCATCAACGTCAGCATGTGTCAGTTAACTTGACAATAACTCTGTCATTTACTTTAAAAACCTTACCAAAATACTTAAATTAAATACTAAATACTTAAATAACCTTTACCTAAATTATATTATGTTTTTGTTGTTAAATATAAGTAAACCCAATCACTAATATCTGGTATATGATTTTTTTTCCCCTCAAATATATTTTTTTATGTTTGCAATTTACAAACCTCAAACAAAAAAGGGTAGATTTACATAGCTTGTATCTAAACCACTACCAAAGTTTTACTGCATTGATATCATGCAATTTTAATCACATGAACATATATGTAAATAGGTACCTATTACCAATTTATTTATTTATAGTGGAAGCATGCATGAGAAATTTGGATTTAACTTTTAATACATTTCAAATAATCTGTATAGAAGATCTACAAAGACTAGGGTTGAGCGAACACCTAGATGTCCGTGTTCGACGGGTTCGGCCGAACTTTAAAAAAAAGTCCGGGTCCGTGTCCCGGACTTTTACCGAACTTTTCCCGGACACCGAACCCCATTGAAGTCAATGGGGACCCGAACTTTAAGGCACTAAAATGGCTCTAAAACACCAAAGGAAAGGGCTAGAGTGCTGCAAATGGCAGCAAAACGTAATTAAGAGCATGGCAAGTGCTCTGCAAACAAATGTGGATAGGGAAATAACTTAAAACAACAAAAAAAAACAGAAAAATAAAACAATGTTCTTCTTCATCTCTGAAGGACGAGGCCCATATGGAGTAGGAGGGAGGTTAAGGTGGTGGTGGATGTGGCGGTGACATAGGCGTGCGCACAGGGTGTGCTGGGTGTGCCTGGGCACACCCTAATCACCTAGGGCACATAGCATTGCCAGTGAGGAGATGGGAAAGATCTCCCTGGGACCTGCTCTGCTCTATTTCTCCTTGTCTACAGGTACATGGCCCCGATACATTACTCTCCCTGCTGGCAAACACATGCATGTGTATTTCAACTTTGGGGTGCACACCTTAATGCAATAGGCTGCGCACACCTATGGGCGGTGTAGGTGGAAGCGGCGGTGGAGGAGGACCAGGGCCGGATTAACAGCATCATGGGCTTGGTGCTGAGGATTTTGAAGGGCCTTAGGGCCGTGCCTTGCCATGCACCCAGAGGAGGAAGGGTGCAGCCATGCATGCCTAATTCAACATGGGATGCTGTCTCTGAAGCCCATAAACACATCCATGCATCGCCAACTGTCCCTCCTTGTCCGGCCTTCACGCTGTGTGGGGAGGTTCTGAGGGTGCTGCCTGGGGAAGCGAGCATAGAAGCCAGACTTCTGTGTTTACAAGTGACAGAAGAGCGGTAACAGTGAATATGGCCAACCCGGGGCCTATATAAAAGGTAGGGGCCTGGAGCTGCAGCTCCAATAGCCCCTACATTAATCTGGCCCTGAGGAGGAGGACGAGGTAGCCAACACTGCTTCTTTTCACAAATTTTAAATGAGGGTACACCCCAAAAGAGTGAGAAAGAGCAAAAATGGAACAATGGGTGGGTAAGGTCGGTATCCATTGCTATTCTGCATAAGGTACGGAAAAGTCCCGTGGGATCCATGCCTGGTTCATTTTAATGAACGTGAGCTTGTCCACATTGTCTCTGGACAGGCGGCTGCGCTTGTCTGTTATAACGCCCCCAGCCGTGCTAAATACCCGTTCAGATAATACACTGGCTGCAGGGCACGCCAGCACCTCCAAGGCGTAAAGGGCAAGCTCAGGCCATGTGCCCAATTTGGAGACCCAGAAGTTGAAGGGGGCAGACCCGTCATTCACTACATGTAGGCGTGTGCACACATACTGCTCCACCATGTTGGTAAAATGCTGCCTCCTGCTAAGACGTTCCATCTGAGCTGCTGGTGCTGCTGTTTGTTGTGGCGTGCTGACAAAGCTTTTCCACATTTCGGCCATGCTAACCCTGCCTTCTGAGGTGCTGGCGGTGCCCTGGTTGCGTTGGCGACCTCCTCCTCCTCCTCCTCTGCCTTGTGCTTCCACTGTGGCCCCGCTGTCAGATGGGAATGCCAGCAGCATGGCGTCTACCAGCGTGCGCTTGTACTCGCGCATCTTGCGATCGCGCTCCAGTGAGTGAATTAAGGACGGTACGTTGTCCTTGTAACGGGGATCCAGCAGCGTGGCCACCCAGTAATCAGCACAAGTTAGAATGTGGGCAACTCGGCGGTCGTTGTGGAGACACTGCAGCATGTAATCGCTCATGTGTGCCAGGCTGCCCAGAGGCAACGAAAGGCTGTCCTCTGTGGGAGGTGTATGGTCCGTGTCCTCTGTATCCCCCCAGCCACGCACCAGTGATGGCCATGAGCTGGCCTGGGTGCCACCCTGCTGTGAACATGGTTCCATCTCCTCCTCCAGCTCCTCCTCCTCCTCATCCTCCTCATCCTCCAGAACTGTGCCCCTGCTGGACAATTGCGTCCCTGGCGTTTGCGTGTGCAGGAACCCACCCTCGGAGCCCCTTGCGAATGACTGCCCTGAAAGCCTTGGAAATGTTACCTCTTCATCCTCCTCCTCCTCCTCATCCTGTGCCACATCCTCTTCCATCATCGCCCGAATTGTTTTTTCAAGGAGGCATAGAAGTGGGATAGTTAAGCTGAGAACGGCGTCATTGCCACTGGCCATGTTGGTGGAGTACTCAAAACAGCGCAACAAGGCACACAGGTCTCGCATGGAGGCCCAGTTAAATTAAATAGCGGAATAGAAAATATGATCCAAAAAAAGTGTATGTATATCACACGTACACAACCACACTAGGCCCCAATTACTATTGTTTGTACCCCTAAAAGGCTAGATGAGGAGTAGGGGGAGTATGGAACAGGCAGCACCCTCAAACCTTCAGAAGTATGAGATGAACCCCAACAACTTGGAAAGGTGGATCTCTCTCACACGTACCGACACAGACTATCCCGCAATTCAGTTGATCCTCAAAGGTTTTTATTGAATAGCGGAATAGGAAATATGATCAAAAAAAGTGTATGTATCTCGCACGTACACAACCACACTAGGCCCCAATTACTATTGTTTGTACCCCTAAAAGGCTAGATGAGGAGTAGGGGGGGTATGGAACAGGCAGCACCCTCAAACCTTCAGAAGTATGAGATGAACCCCAACAACTTGGAAAGGTGGATCTCTCTCACACGTACCGACACAGACTATCCCGCAATTCAATTGATCCTCAAAGGTTTTTATTGAATAGCGGAATAGGAAATATGATCAAAAAAAGTGTATGTATCTCGCACGTACACAACCACACTGGGCCCCAATTACTATTGTTTGTACCCCTAAAAGGCTAGATGAGGAGTAGGGGGGGTATGGAACAGGCAGCACCCTCAAACCTTCAGAAGTATGAGATGAACCCCAACAACTTGGAAAGGTGGATCTCTCTCACACGTACCGACACAGACTATCCCGCAATTCAATTGATCCTCAAAGGTTTTTATTGAATAGCGGAATAGGAAATATGATCAAAAAAAGTGTATGTATCTCGCACGTACACAACCACACTAGGCCCCAATTACTATTGTTTGTACCCCTAAAAGGCTAGATGAGGAGTAGGGGGGGTATGGAACAGGCAGCACCCTCAAACCTTCAGAAGTATGAGATGAACCCCAACAACTTGGAAAGGTGGATCTCTCTCACACGTACCGACACAGACTATCCCGCAATTCAATTGATCCTCAAAGGTTTTTATTGAATAGCGGAATAGGAAATATGATCAAAAAAAGTGTATGTATCTCGCACGTACACAACCACACTAGGCCCCAATTACTATTGTTTGTACCCCTAAAAGGCTAGATGAGGAGTAGGGGGGGTATGGAACAGGCAGCACCCTCAAACCTTCAGAAGTATGAGATGAACCCCAACAACTTGGAAAGGTGGATCTCTCTCACACGTACCAACACAGACTATCCCCCAATTTAACTGATCCCCAGAGGTTTTTGATTAAATAGTGGAATAGAAAATATGATCCCAAAAAAGTGTATGTATATCACACGTACACAACCACACTAGGCCCCAATTACTATTGTTTGTACCCCTAAAAGGCTAGGAGTAGGGGGAGTATGGAACAGGCAGCACCCTCAAACCTTCAGAAGTATGAGATGAACCCCAACAACTTGGAAAGGTGGATCTCTCTCACACGTACCAACACAGACTATCCCCCAATTTAACTGATCCCCAAAGGTTTTTGATTAAATAGCGGAATAGAAAATATGATCCCAAAAAAGTGTATGTATATCACACGTACACAACCACACTAGGCCCCAATTACTATTGTTTGTACCCCTAAAAGGCTAGGAGTAGGGGGAGTATGGAACAGGCAGCACCCTCAAACCTTCAGAAGTATGAGATGAACCCCAACAACTTGGAAAGGTGGATCTCTCTCACACGTACCAACACAGACTATCCCCCAATTTAACTGATCCCCAGAGGTTTTTGATTAAATAGCGGAATAGAAAATATGATCCCAAAAAAGTGTATGTATATCACACGTACACAACCACACTAGGCCCCAATTACTATTGTTTGTACCCCTAAAAGGCTAGGAGTAGGGGGAGTATGGAACAGGCAGCACCCTCAAACCTTCAGAAGTATGAGATGAACCCCAACAACTTGGAAAGGTGGATCTCTCTCACACGTACCAACACAGACTATCCCCCAATTTAACTGATCCCCAAAGGTTTTTGATTAAATAGCGGAATAGAAAATATGATCCCAAAAAAGTGTATGTATATCACACGTACACAACCACACTAGGCCCCAATTACTATTGTTTGTACCCCTAAAAGGCTAGGAGTAGGGGGAGTATGGAACAGGCAGCACCCTCAAACCTTCAGAAGTATGAGATGAACCTCAACAACTTGGAAAGGTGGATCTCTCTCACACGTACCAACACAGACTATCCCCCAATTTAACTGATCCCCAAAGGTTTTTGATTAAATAGCGGAATAGAAAATATGATCCCAAAAAAGTGTATGTATATCACACGTACACAACCACACTAGGCCCCAATTACTATTGTTTGTACCCCTAAAAGGCTAGGAGTAGGGGGAGTATGGAACAGGCAGCACCCTCAAACCTTCAGAAGTATGAGATGAACCCCAACAACTTGGAAAGGTGGATCTCTCTCACACGTACCAACACAGACTATCCCCCAATTTAACTGATCCCCAAAGGTTTTTGATTAAATAGCGGAATAGAAAATATGATCCCAAAAAAGTGTATGTATATCACACGTACACAACCACACTAGGCCCCAATTACTATTGTTTGTACCCCTAAAAGGCTAGATGAGGAGTAGGGGGAGTATGGAACAGGCAGCACCCTCAAACCTTCAGTATGAGATTGTGTTCACTGTACCCCACAAAGATTGAGTTCACTGCACCCCACAATGATTGTGTTCACTGCACCCCACAAAGATTGTGTTCACTGCACCTCACAAAGATTGTGTTCACTGTACCCCCCAAAGATTGTGTTCACTGCACCCCACAAAGATTCTGTTCACTGTACCCCACAAAGATTGTGTTCACTGCACCCCAAAAAGATTGTGTTCACTGCACCCCAAAAAGGATGTTGTTCACTGCACCCCAAAAAGGATGTTGTTCACTCCACCCCAAAAAGATTGTGTTCACTGCACCCCACAAAGATTGTGTTCACTGCACCCCAAAAAGATTGTGTTCACTGCACCCCAAAAATGATTTTGTTCACTGCACCCCAAAAAGGATTTTGTTCACTGCACCCCAAAAAGGATGTTGTTCACTCCACCCCAAAAAGATTGTGTTCACTGCACCCCAAAAAGATTGTGTTCACTGCACCCCACAAAGGATTTTGTTCACTGCACCCCAAAAAGATTGTGTTCACTGCACCCCAAAAAGGATGTTGTTCACTGCACCCCAAAAAGGATTTTGTTCACTGCACCCCAAAAAGATTGTGTTCACTGCACCCCACAAAGGATTTTGTTCACTGCACCCCACAAAGATTGTGTTCACTGCACACCAAAAAGGATTGTGTTCACTGCACCCCAAAAAGATTTTGTTCACTGCACCCCAAAAAGATTGTGTTCACTGCAGCTCAAAAAGATTGTGTTCACTGCAGCCCAAAAAGATTGTGTTCACTGCAGCCCAAAAAGATTGTGTTCACTGCAGCCCAAAAAGATTGTGTTCACTGCAGCCCAAAAAGATTGTGTTCACTGCAGCTCACACACAGAAAAATGGATGTGGATCACTGACACCTGCCTATCTCCAATCCCACACCACACAGCAATATCGATTGTAGTTTGTAGAACACAGTTTCCCTAAAATTCAGCAGACTCTGTCCCTAACAGGATTGAGAAGAGATCGTAGATCAGGATTGAGTGCAGACCCCACCCCCCACACAGCAATATCGATTGTAGTTTGTAGAAGACACTGACCCTATATAATTCAGCAGACTCTATCCCTAAAATGCCTACAACTCGCCCTGCCTAAACACTCCGACCTGTCCCTCAATTCTATCCGGACACAAATGGTTTTTTCCTGCCTATCTTTCCCTAATCAGCAGCCAGCACGTTGATGTGTGCTCTGTCCCTGAATCTAAGCAGCATAATGACGCCGCTGCGGCTGCCTCGAACTTATAAAGACTTGGTCACATGCTTCAGACGGCCAATCACAGCTACTGAGACATTTGCAGGCATGGCTGGGATGGCTTAAGGCACACCAGTTAAACGATTGTTGATTGGCTGTTGAAAGCCCGCCATGAAAAGAGCGCCAAAGCATGCAAAACCCGGAAATAAAACGACCGAACACGGATTTTTACCCGAACATACAGTAAAGTGTCCGTGTCCGTGTTCGGGTACAAAAAATCCAATTATTCGGTACGAACACGAATAATACAGTCCGTGTTCGCTCAACACTAACAAAGACATATAGAACAAGCAAAAAAAAGAACAAAGAATGAAAACAGAAATAAAATAAAAGAACATAAAGACAACGAAACATTCTTTATATTAGTAATAATATAAAGTAATAGTAACAGTTGTTTGTTGGTAGTATTGTGGTTCACTATTTTGAAGATCCTTAGAATTTCTGCAGACACTTTGTTGAGAAAAATAGTTTTCTATGTTTTAACATGTTAAAGGCTAAATTCACCTTTTCATAAAAAAAATAAAAAGGTAAACTAGCTTACAACACCTTTGCCAATCCCCCAGTCCCCAGTGCAATTATCTAGTATGATCTCCTTCTTACACTGCTCACCCCACCAGGTGTAATAGTCTGCACACGTGAAAATTTTACTAAACTGCCCTGAATACTGTGTAACACAACAATGCATGCAATGGGGAGCTGGCATTGGTCAGAGCACACATATGAAATTTCTAAACAATAGAAATCTCCTTTCAGCCTTTTTTCTGGAAAGGCATCCTAGAAGAAAAAATATCTTCATTGTTCATTGTCTTATTGGTCAGTGTGGCCAAGGACAGCTCCAAATTGCAATATGATTCTACACAGCCTAAGGAGCTGTTTAGTAAAATTTTCACCAATGGGGTTAGTGTCAAGAGAAAGTGATCATAATAGTTCAGTGCAGATGGGACTGGGGAAGGGTGCTGTGAGCCAGTTCACCTGTTAATTTATTTTTTTTGAAAAGGTGAATTTAGCCTTTGATGTAAGTTAAACCCTTTCTTAGCATTTTTTTATCCAAAGTTTTCGTTTCAATATTTTTATTGAGTTTTTCATATCAAAACAAAACAAACAGGGGAATACAAGAACATCAACATGGCAGTCATTGTAATGACAAGGTACAATAAAGATGGTAAGCTTAGTTCTTGTTCCAGGATATACAGTATACTATGAAAATGAACAACAATAATAATATCAGGCGCTAGGTGAGGCTGCAGAAGAAGTGTGATGCACTTCCACGGGCACCCCAAATGGGATCTAACTGTGCCCGAGGGGAAAGGATGACATCACTTGGCTTATGTTGCTTATCTATGGTAGTCGTATGTGCAGTGAGAGATAGGTGCGATTAATTTAAATTGCCAACTTATAGGTAGGTATGTCCATCCGATCTAATAGTGGAGAGCAAATAGCTATTCATTTAGAAAAGTTGCTGTACCAGTCCGTCCATGAAGACCAAAGATGTATTTCACGTAGTAGTGAGCGTTTGTCTGGGGTGGATAGCATTTCATAAGTGTGGAGCGTTTGAGCCATGTTTATCACATCCATTAATTACCTTTCGTAGTGACAAGGGGATAGTGTTGACATTAAGGCTTAGCAAAGCAAGGTCAGGAGAGGGAGTCAGGGAAAGTTTGATTACCTCATTCAATAACGTGAAGACTTCTTCCTAGAAGCCTACTAGTCGGGGGCAATCCCAGAGGATGTGGATTAGTGTGTCACATTCTCCACATTTCCTCCAGCATTCCGGGTCTGTCTGGTTTACGGAATTTGTTCATGATAGAAGGTGTAAGATACCATCTTTGCACTATTCTCTGGTTTAGTTCCCAGAGGGCAGAGCAGAGGGTTGACTTGTATGTAGAGGTGAGCGCCGCTTCCCATTGAGTCGAAGAGTATGTGTTGTTTAGGTTAGACTCCCATTTGAGCATGATGGGCGTTTTGCTAAAGGTTGCCTTTTCCCCTAAAAGATTCCTTTTTTGTAGGGCATGGCTGGACTTAAGTAGTTTAAGGCCCTGGTTGGGATTTCAGTTAGTATACGGGGGTTGTGTTTAATGCAGTTTGTTATTTGCATGTATCAGTAGAGGTCAGAGTTGGCGAGGTTGAGTTCTGAGTGGAGTTGATCAAAGGGTTTGAGGCTTGCAAAACCTGCAAAAAGTGAGTTAAAGGTGTTAATAGTGTGTGACTCCCAGTTGGAGAAGCTTAAATCAGGTATTAGGTACTTTAAAAGTTTGATAGCAAGGGAAAGAGGGGCCCTTGGGGTTTCTGTCCATTTATGGTTAATAATCCCCCGCCACGCCTGTAGGGTGGCGATGATGGCTGGGGGATAGTGTTTGGGGATAAGAAATTTAGGGTGGATGCTATGCAACCAGAGCTTTAGGTCATTGCAGAGTACTGCTTCTTGTTCAATTTCTTTCCATAAAGAGGAGGAAGAAGGGTTGAACCAATCTTTGTGTTGTGCTAGGAGAGTGGCATGGTAGTAGTCCATTATATTGGTGAAGTCTTAGCCCCCTTTATTTCCGTTTTTTTATTAGGGTGGTAAAGGTGCATCTGTTTTTTTCACCTTCAAACATAACTATTGAGGATGCGTTGGAGGGACCCGAGAAAAGATTTGGGGATAGGTATTGGTAGGGTTTCTAAACAGATACATCAACTTTGCGAGGGTAGACATTTTGAACGCTGACAATCTTCCTAGCCAGGAGAATTCAAATTTATCTAAAGAGTTTAATTCTTGAATAAATTGTTGTTTAAAGGGTAAAAAATTGGCCTTGAAAATATTTTTTGAGCTACTTGTGAGTTTTATTCCTAGGTAGTCAAGGTTGGAGTCAGCCCAATGGTAAAGGAGGGAGAGTTCTAATAGGTTACGTGTGATCACATCAATGCCCATGTTCAGAATATGTTATTTTTGAGTAGTTTATCTTATAATAGGAGATTTTTTCCAAAGTCAATGAGGGTTTTTTGTAAGTGTGGTAGTGATAAGAGTGGGTTCGAGATAAGGATGAGATTGTCTGCAAATAAGCTTATTTTATGGTGTGTTTTCCCTATGGTGATCCCTGTGATAGAGGCATTGGATCTAATATGAGTTGCTAGTGGTTCCATCACTAGGTTGAATAGCAATGGCGATAAGGGGCAGCCCTGCCTTGTGCCGTTAGTAATGTTGATGGGGCGTGATAGCATCCCGTCTTTGTATACTTGAGCACTAGGTCTAGAATATAGTGCCAGAATGGCTGTTAGTATGTGGCCCGTGAATCCAAATCTGGAAAGTGTTGCTTTCAGGTAGTCCCAGTTGACTCTGTTGAATGCCTTCTCCGCATCTAAAGGGAAAAGAAGAGAAGGCGTTCGAGTCACCTCCTAGTAAAGCCTGTTTGATCACTATATATTAGGGAGGGAAGCACTTCCATTAATCTTGTTGCTATAATTTTCGCATAGATTTTCAGGTCCCTGTTAAATAAGGAGATACATAAAATACTGCAGGCTCTCGCGCTTATGAACTAGATCCTGCTCCAATCTAGTGACATAATGAAGCAAACAAATCTGAAAGTGCTGTGGCTTAAAAAATAAATGTGTAAACAAAAGTGAAATAGAACTCCCACTAGCCGCGCACATATATATTCAACCCAAACATAGTGACATGTGTAAAGATATTAATTAATTTAAACAAACAGTGCACCATAAACAATCAAATAATGTAATGTGAATAAACCAAAAATATTCATATACACTGAAAATAAAACATATTAGTGATTGAAAAAAGTTGGGACTTTGAATGAGGGACATGACAAGGCTGGTAGGAATATAAATTACACATTTAATGATACATAAAAGTATGAAAACATGACATGTTACAGAATACTGTATAAAAAAGTGAAAAAAGGTTTGTATTACTCGCGCCTAGGTGCAAATAAAATTATTATCTGTGGGAAGCTGCAAAGTAATCAGGTGCACTATATGATAGTGATCTAAGAATGTGTGAAAAAGAAAAAATACTGCGCTACCCTATTTAATCTGATTAAACAGCTCAATATATGTGTTGATCAATGGTATAAATATTATATAAATATTATATTAAATATTATTACATATAGTTGATGTTATTAAATTATATAGTGAATAAATATATATATATGTAGTGAGTGGAAAAAGGATGAGTATGGATCACTCCAATATACTCAAATACATAAAGTGCAATGTGAACCCATACAAAATATGTGCAAACAACAATAATATAGCAAAAATAGATACAATTTATAATAAATAGTGACAGTCCATGAAAAACGTGACTATAGTGCAAAAGTGCTTAATAAAAGTCTCTTTCGTGCAATATGCAATCGGTGGTGACTCCTGTGACCCTCTGTTTCATCCTTCAGTGCTCAAAGGTAAGGTAGCCCACTTACCAGATGTAGTGGATTCTTATGGCATACGCCAAAAAGAATCTATACTCGCTTGTGTGTTTCTCCTTATATCAGATGATCCGGTTCCGTGTTGAGCCCATATACACTCGGGATAAACAAAAAAAGGAAATGCTCCTCATAGTGTAAAAAGGTAACGACCTTTATTTTCACTCGAACACATTATAAAACACACTCTTCATGTTAAAACATCCGGTAAAAGTCCATAAAAAACACTCTGGTAAAACTCCAAATACTGTATAAACACTGTGCAAACTCGCAAGAAAAAACGGTGAAGGGTCACAGCAAAAAGAGGTACCCGTTTAGGGGTCAGCTAGTAGAATAGTATACCGCTACTGAGCTCCTGTATTGCCTCGCGGCACGGTGTGACAGGACGCTGGTGGTTCTCCGCTGTTTGCGCCGTACCCGGAAGTGGTGAAACCTGCGTGCGGTCCAGCAATGGCTCAGAACGAGGCAGCGTGCGTACCAACTTGACGCGTTTCGTCAGAGATGTGACGTCTTCGGAAGTGGTACGTGCGCTGCGTGTCAGCTTGGTTTTATGCGGAAGGATTCGATTGAACCCGCCTTCTCTCCCGCCTTGATTATATCCTTAATTTATGCAAACCGGAAGCAATTCATTGTGTCCGTAATCATATCTCTATGTGCATATTATTCTTATTATTCAATGTAATTGGATGCAAAAAAAACGTTGGATATGGACCGACTACGATTCGTTATATTCTCCCCAAAAACCGTTGCGTTAATATTTCATGACCATTTTCTTTCCTTTTAGTGATGGCCTGTGTTAGTCTTATTCTATAGTATAGATAGGATGTGGAAATCAATCAATTACTTCCGTGTAGAACATAACCGATTTTTTTATAGTTACATTTCTAGTTAGTGAATTTTCCCTTTTGCCTCATCAATAATACATTCTGTGGGTGTTATAAATATGAATATATCATCATTATCAGATCTACATATTTTACAGCATTTTTCAGTATATTATGACCTTAAATAAATAAATAAATTTCCGTTATATGATTACCTAATTTTATCAATAATTAGTTCACTCAATAATAGAGGAAAATATTGATAAAAATGTATTATAATTAATAAATATAATATATAAAAATTCCTTTGCAATAATCAATATAATTAAACATTAAAGAAACATTAAAAAACATTAAAAACCCCTTGTTCATGTGTTAAAAATTTGATATAAAACAATTAATGTCTAAATCTTTGTTCATTCCACCAGGTTGTAAAGTGCCTAGTTCACATATCCAAAAAGTATCGTTTTTGGATATGGCAATTTTTCTATCTCCTCCCCTCCAATGTGGGTCTACCATATCTATACCGCAAAACTGTAGTAGTGAGGGGTCCCTATTGTGATGGGTCCTAAAGTGCATAGAGAGGCTATGTTTTTTATACCCCCTCTTGATGTTGCCAAGATGTTCCCCTATTCTGATACTCAATTTTCTGGTGGTGCGGCCTACATATTGTAGACCGCATGGGCATGTGGCCAGGCACGTAACGTGGGTACTTGAACATGTAATTAATTTTTTGATTTCATATTCCTTAGAAGTAACATGGGATATAAAGGAAGTTTGTTTTCTAGCTTTCATTCTTACTGTGTTGCAAGCCTTGCATTTTTTGCATGCATAAAAACCTTTGAAATCCAAAAAGGTTGACACCATCCTCTTTGGTGGGTCAGGAATGTTGTGAGCTAGCCTATCTTTTAAATTAGGCACTCTACGGTATATAAATTGTGGCTTGGGTGGTAGTATAGTTTTTAAGGTATTATCTCTCATGAGTATGTGCCAATGTTGTTTAAACACTTTTTCTACCTGTCTGTAATTTCTATGATATTGTGTGATGAAAGCTAAATTAAAGTGACTGGTGCTTTGGTCATTATTCTTATTTTTGTCTTGCAATAAGATATTTCTATCCTTATTTTTTACTTGATTTCGTAATGTGATTCATTTTTGTGTGTCATATCCTTTGTCTGAAAATCTTTCTATGAGGATGTTGGTCTGCTCAACATAATCTCTATCATCCCTACAATTTCTCCTCATTCGCAACATCTGACCCTTTGGGATTCCCTCAATCCATCTGGGGTGATGACAACTGTGGGTGGGTATGTATCCATTGCGGTCTGTACTCTTAAAAAAGGTTTTTGTGTAAAATTTACCCTCTCTGATGTTAATAGTCAAATCTAAAAAATGTACTTCCTTTTTGTCATATGTCCCAGTAAAACTTATCTTATAGTTGTTAATATTCATGTTTTCCATAAAAACTTTTAAAGTCTCCTCTGTTCCGGACTACACAATAAAAATATCGTCAATATATCTCTTGTAAATTAAAAGGTTCTGATTGGTTGTATGAAATACTTCTTCGTGTTCCCATTTACTTAAAAATATATTGGCAACACTGGGGGCATATTTTGCCCCCATGGCCACGCCTCTGTGTTGTCTATAATATTGTCCTTCATGCCAGAAATAATTACTTCCCATGGCCAGATCTAACATTTCTCCCATTAATGTTAGTTGTTCTGATTTTAAATCTGTTTTTTCTTTTAAGGCCCACATTATGGCTCGTAATGCGTCTGTCTGATCTATATTTGTATACAGCGACTCAACGTCAACTGTAGCCATGATCAGGTTCGGAGTGCACTGTATAACCAAAGATGTATAAGAGCTGAGAAGTGGTCTCCAAATCCAAATTGATAAAAACCAACATGACAAAATTCCATGGAGTAGTAGAGTTATAAAAACACTTGATAATATAATCGTTGCATTAACAGGCTCAACGCGTTTCATGGACCGAGTTCGCCACTTCATCAGGAGCAGGTGTGTGATGAATATCTGCAGAAAATATATGTATATAGGAAATTGCAAGCATGATGAATTAAATACAAATTGGGAAGGGGAGGGAGGGGGGGACGAAGCACCCACATTCTTCAAACTTAAAATGCAGCTCAGGTTGTTTGTGGCATTGGAGGTAGGACATGACCATAGGTATCCCTGCCAGGAACTGAGGGAGCACAAACCGGGCGGGCAAGGCAGAGCACGCCGCACACAGGGGTAGTGTGGGCTTGAGATGATAAGGTGAATAGTATTGCATGTAGCAGTGTAAAGGCCTTATGGGCCAACCATACAGTAGTCAAGTCAGACACAGAGCCCACATTGTTATGGAAATGTTTTTCTATTTGCTTCTCTAGGAGACCTGCATAGGGAGAGCTCTTCATAACAAAGGTGCTAGCTCTCCATATCTTGTTAGGAGGTGAGGATGTTGAGAAGAACACGGTGATGCTGGTCGGGGCGTGATCCGACCATGTTATCGTGTCAATGTTAGACCTGCACACTCGTTGTAATAACCATTTGTCCACAAGGAAGTAATCTATGCGAGTGTATGTGTTATAAACAGCCAAAAAGTAGGTGTATTCCCATTCGGTAGGGTGAAGGCACCTCCACACATAATAGAGATCGTTGGCTAGGATGAATTTAGACAGATTGTGATAGTGTATGAGATGTACTTTGGACGTATCCAGACTTGCATCAGGGACTATGTTAAAGTCTCCGGTGATTAGTAAGTGACCTTTTCTTACACATTGGATTCTTCTAATGAGTTGGTTAAGAAAGTGGGTCGGCCTTTTGTTTGGAGCATATATTGTCACTAATGTAAATGTTAGATTATTAATAGAGCAAAAGAGGATGAGAAATCTTCCCATTGGGTCAGGAATAGCTTCATGCAGTTGAAATGAGAACGCTTTGTAAATGGTGATGAGTACTCCATTAATCTTTTTGGAAAACATGGGGATAGTCTTTATGTGAGCATGGAGGGAATGCAGACTCTTTGAAGCGTGTCTCTTGTACACACAGTATAGAACATGAGAGTGCCTTAGCTGCTCGCCAGAGGGCTGCCCTTTTAGCAGAGTGGTTCAAACCATTAACATTGAGAGTGATAATCTTAAGATCCATGGGGGAAGGATGTAGTGCTTGTTTTGGTACTCACAGTTTGGTCTATGAAGTTCACTGGATCCGTGGACTTGAGAAGCAGGTGGTGCTGAATGTTGAGTTGACTGAACAGTTGTTGCTGGTGAGCTGAGTGTGCTATATAGACAATCGGATGGACTATAAATCTGTGGGAAAGAACAACACAAACTGAATAAACGAACAAAAGGTGAAAATGGAATGCAACTGCCTGAGGCATGGTGTTGCTGCAGCGTGTGGGTGGGGGGAACAATTCAATTGACCAAAACTGAAGTGCAGGTGCTCCAATCCGGGGGGTAGAACTTTGTTTTGGTGGCCATGAAGCGGCTTGGGCTTTAATGTTTGCGACGGTGGCGAAATTGGTCTTTGGTGGTTTGGCAGGAGGGTAGTAATCTGCCAGGTGTTTGGTGGGGGGCAGGAGCTGGGGAAGGATCCAGAATGATGCCCCATGTATAAAGAAGCGTCATACCTCCCTCTAGTGATGAAACTGAGTGCGAGGACCCATCACCAGTTTAGAAGGATGTCTCCATTTGTAGTCGATTTTATGGTTTCAGAGAGCCTTTGTGATAATAACCAGCTGGTGCCTTGTGTCCAGGGTGTGTTTGGACAGGTCAGCAAAAATTTGGATGCCGTTGTATGGGCTTGGTAGGGAGCTGAGGTTGCGAGATGAGTAGAGAATCTTCTCTTTGTTATGATAGAAATTAATCTGCATGATTACATCACAGAGGACCGTGTTTGAGAGGTATGAGGGTTTTTGGAATGCTGTGTATGTGATCGATAGTCAATTCTATTGAAGGTGTTTCAGGTAGTATAGACTTGAAAAGTTTGGTTGCATAATTTTTGAGATCAGCTGATTGAACTGACTCAGGGACCCCCCTTAACGTGAGATTATTGTGCCTAGAGCGATCTTCTAGGTCCGCTAATTTGGCCTTGAACCATTTTATGTCCTCCGTGCCCTCGTCATATGCTTTAACTAAATAATTAATGTTTGTGGTCATTTCATTCATGGACTGCTCAATATAGTGCACTCTAGAGCCCAGGAAGTGGATTTCAGTACTAAATTGGTGGGATATTTTGGAGAATTCTGATTGTAGGGACTGGTGTAAGGGCAGTAGCATGTCCTTAAAGAGAGTGTCCATTAATGGTTGATTGGATGTTGGGAAGGATGCAATGGGGGATTATGCAGGCAGGTCTGGTGTAAAGATGTGTTCCCCTTTGCTTACCTCTGCATTGAATGTGGATTCATCCAGATGCATTTGGGTTTTGGCAGGGCTGCCTAGAGCAGGGCTAGCTGGAGGAGAGGTAGAGAGGAAGCCCTGAGGACTTCCGTGGAGCCCCGTGGAGTCATCTGGTAGATCAATGTAATGTCCCTCCCCGCTGAAAGGAGAAGCGAGGGCCGCGACGCCGCCACAATTTTGGCTGCCTTCTCATGCAGGCTGATGGAAGAAGGCAGTCAATTTTTTTGGCTCCCTTTCTTCTTTTCCTTTGGGCGACATCATCTGCAGGTTCTGTGGTATTTCCCCCGCTTGACAGGAGCCAATTCACCACTCAGTAGCTTTGTTGGTTGCAGAGAAACCCACCCTGGTGGAGTCGAAACTCTGTGCTCAGGCTGGCATTCAGCTCACACGTCAGCCACACCCCCCCCCCCCTTAAACCGAAGTTTTCATTAAAATAATATCTGATGACACTGCAATGAAGGTATTTGTACAGGCATCTCCTATTATAGGTTGACATTGCACTGTCACTGTCACCCAATTGTGCAATTTTTTTAGCAAATTAAATGTCAATCTGTTAGGTTTTGTATGTTCTTTAAGGACATACAAGGCTTTTATTTTGTATGCTTTTTAATAAATACTGAAACTTTTTTATTATAGGTTGACAAATTAACAAAAGTGTGGAAAAAATTGTTATAGTTCTATGGTGTTAAAGCTGTTAGGGTCGATGAATTAAGACCAAATATGATGTGCAGTGGTTATAGCTTAGGGTACAGAAGGGTTAGAACATTGTTTAGGTTTTTTTCATGTATTATTTTCTGACTTTTTACTAGAAAGCTTTTCTTTTACTCCCTGTCCTGGTGACAGCAGTCGCAGACAGAATAAAAGGGTAAATTCTGAAACAAAGGGACCAGTGAAAGAAATAAGGAGAAATCTCGCCATGAGGACTAAAACTCTAAGTGTTAGCACAGCCAAATATGCTCTAAGAACACCTTGAGAATTCTGCCAACCGCCAATGTTTTATAACAGGCCTACCTAATTTATGCAGCCCAGGCAGCACTCATACTCAGCTTCACACCAGCTCTAACCTCAACACTCTACTATATTCCTCTAGTTACAGTTTTCAGTGGAAACCTTCTTGAAAAGGATTTGAACACCTATGCATTTTACTTTGGAAAAAAATTCCTTCAACTACAATATCATTTGAAGAGCCTTGCTGCCTTAACGGTATCTGCATTTAATAGAAGTATCTCACAGAGTTCTTATTACTCTGCAATTTCAGGAAATTAATCTGATCCGAGCTTTGAAGTCATGAGTACAAAGCTTTTTATGCAAGTAGCAGAAAAAAGCGAAGTTTTATTCCTGTCGCAAAATATTGTCCAGCCACATATGGTACTGTAGTTTAAATCCAGCAGTTTCCACAATTGCTGAATTACCTAATAAAAAAGTAATGTTTTTAGGAGAGCATGCCAAAGTCACCAGCTATATATTTTTGCATCTATAAAAATGCAAGAGAGAGATAAGGCTGGGAAGTGTGTTAATCTTGAAAAGCTTGCTTTAAACTGCTTGAGAAATGCATTATTGTAGGTTTCTTCAGAAATCCCCAATAATCCTGGAAGATTTTCTGTTCTAGTGATTAATGTCATTCAAATGCAAATAAATTATGCATATGTACATTGTCTTTTTATTGTCATTAATGACAGGGAACTATTAAGATAGCGTAAAAAAAAGAGATAATGAGCCCTGACCTTATGCACTGTTTCCCAGAATTCACTGCTCAGTGGTTATTTTTAGGTTTGTATTAGCTACAGAAAATATTGGTTGTACTCATCTTTAGTGTAAAAATTCCCCTACTGTAAAGTAAATCAAACAGTGTTCCCATTTTCAGTAGATATTTTCAGGGAGATTGTGCCAGTCTGTATAGCTGGAAATGAGCTCAAGAACCTTGTCCAGGCTATTTAACCACTTCACTTCCAGAAGGTTTTACCCCCTACGTAACCGTACACTGCATTGCTTAAACTGACGATTGTACCCAAAAATATTGTTGCTTTTTTTTCCCCACAAATAGAGCTTTATTTTGGTGGTATTTGATCATCTCTGTGTTTTTTATTTTTTGCGCTATAAACTAATATATATATATATATATATATATATATATATATATATATATATATTTATTTATTTATTTATTTATTTTTTTATTTTTCAAAATTGTGGTTCTTTTTTTCTTTCTGCTATAAAACATTCCCAATAAAAAAAAAAAAAAAAAATCATCAATTTAGGCTAATATGTATTCTGCTACATATTTTTGGTAAACAAAAATCCTAATAAGTGTATATTGATTGGTTTGCGCAATAGTTATAGCGTCTACAAACTATGGGATAGATTTATGGACTTATTTTTTTATTTTATTGTTTTTACTAGTAATGGTGGCGATCAGCCATTTTTAGCAGGACTGCAACATTGCGGCGGTCAAATCTGACAAGTGACAATTTTTGGGGACCAGTGACACCAATACAGTGATCAGTACTAAAAAAATGCACCATTACTGTATAAATCACACTGGCAGGGAAGGGGTTAACATGAGGGGTGATCAAGGTTTTAGATGTGCTCCTAGGGAGTGCTTTCTATCTGTAGGGGGAGTGGATGCTCTAGAGGAAAAGAGAGATCTGATTTTCAGCTGAAACACAAGATCTCTCATTTACTCCCTGACAGAACAGTAGTCTTCCTTGCTTACATAGGCAGACCACCATTCTTTCATTCCTCCGAATAATCGGAGGGTCTTGGCGGCCTTCGTGGCCACCAGACCTGCTGATTGACTTCAGCTGCATGCCTCCCTACATCTTGTGTGCAAAATCAGATACATGCACTTGATTTTGTGCAGCCGGCCGCCCAGCCACAGTATACATGCGGTGGGATGTCCGGGAACTGGTTAAACTGAGTTCTGTCAGGCCTCAGTCCTGAAAGGTCTTTAAGTACTTCTGTAACCTTTTATTCCTGCATTCTGACTTTGATTGATTCCTGTTACTGACCTGACTTATTCTTTGATCCTTCTTTACTCCTCTGTTCAACTGTTCCTGTACTGACCCTGGCGTGTTTTAACAACTGTGTTTCCTGCCTGACCCCCTGGTACCTCAGTGTCTGCAAGTTACTGATCTGGCCTGTTTCTAACCTTGTCTCTGCTCACTGACTTGGCACTGCACAACCTGCCTGTTGCTGACTTTGACCTGAGCTCCTCTCACTGGTGTACTACTATTCCTCTTCACTTGAAACCCTCTGATGACTATGTTCTCAAAGTTCCTGTGTTGTCAACATCACCAGCTGGCACTCAAGTCATCCAGTTGTCCCTACACTCCCTGTCTCCCTATTCAGAGGTCTTTGGACTGCAACAGTAAGCGAGGCCACCATCATCATCTCAGGCTCCCTACCAAGGTACGTGATATAGGTGACAGGTGCATGTTGCCTGTTAACAAAGACAGAGACAAAGTTACAACAGAATGTTCTTATAAGCAGGAAAGGGGGCACACTTATGAATATGCTAACAGAGATTTGTAAACTTTTCTCACCCCACACATTCAATAAGTCACTAGTAACGTCATTAGATGTAGAGAAAGCATAACGTAAACAGTCAGGGCTGATGTACGAAGTTGCTGTGTGTCCTAACAACAGCCATACCAGTGCATACAAAGAATAAAAAAATCCTTCGCTATTATTATACAGCAAGAATAATTGGTGGGAAGAGGAAGGAACCTTTAGATTGATTTGCTGATTCTAGTTTGGGCATCTTTTTGTTCATTCTTGCTTTGTATGCAGATTTGTTTGCAATAAAATGTAATTTCTCCTTCTTTTTTCTGTAAAGTGAAAATCATGGAGATGCAGGTGGAGCTTAGAAACCAGATGCAGATATCTTTTCACTGGAGTCTTTGAGAGACATGGCAGACCTATGTATGCCATGTGTTTTTTTTTTTTTTCTTTTACTTTGTAAAAAGTTCAGGTTTAAGGCCTATAGATGAGAGGTTGCACCTAGACAAAGCAATAGCATTTGGTCCAATGCTAGTTTTAATCAGTTTAGAGGGTTGGCTGCCCCTGCCCATGGCAACTGTGGCCTGATTTTCATACTGGATAGGAATATTACCATTTAAATGGTTACCATTTGATTGCAGGGATACTTGTGAGTAATATACTGTATATCAATATATCTTATTTTTCTAGCTCATGGTATAACTAGACTGTTATGTTGAAAATAAGACATTACTCATCCAAGTACCTATCTCAATTCTGATGACAGTCAGGAGCATACCTCGGCATTTATAGCCACATGGTTATTAGCCTTAATCCAATTATCTTGGAAAGTGGCAAGGCAGATAATTGTTTAAGAACAAGATGGGAAAAAAAAATACAAAATCACCAGGCTCTAATTACATACTTTAATCACCATGGTGCCATGAAGCCTAAGATGGGTATTCATTTTTTAAGTTACATGGTGAGAAAGTAATTTTCTTTTTGTTACTCATTTTTTTCCTTCTCAATTTATAGTCTTGCATTCCTATTTTCTTAAAAAACCTCATCTCATCAAAGGTTCTTAAGATTGACTATATGGCTAAATTCACCTGGGGATGATTGGAGGCCACCTGGTATTTTATTCTATTGGTAAATTAGATGAACATTTTGGCATTTTTGTAAGGATATTGTTTGTCAGACACTGATAGATATAGTTAAGCCTGGTACACCCTAGTAGTTATTTTTTTCATTCAACCCAGCGGGCTGAATGAGAAAAAACTGAAGAGCTAAAGAGGAGCCACTGTACTAACAATCCGATGTTATTACATCATTCTCCCCTGCTGTGCTATTGTATTCTGACAGGGCCCCCTCCCAGAACATACCAGTCAGCGCTCTCAGCCATTGGCTAAGAGCGCTGATTGGGTGCTGACCGGCAGACCTTTTTCAGTCATGCCCCTTCAACAGAAGCCAGCTGCAACCGGCCAATGCTGCCTGATATTCAGCCCGTCTGTATGGCCTTTTAGTCAGGTTGAAAAATACACAAGTCCATCCTGTTCAACCAATAGAAAATCAAATTAACTATTAGAAAGCCAACGTATATATATAATCCTATACCCACAGTCGATTCAGAGGAAGGCAAAAAAGCAAACAAAAATAAAGCATTGTCACTGATTGTTTAAAAAAAATGATAGTAAAGCAATCACTCCCAAGTAAAAAGATTTTTAGATAAGAAACTTCTATTTACTAGCCATTTTTTTCTTAAAGCTCTACAACATGTCAATGTTGTATCGGTACTACCCTGCGTATGTCATCAAAAAATCTTGTAGTGGTCAACTGTTTAAAATAGAGGCAAAGAGTGTAAATTTTTGTCACATTACTGAGTTCCAGATGTTAAATCAAGTGGAAGCATTGTGGCTAAGCGGTTAACACTGCCTGGCAGCACTAGGGTCATTATTTTGATTTCCAACCATAGAACTACCTGTCTGAAGTTTGCATGTTCTCCCTGTGCCTGCGTGTGTTTCCTCTGGGTATTCTGGTTTCCTCCCATACTCCAAAGACATGCTGGTAGGGTAATTGGCTCCTGTCTAATGCTGGTAGGTTAATTGGCTCCTGTCTATATTGACCCTAGTATGTGTAATGTATGTATGAATGTAGGTTAAGGGCCTTAGATTGTAAGCTCCTTGAGGACAGGGACTGATGTAAATGTACAATATATATATATGTAAAATGCTGTCAGCACTATGTAAGTACCTGTAATGAATTAAGAAATGTTATGTGCAGGTCAGAACTTCAGCACCTTTAAGAACAGAGAAATTGTTTGGATGACAGTGAGGAGCACAATTGGGACAGAGAGGACAACTAATTAGGAAAAAGCGTGAAGAAGGTCATCTACGTCAAACTGGAACAACCCTTTCTAAACAGGGTTAAGGGCCTTCAACATTATCTGTTATTTATCTTGAACAACTGTCACAACTGTCCCACACTTTGTGACAAAGTGTAATTGAATTATGAAATTCGAACAGGGTGTTTTCAGAAATATTTACCCCTCCTATCATGTTTTTGGACAATGAACATTGGCCGAGGTCCTTGACACAATCCAGGGTGGTTGTGTTAAGGTGACCAAATTACCTATGTATCTATAAATGCTGGGGTATGTTCTGAACTATAATTATAGCTGAGAAAGCTACTTGGATGAGTCTTTAACATTACAGAGCAACCAGTTAGGGTTAACTAATTACTATTATGACAAACCATAAAAATCACTATAATGGCACAATTTTATGGTGCTGCAAATAAGAAGGATCATATATTCTATTAAAAATTATAATATTATATATCCTGTTAAAAATTCAAATAGTGAGACATTTAAAATATTTGTAAATTTAGTTTGATTGCCTCCAACAAAGTCCACAGGGACATAACCACCCTTCATGGATTTATTACAACAAAAAAGTGTCAGGAAAGGGCAAGAGTCATGCAAAACAAAAAGGGGGAGATTTATTTAACCTCCCTGGCGGTATGATTATGACAGGAAATTTGGCGTTATGTATTATAGACCTACAATTCTTAGTAATTGCTGACTTAAACCTGACCAAAACAAGACTCTAGTAGACATCCCAGTGTGTGTGTGTGTGTGTGTATGTATATATATATATACACATATATATATATATATATATATATATATATATATATATATATATATATATATATATATATATATATATATATATATATATATATATATATATATAATATATATATATATATAATATAAATGTTATGTGTGTGTTTGTGTTTTGTGCAACGTTCAAAGTTTGAATTTCCCTCCCTAGTTCCGCTCCCATGCAGCATTGCTGCTGCAGGGAACGGAACTAGGAAGTCATCAGACCAACGGAGGACGGACGAGCGGCGGGGATCTCAGACGGCTGGCGATCACAGCAATGGGAGATCATCGCTGGATCGCCAGGAGAAGGTAAGACACCGCTGCGCGCTCTGCACATCCAACCCGAGCGTGACTCGGGGATACCGATATCAGCATGGAAAATCCACCCCGGGGTTACCGCTAGGCAGGTTAAACGAAAGAGTGCAAAATCTGGTTCAGCTGTGCATGATAGCCAATCGGCTTCTAACTTCAGCTTGTTCAATTAAGCTTTGATAAAAAAAAAACTGGAAGCTGATTGGTTTCTATGCAGAGCTGCAACATATTTTGCACTCTCCAGTTTTAGTAAATCAACCCCACAATGATCACTGAGTAAAATGCTAATGTATTAAATGCATAAAGACTACTCTATCTTAATCTGAATTTTTCAAAGTCTAATCTTTGTTTACCTGCCAAGTGCCCATCCCACATTAGTGGAATCTGGTTACTACAATGATGAGACTGTGTACCGTGGATAGGTAAGCCAACTAATCTCTCATTTGTTTCTTTATGATTTACCTTTTATACCCCACATTCTTACCACTTAAGTAAGTATGTGTGTGTCTTAGTTTTTGGGTTT
The DNA here is from genome assembly GCF_965119305.1 of Pelophylax lessonae. Lineage (NCBI taxonomy): Eukaryota > Metazoa > Chordata > Amphibia > Anura > Ranidae > Pelophylax > Pelophylax lessonae. The sequence continues at coordinate 542,227,876 of NC_138771.1, read as the reverse complement.
AATTGGCACATAGGCTCAAATGCTCCAAGTGCTTAGGTCTGAGATCAGTAATTGAAACTAAACAGAAACAGAGTGTGAGAAAACAAATGCAACACAGTAACACAAATTGAGCAGGGTTAAGTACCACAATGATAGCTAAGAGAAATGCCAGTCAGAAAACTTATGTACTTTAATTGCTGCCTATATCGAAATCTAACTTTCTGCCTTTCCCAGCCAACAAAAGTTTGGCCGCTGCCCAGCTCACTGAGCACCATATTGTCTGAAATTGCAGATGTGACAAGGAGAAATCACACAGTACATCAGTGCAGAGAGGGATGAAAGAGTTTAGAGTATGGTGGAACCACAGATGGAGCACGCCAGTTATAGAGAAAATCACTAAAGTTACAGAATTAGAACGTGCGGCAGGTAATTTCAGACATACATTGTCATTTAAGGGCTGGAAATACTTCACATGCTTGCATGCAGGCATCCACTGAATGAGCATTCCAAGCTACAAAATAGCAGCGGTGTGTGCGCGTATGTGTGTGCATGCAGCCAAATTAATGCCACTGCTTATTAGAAAATAAATGACTTGGTGGTGATTTATTAAACTGTGATAGCACTTAAGGCCTGTAGAAAAAAAAATCATAACCTAACTAAACCAAAAGAAATACTATGTACTCCAAGTTTGAACTTGAAGTATGTTATTTTGTTACTGTACCCACTATGATATGCCACCTGTACAAATTATAAAAATCTTGAATATATTATATGTTGCATTCTCAATGATACAATAACCAAATCATTTAATTTACAGTATCTCACAAAGTGGGCTTACCCCTTACATTTTTGTAAATTTTTTATTATATCTTTTCATGTGACAACACTGAAGAAATTACACTTTGCTACAATGTAAAGTAGTAAGTGTACAGCTTGTATAACAGTGTAAATTTGCGGTCCCCTCAAAATAACTCAACACACAGCCATTAATGTCTAAAGTGCAGGCAACAAAAGTGAGTACACCCCTAAGTTAAAATGTCCACATTGGGCCCAAAGTGTCAATATTTTGTGTGGCCACCATTATTTTCCAGCACTATCTTAACCCTCTTGGGCATGGAATTCACCAGAGCTTCACAGGTAGCCACTGGAATCCTCCTCAACTACTCCATGATGACATCACAGAGCTGGTGGATGTTAGAGACCTTGTGCTCCTCCACCTTCCATTTGAGGATGCCCCATAGATGCTCAATAGGGTTTAGGTCTGGAGACATGCTTGGCCAGTCCATCACCTTTAACCTCAGCTTCTTAAGCAAGGCAGTGGTCATCTTGGAGGTGTGTTTGGGGTCGTTATCATGTTGGAATATAGCCCTGTGGCCCAGTCTCTGAAGGGAGGGGATCATGCTCTGCTTCAGTATGTCACAGTACATGTTGGCATTCATGGTTCCCTCAATGAACTGTAGCTCCCCAGTGCTGGCAGCACTCATGTAGCCCCAGACCATGACACTCCCACCCCCATGCTTGACTGTGGGCAAAAGACACACTTGTCTTTGTACTCCTCACCTGGTTGCCACCACACACGCTTGCAACCATCTGAACCAAATAAGTTTATCTAGGTCTCCCCAGACCACAGGGCATGGTTCAAGTATTCCATGTCCTTAGTCTGCTTGTCTTCAGCAAACTGTTTGTGGGTTTTCTTGTGCGACATCTTTAGAAGAGGCTTCCTTCTGGGATGACAGCTATGCTGACCAATTTTGATGCAGTATGCGGTGTATGGTCTGAGCACTGACAGGCTGACCCCCTACCCCTTCAACCTCTGCCGCAATGCTGACAGCACTCATACCTCTATTCCCCAAAGACAATCTACGGATATGACGCTGAGCATGTGCACTCAACTTTTTTGGTTGACCATGGCGAGGCCTGTTCTGAGTGGAACCTGTCCTGGTAAACTGCTGTATGGTTTTAGCCACTGTGCAGCAGCTCAGTTTCAGATGCTTTGCAATCTTCTTATAGCCTAGGCCATCTTTTGTAGAGCAACAATTCTTTTTTCAGATCCTCAGAGAGTTCTTTGCCATGAGATGCCATGTTGAACTTCCAGTGACCAGTATGAGAGAGTGAAAGCGATAACACCAAATTTAACACACTTGCTCCCCATTCACACCTGAGACCTTGTAACACTAATGAGTCACATGACACCCAGGAGGGAAAATGGCTAATTGGGCCCAATTTGGACATTTTCACTTAGGGGTGTACTAACTTTTGTTGTCGGCGGTTTAGACACTATTGGCTGTGTATTGAGTTATTTTGAAGGGACAGCAAATTTACACTGGTATACAAGATGTACACTCACTACTTAACATTGTAGCAAAGTGTAATTTCTTCAGTGTTGTCACATGAAAAGATATAATAAAATATTTACAAAAATGTGAGGGGTGTACTAACTTTTGTGAGATACTGTATGGCCATGCATCTTTTCCCAACTCCAATTTTCTCGTGTAATTGTGTGCATTTGCCTCAATCCAAAGCACTGAGTGTGAGTTCTGTCTGCAGTCTTGTTTCTCTGCTATCTGCATCTCTAAAAAAGGTTTGCACCAACTCTAGGGATCAAGGGAGGGCAGGGGAGGGGCCTCCAGTACACAGTCTGTGATTGACATCCTTAACTGTTCATGTTTCCCTATGAGATTTTGTAGAGGCAATGTGTCCCTTACCTTCACTTAGGTCTCAAATTACACTTAGCTCTCCTCCCTGAGACATGCGGTGTGCGACATCAGATTCCTACCACCTTCTTCTGGAGGTTTATAAAAACTATGTAAATTCTGGAATATAGAGTAGAGATGGCTACAGATACATAGATGCAAATTATGTAGGAGGAAGGATTTTTTATCTCTTTGTATCTATGGATCACTTGAGGCTAGTCACTCTAGTGGGTTTATGTAAGGATTTACAACCACTTTATTCTGAGCATACAGTCTGGTTGTCCAGAAAAGGGGGTAAGATGAGCATAAGCCTTCCCCCAAACCATACCAGGTGGTATGCCTCTAGCATGGATGAGGACCCCCCAGACAAAGCACCCTGTCCTCATGTTGATGAGCACAGGGGCCTCTTTCTCCACAACCATGATCGGTGGCTGTGGGAGGCTACTGGGGGCTTATCAAAATCTGGAAGCTCCTTTAATAATAAAGAATCCCCCAGGTACGGCCTCCCATGTAAATGAGTAGGGGTATATAACACCCCTACTCATTCACAAAAAAAAAAAAAAAGGAATTGAAACCTAGAAATAAAGGCACTCAAACTATTGAAAAGTTTTTCCTAAAAAAATTAAATCCTAAAAAAAAGTCTCTAATCGTAAATCCATTGTTAATCATACTGCCCACCAAATCACCAAAAAAACCCCAGACAACCCAGCACACATAACTGATACTGAACTGATAGTATTTATAGCTAAATGATATCTCCCCATGCCGTCATCAGCTATGTACGAGAAGGAGTGGGGATGGTGGCAATATATTCGGTCAATGTAATTTCCAAAAAATGGCCAGTGGTTATCTTTGGACAGTGTCACCACTGCTATCCCTTGCTTTTGCTTAAGTTGGAGGATCTGGGTGCCATCAGTGGTTCCTAGAGACTTCTGTATTAGGGATGATCGAACTTTTGAAAAGTTCGATTCGACCAGAACACCCGAATTTCAGGAAAGTTCGGTTCGGATTCCAGAACCCCATTGAAATCAATGGGACCCGAACTTCTGGAATCAAAAAACACAATTTTGAAGCCCTGAAACCCAATAAATGCCCCTAAAAAGTGCCTAGGGTTCTGGGTCATGCCCCAGGGACTATTAATCACACAAAAAAAGTTCTTAAAAATTGTTGTTTTTGATAGAGAGCCAATTATTGAAAAAATTAAAAAAAAAAAAAAAAAAGAGATTTCTTTGGATTTAGTGTCTGGGGGGTCTAAAAGGTGTACCTGTGAAGTTTCAGCTCTGTAGCATGTCCAGAACCAGAATTATAGCATACCAAACCTTCAAAAATGACTTTTTTGCTTAACCGCACCTTTCTTTTGCTCCTAATCAACTGCACAGCCAATGTGTATGATGGGGACATAATGCAGTGCACTGGGAACAAGATTAGAGTTTTTTTTGGAAAAAGGTGCTGTCTCTTTAAATGTGCATATAATTAACGGGTGTATTTCCACAATGGGGCTATTATTACCAAATGTTTTCAAGAAGTCCAAAGATGTATGTAGTTGCACTTTATTTCATGTAAAATGGTGTTTGGTGCACTTTAACTTGAATTCTCACAAGAAATAGACATATATGCACGGATACATTGAGGGTTAGGGTTTGGGGTAGGGGCCACAATGTAGTGCAGAGTGAACAAGATTAGAGATGTTTTGGATGAATACTGTTGTCTCTTGACTTTGAATAGAAGTAAAGGATGCTTAAAAATTGGGCCTTTGGTGGTGCCGACGATGCCTTGACACCATATCCCTATGAAAGTGCTGGTAATGAAGGCAATAATTGCCTTTGTAAGGAAAAAAATTACAATGATATGCATCTGTGTGACAGGTGCGCAAAAATTGTTGTTTGTGTCGGGATTCGAACCCGTGACCAGCCACATCCCAGGCAGTAGCCCTACTTACTAGGCTACCGTCCTCTCTGGACTTTCCTCTCTGGACTTTCCTCTCTGGACTTTCCTCCCTGGACATTCTTTCTTCCCTGAACATTCTTCCCTGAAGCCTATTATTCAACCTTAGTCTTGCCAAGCCTTGCTCATCACCCTTGATTCCTGACACCTGGTACTTCCCTATATAAGTCCAGCCCCGTGCACTCAAGCTTGCTGATTATTGAGCTCCTGAGCCCTGATCAAGCTTCTCCTCATCTGCTGCTCTATCTACTACCACAAATCCAACGCTGACCAGGAATTGACTACCGACTACTCTTCTGCTTTGTCCCTACATACTAAACTGCTACCTCTGTTGCTGATCCGGATTGTCTGACCACGCTTACTGCTGCCTGCCCCGACCTTTGGCTCGTCTGACTTCTCTCTGGTTATCCCTTGTCTGCTCCTCCGCCTTCGGACCAAACCTGCACTCTGCCTGGCTGGGTGATCCTGAGGACCGCGTCCTGGTGTTAGCTTGCAGCGCAGTCTATCCCCACCATCAGGGGCTCTAGTGAAAACCAGCTATCACTTAGTTTCCGCACCTCAGGTGAACCCGTGTCCTCAGCAGAGTACTACCTGGTGTCCATCCGGCATCCAGCACCGCTACCACCGTAGCCAACCCGGATTATCTGACCAAGCCTCTGCCAGACTCCCTGCACCTACTATCGGCCTGCGGTCCTTGCCACTGGGCTCCACTCATACCTCCGGCCAGCAGTCCTCTGACTCAGGTGAGCCTGTAGGATTGTTACAGTTTGGGTGTTGGTGGAGCCATACCACTGTAAGCCCAAAGAGCTGGTGTTGAAGGAGGCCCAAAAATTGTAAAGGTGTGCACCTGTGGAACAGGTTCACAAACATGGTAGTTTTTGTTTAGCATAGCCTCCCCACCTTAACCCCAAAGAGCTGGTGTTAAAGGAGGCCCAAAAATTGTAAAGGTGTGCACCTGTGGAACAGGTTCGCAAACATGGTAGTTTTTGTTTAGCATAGCCTCCCCACCATAACCCCAAAGAGCTGGTGTTGAAGGAGGCCCAAAAATTGTAAAGGTGTGCACCTGTGGAACAGGTTCGCAAACATGGTAGTTTTTGTTTAGCATAGCCTCCCCACCTTAACCCCAAAGAGCTGGTGTTGAAGGAGGCCCAAAAATTGTAAAGGTGTGCACCTGTGGAACAGGTTTGCAAACATGGTAGTTTTTGTTTAGCATAGCCTCCCCACCATAACCCCTAAGAGCTGGTGTTGAAGGAGGCCCAAAAATTGTAAAGGTGTGCACCTGTGGAACATGTGCGCAAACATGGTAGTTTTTGTTTAGCATAGCCTCCCCACCGTAACCCCAAAGAGCTGGTGTTGAAGGAGGCCCAAAAATTGTAAAGGTGTGCACCTGTGGAACAGGTGCGCAAACATGGTAGTTTTTGTTTTAGCATAGCCTCCCCACCTTAACCCCAAAGAGCTGGTGTTGAAGGAGGCCCAAAAATTGTAAAGGTGTGCACCTGTGGAACAGGTGCGCAAACATGGTAGTTTTTGTTATAACCAAAATGAGGTTCTGAGAACGTAAAGAGAATGAGAGGAGGGTTTGAGGGTGGCACCATGGTCCAGGCTTAAACTGAGGCTCAGCTGCCACATCACAACGATAGCCTAGTCTACAAGGTCTGCATCAGGTGCATCAAAGCTTGATATCCACGAATGATTCATTTTAATGAATGTCAAACGGTCGACTGAGTCGGTGGAGAGTCTCGTTCGATGGTCTGTGACGAATCCTCCTGCTGCGCTGAATGCCCGTTCCGATAGGACACTGGAAGCAGGGCAGGCCAACATCTCCATGGCATACTGGGCCAGTTCTGGCCAGTAGTCTAATCGTAAGACCCAGTATGCCAGTGGATCGGCATCGTCACATGAAAAGCTCTCTGTGTCACTTTGTGCCCTCACGTAATCGTCCACCATGTGATGCAGACGCTGTCGATGCGATGTGGCAGCTGAGAGGCCTGGGCGGTGAGGACTAAAAAAAGACCGAAAGGCATCCGTCAACCGCACGCCTTCTCCAACGCTCCTCTCGTGACCACCAGTAGAATCCATGGTAGGTTGTCCCCGCCCCTGCACCCTACGGGAGTCGGGGAACGTGTTCACCAGAATCCTCTTGAGACTGTCCTCAAGGGATTTGATCCTGTGGACTCTCTGGGTGGATGGGAAAAGCTCAGAGACTTTAGACTTGTACCGGGGGTCAAGTAGGGTGGCTAACCAATAGTGGTCTGTTTAATGGCCTTGATTCTGGGGTCCTTTCGCAGGCTCTGAAGCATGATGTTTCCCATGCGTCGCAAATTAGCGAAGGCCTGAGAAGCTGACTCCTCGGGGTCACTCAAAACGACATTATCTTGAACGGGCTCCTCCTCCTCCCAGCCACGCACTACTCCAAAGTGTCCCGAGGGAGTCAAACTAGGCCTTGCAGATTGCCGCATGTCTTCCTCCTCCTCCTCCTCAAACCCTGCAAAAGTTCCCGCAGAATCGTCCTCCTCCTCCTCCTCTTCCACCCCTGGATCCTGCTCGGGCCTCTGGGAGCTAGGCATAATGGGGTCAGGATTCTCAGGATAAAGGGGGCCTTGAGAGGCAAGGAAGTCCTCCTCTTCCTCCTGCTGCTCTGCCTCCAGTGCCCTGTCCATAATGCCACGCAGAGTGTGCTCCAACAAAAACAGTACCGGTAGGGTGTCACTGATGCATGCGCTGTCCCGGCTGACCATCCTTGTGGCCTCCTCAAATGGCGAGAGGACATCACATGCATCCTTAATCAAAAGCCACTGCCGTGGTGAAAAGAAGCCCAGGCGCGCAGAGCCAGTGCTGGTGCCGTACTCGCATAGGTATTCATTGAGGGCCCTCTGCTGCGTGTACAGGCGCTGCAGCATAGCCAAGGTGGAGTTCCAGCGGGTGGGCATGTCACAGATGAGGCGGTGTACTGGCAGGTGAAACTCGCGCTGCACTTCGGCCAAACATGCAGTGGCACTGTACGACCGCCTGAAGTGACTGCACACCCTTCTTGCCATCCTTAGCACATCCTGCATTCCCGGGTACGAGTTCAAAAAACGCTGTACCACGAGATTCAGGACATGCGCCAGGCATGGCACATGGGTTAACTTTCCCTGACGAAGGGCGGCCAGGAGGTTTGACCCATTATCAGTAACCACCATCCCTGGCTGCAGCTGGCGTGGTGTCAACCACCTCTGGGCCTGTGCCTGCAGAGCCCCAAGAATCTGAGGGGCAGTGTGCTGCCTGTCCCCTAGACACACAAGCTGCAGCACTGCGTGACACCTTTTGACCTGAGACATAGAATAGCCCTTTGAACGTTTACGTGGTACCTCATCATATTCAAAGGACCATTCTGCAGAGGAGGGCATGGAGGAGGTAGAGGAGGAGGAGCAGGAGGGGGTAGAAGTGATCGATCTACCCGGATCAGCGACACCACCAGCTGTTTGCAGACGTGGGGGCAACACTGGCTGCAGCACCGAGCCCTGGCTACAATCCCTTCCGCTGGCAAGCAGTGTCACCCAGTGAGCAGTGACAGAAATGTACCGTCCCTGCCAATGTTTGCTTGACCAAGTGTCAGCCGTCAAGTGTATCTTACGACTGACTGACTTGGCCAGGGACGACACTACATTGCCTTCCACATGTTGGTATAGGGATGGCAGGGCCTTACGGGCAAAGTAATGCCGACTTGGCACCTGCCACTGTGGAACTGCACATTTTGCGAAGTCACGGAAGGTAGCAGACTCTACCAGGTTAAATGGTAATAGTTGCAGAGCCAGTAGTTTAGCCAAACTACTGTTTAGACGCTGGGCATGTGGGTGGCGGGGAGTATACATTTTTTTTCGTTCCAGCATGTGTGGAATCGAAATTTGGCGTCTAGATGTTACAGCTGGTGGTGTGCTGGAGGTAGATGCGACACTGCCTGCTATATCATCATCCCTGTCAGTGGAGGCTGCCAACAGGTGAAAAGTGACTATAGCAGGGCCAGGAACAGACTGATGTGCAGGTGGAGCAGGTGGAGCAGGTGGAGCATGAGGAGGAGCGCGAGGAGGACTAGGAGGCCGACTGACCGATCTTTGGCCCTTTTGTGGGTTCTTTAAATGCTCCTGCCAACGGGCCGAGTGGTGGGTTGTCAAATGCCTGTTTAGGCAGCTTGTACCCAGGTGGTTGACATTTTTGCCACGTTTTATACCCTTCTTACAAATCTTGCAGATCGCAACTGTTTTGTCTGCATGGGATGTCTCAAAAAAGGCCCAGCAAGATGAGGTGTGTATAGTGGCCCGGGAGACAACCGGTGCGGCCTTAGATGGAGCGGGCCGTCTGCTCTCCCCTCTTGCTTGCTCTGCCTCCTCCTCAACCTCAGACCCAACATCTGACTCCATCAAAGACTGAGCATCAGGCCTGGCCTGGGAGACAACAGGTGCGGCCTTAGATGGAGCGGGCCGTCTGCTCTCCCCTCTTGTTTGCTCTGCCTCCTCCTCAAACTCAGACCCAACATGAGACTCCATAAAGGACTGAGCATCAGGCTGGAGTAGATGGCCGACACTGTGGTCAAACAGCTCAGCTGACTCCTCTGTCATGTCTGAAGTTGGGTCTAAGGGAGGACGTGAGGTGGACATAGACTCATCTGTATTTGTTCTGACAACTGCAGAAGACTGACCACTTTTCTCTGCCTGGGTCACTGTAGTTGCAGATGATGCCGATGATGAGGGTTTGGTCATATAGTCCACCACCTCCTGTACATACTGTGGACGTATAGCTTGGCCACTGTCAGAGAACAATCCAAATGGTGGCCTGGCTGAGGACTGACCACCACGTCCACCCCTGCCTCTAGACACCCTAGAAGCTGTGTGTAACGCTCCTGCGTTTCATGTATGGTGTGGATTTTCAGCTGCAGAAATATTCCACTTCAGTAGTCATGTAAGAGAGATGCTGAGATACCATTCCCAACCTCAATGACTCATCATGTGTGGAAGGTCTTAATTCAGCTAGTAAATACACACACTCAACAAGCTGGTTCCTAGAGTGACTTTATGTATGTAGTAACACAGTGATGAAGATTTAAGAGACAGGTTGAGTGGAGGTGGTAGGTGACAGACACTTGAAGGTAAGACAGTAGCAGATGGATGCAGGTAGGTTTAGCAATCATGTATGGTAGCAGATGACAGAGTAGCAGGTGGACATACAAGAGAGATCAACCCAGTGCAGGAATAAGTAGCAGTAGTCTTAAGAGCTAGCAATCTAGATATGCAGATGTGATAAATAGTCTTTACTATGCAGAGCTAGATAGTGTAAGCTTAGTATAAGTTTATAGAGGGTTCCCCTGCGGGGTACTTAGCACTAATAGCAATACAGCCGAAGGTTGGTTCAGGAGGAGCGGATGATCCGGAAGCGGGATGCAGGGATCAGCGCAGCGAGGTTCCGTCATGCTTGCAAGCACGAAAGCTTCAAGCCAAGTTAGCATCCAGGTAAGGGTGTTTGAACGAACACATGTGAGTGAGAACCGGCGATTTAAATAGCCATCTAGTCCGGCGCTGAGTGATGACAGCTTCAGTCTTAAAGGTGTATGCGCACCTTTCCAAAAGAGAATGGTGGGGCGCATACACTTGTGAAAAGAGTAATTTAGGGTACCAAAGGTACCGGAACATTACACTGTGCCCCTTTCCGCAGCAGGGCCACGTATGCCTTTTCTTGGTCTACCAGGCATATTTGTCACTGATGCATTGGCAACTGTGTGCGGTGAAAAACGCACACTGCTATGCGACCCACAGTTGTCACTGGATACAGCACAGCAGATGCGTGTCACGCACAGTTGCAAAGGCTTTTGCACAGTGGACCTAACGCTTTGAACAACAGGTGTTAAGTTGTCACTGATGCGTTGGCAACTGTGTGCGGTGAAAAACGCACACTGCTTTGCGACCCACAGTTGTCGCTGGATACAGCACAGCAGATGCGTGTCACGCACAGTAGCAAAGCCTTTTGCACAGTGGACCTAACGCTTTGAACAACAGGCGTTAAGTTGTCACTGATGCGTTGGCAACTGTGTGCGGTGAAAAACGCACACTGCTATGCGACCCACAGTTTTCGCTGGATACAGCACAGCAGATGCGTGTCACGCACAGTAGCAAAGCCTTTTGCACAGTGGACCTAACGCTTTGAACAACAGGCGTTAGGTTGTCACTGATGCGTTGGCAACTGTGTGCGGTGAAAAACGCACACTGCTATGCGACCCACAGTTTTCGCTGGATACAGCACAGCAGATGCGTGTCACGCACAGTAGCAAAGCCTTTTGTACAGTGCACCTAACGCTTTGAACAACAGGCGTTAAGTTGTCACTGTATTTTGCTGCCTAGCAAGCACGTATACCTGCTGTGATACAGCAGCACTGTGCAACATGCTCACTAAACAGAACCCTCACACTTTCACTTTCCCTACAGAAACTCAATTATTAAATATAACTAATGTAGTACAAAAGTTCCCTAACTACACTAGATATCCCTTTCCTCGCACTAAATAGAAAGCTCCATACAGCAGAAGACTGACACTGTCCCTTAAGTTTTTTGTTTTTTTTTGTAACTCTAAGAACCAGCACAATCGCTGTATCTAACTACACTGGCTGTAAGCTAAATACAGTTCTGCTATATGGAGCTTTAGAACCACTCGATATGTAGAAAATGTAGTGTAGCAAAGCAGGAGTCAGAGAACTGCTTCCACTCTCTTCAACAGGCTCTGTATCACTGTGCTAGGGGTTAGGCGGGGCTATCTTATATAGTGTGGGGCGTATTCACTCCTGATTGGCCTCTGGTCCCCGTAGTCACTCCAATCACGTTCCTAGGAGACTCCTGCCCCCTCATTGGCTTTTGCAGACGTTTCTGGGCCAATCACGGGCTTTTAAAGCCCAGTTCCTGTCCCAGTGCATTTTGGGCGGTTCTGGTGGCCGAATACCGAACTTTTACCGCAAAAAGTTCGGTATTCGGCAGAATATCGAACATCCAATGTTCGGGTCGAACCGATGGTCGACCCGAACCGTTCGATCATCCCTATTCTGTATATGATTTTAGATCCCCTGAAACAGAGGGTCAGATGGGCAAAAGTTTGGGCATTCATCCGAATGCCCAAACAGCCAAAGTTCAATTTAAACCTAGGTTCAGACTGAACCATCAGCTCATCCCTAGTCACAGAGGAGACAGCTATGGGGTTAATTTACAGGTCACATACAATGTGGGGAAAGAAGGTGAGGGGGGTTAATTTATCCTTGATCTAAGGAGATATTGGCAACATGGCCAAGGGTAGGTCACAAACTTCCTGAATAGACACACACCTATGTTCTGCCCTCTCATTTATTCATAAGGAGACTTTCCATACTCCAGAATAACTCTTCATAGAAACTGTGTGTAGAGCATATTTGTAGGCATATCCAGGTATATTTTGACAAAACACTGTGGCCTTGTCAGTGATTTTTTGCTGGATCAAAAACAGGGGAGTATACAACTGGGAGGGGATTGTGGTGGTGGGGGATTACAATATTAGTGTAGCTGCACCAAAGATTATGTATGCATGATACAGCTGCTGAATAATCACAATTAACATTGACTGTTGTACAAACATTTCATATCAGGCTAACCTTGCTATTTGTGCCTATGCAGAGGGTAGAGGGGGGGGGGGGGGTGTTCTGCACCGGCCGGTCGATTGTTTCCCTGAGCAAGTTCAGGCAGGAGGCATTGAGGGAGGCCTACAGACCTACAAATGGACTAATGTTCTCTTATGTCTGTAGACACCTTATGTGACCTTACGGCAGGTTCTAATCTTTGAGATATCTGTGTTGTCCGAACATCTGCTGCATTATACATTGCTCCTAATTATGACTCTAATCAGAGGCTATTAAATATATATAATTACACTAACCTGCTTAGCATAATTATTAACAAAGGTCTTTGAGTGCTAATTTTTCTGATATAGTGTGGCTTACTGCTTGTCACAACGCTGGATCTAAATTTGGCACACAAGCTTGCACATAGCTACCATTATAACTACCGTATATAGCTTTTTATATGGTTTTCCAGTATTTGAATGAAAGATCACATTAAAAAAAAAAAAAAAAAAAAAACTTTTCAGAAGATATTGCTTCACACATTGGAAATGTTCCAGTTAGAATATTTTGTGGGAGCTGCTCAGCTAATCACATAGGGTTTGCTTCTTCAGAATTTCTTTATTCTAAATATTGTACCAGAGGCATAACTAGAACCTTCAGGGCCCTGGTGCAAGAAACCATAAAGGGTCCCCCTGACGCCTCCTTCCATCCAAGCTCCTCTCTTACAATTCCATGGACATTCTCCCAGAAGCCTGCCTCCTGTGTCCCCCCTGGGTGCACATCTATCATGCTCTGTGACTGTTGTGTCCTTCGGACACAGCTGTTCACAAATCACAATAAAGGGCCAATTACAGCGGCACTTTACCATGTGATCAGCTGATCATATGTAAACAGACTTGCCAGTTGCTCTGCAGTCCTTTCCTTCCATGCTGTGTCTGTGTGAAGAAAGGAGAGCCGTTAACCAGCAAGACTGTCAGTTCATTGTTTGCACTGATAATCAGGGCACTGATCATCAGTGTCCTGATGATCAGTGCAGCCCCATAACCACCCATTAGTGCAGCCTATCTGTACTGTCTATCAGTACCCATCAGTGCCGCCTATCATTGCTGCCTATCAGTGCTCATCAGTTCCAGCTATCTGTGCTCATCAATGCGGCCTATCAGTGCCGCCTTTCTCTGATGTTCATTGATGGACACAACTCCTGATCTTCATGACTATTTGGTTATACTGCTCCCTTTAGGAGTAGGACACTAGGCAGAGAAACAATCTGGCTACGCTTTTGGGCCATCCCAGGGGATAAATTCCCCCTCTCTGCTATAGTTACTCAGTTTTGTTACAAGTAGTGTCAGAAGAATTACAACTCCACAGAGGGGTGGGTGCTGTGTTGGTCAATAAACATCAGAGAAATGCATTTTACAGTAACTCAAAAATCCCATTTTCTCTTTCATTCGTTGATGGACACAGCTCCTGATCTTCATGACCATTAGGATGTCCCAAAGCAGTGTTAAACATAAGGGGTGGGAACAGCAAAAAAAATCAAGGGCTAAACAGTAGCCAACCAGGCAACAGGAGCTCATCCAAAACAACTAGAGCCCACCTGAAAAAAAAAAAAAAAACAATACGCCCTCAAAGAAGATCAGGTCCTCTAAACAGCAGCCTTAAAAACCTTGCAACCCAAAAGAAGCATCTGCAGATGCCAACACATCCACTTTATAGAACTTTGTGAAAGTGTGCAATTTCCTTCGGAGGTTTTGGTCTGGGACACAGAGAAGGATACACAATGTCTTTATTCAAATGAAAATCAGAGACAGCCTTTGGGGGGGGGGGGGGGACGGACAGGGGTGAAGAACCACCTTATCTCTGTGAATTACCAAGTAAGGTGAAACGACCAGATAATGCCGCCAGTTCTGACACCATGCATGCAGAGGTGATAGCCACCAAAAAAGCGACCTTGTAAGCAAGGGAATCTCCCGAGGATTCTCAAAGGGAGGCTTCTGGAGGACCGAAAGCACCAAATTGAGCTCCCAAGGCAGCAACAGAGACCGCACTGGAAGAAACAAATGTTGGACCCTCTGAAGAAAGGTAGGCACCAGCGAGTGTGTGGCCAAGGGTTGTTGGAAGAATACTGCCAAAGCTGACACCTGGCCCTTGATGGTACTCAAGGCCAATTTCTGTTCAACCCCTCCCCCCCGTTGAAGGAAGGTCAAGATCCGAGCCACAAAGAAGGAGCGAGGATGAACCTCAAGAGACTTATGCCATGCACTGTGCATCTTCCACGTACAATGTTAGATCTTCCTAGAAGTAGATCTTTCCTAGCTTTTAACAGTGTTGAAATAACCGACTCAGATAAACTTCTATCCATCAGCACCTGGCGTTCAACAGCCAAGATTTCAAAGCTAGTGACTGTAAAGCAGGATAGAAAAATTGGTCCTGGGGACAGCAGATCCTCCCTGAAAGGAAGCTCCCAAGGAACGTCGGCGACCAACAGCACCAGATCCACGTACCAAGCTCGGCGAGGTCAGTCCGGTGCCTTTAAGATGACTGAAATCCCTATTGCCTCAATCTGCATAGAAGTCTTGGCAGAAGCTTGAGAGGAGGGATGGCGTACATCAGATGATACTGATCCCACTGGGCCACCAACTCATCTTCGACGTCCGCCTGAGGATCCCGTGACCGAGCCATAAACCTCTGCACCTTTCTGTTGAGCTGGGATGCCAACAGAATTACCTTGGGGGTGCCCCAATGTGTACGGTGGAGAGGGCTGGAACGAACTGTTCTGCCCACCTTAGAATGCCGGCAACCTCTAGGACACTTTTTGTGTCCCCTTGGTGATTGACATAAGCCAAAGCCATGTAATTGTTAGATTGAATGCGCACTGGACATCCCTGAGAACGATCTGTCCAATGATCCAGGCACAGTCTGATTGTTCAGAGTTCCAAGAAATTGGTCAGTAGTCTGGACTCTTCCAGTGTCCAGATCCCCTGAGCACAATTTTTGCCGAGGATGCCTCCCCAGCTGGACCGGCTAGCATCCATGGTGACCACTGTCCAATGCAAGGTGAGGAAGGATTTATCCAGCCAAAGCGCCGGAGAGCGAAGCCACCATATCAGGGACTCCATCATTCCCTGGCTCAGCTGGATCTGATTGTCCAGAGACTGCTGAGTCTCGTCCCTTTGACCAGAATCTCCCTTTGCAGGTACCTCATACGAAACCACCTCAACGGTAGACACCATCAGGACCAGCACCCGCATGCAAGCCCGAAGGGATGACCATCTGCTAGAAAGCAGGAGACGAATTGCAGCCTGCAATTTCTGGAGTTTGTCCAGAGGAAGGAGCACTATAGCTAAGGCCAAGCCCAGAGTCAGACCCAGATAATCCAGCTTTTTGGACAGAACCAGAGCAGGCTTCTGAAAATTCAGAATGCAGCCAAACTCCCTGAGAGTTTGTATGATATTTCCAAGGTTTTCCACTGCAGTAGGAGACTCCGAGGAGCAGAGGAAAGACCAAAGGGTAATGCTGCAAACTGATAATGCTCCACCATGAACTTCTGCACCCACCCGAAGCAGTTCTTGAGGCCCAGGATTGGACGCACCTTGCCTTTCTTCCTGGGAACTGTAAACAGGTTTGAGTAAAAACAATGAAAAAGTTCTCAAGTTTTTGTTTATTGGGCATTTTTTGGGCGTCTTTGGAGGCAGGCATGACATCTGAACTTCTGTATAAGGGTATATATACACACACACATATATGTATATATACACATACACACATATAGGTGTGAAAGTAGCGGAACCCCATCCATGCGCTAATGAAATTATTTGCAGGGATGTGTCTCCACTCCTATCACACCTATATGTGTGTATGTGTATATATACATATATGTGTGTGTGTATATATACCCCTACACACAGATCAGATGTTATGCCTGCCTCCAAAGACGCCCAAAAAATGCCCAATAAACGCCTGCAACAAAAACGCCCAGGTGTGTTGTTGCAGGCGTTTTTTTTGGGCATTTCTAAGACAAATTATCTTTTTCTTATGGCGGTCACCCTGACATGGAAGAGTTTGGTCACCCTGGCATAGCAGTCAGATTCAGTTCACCCTACACTACACTACGGTCACCCTGACACTTAACACTTTCCCTACAGAAACTAGATTATTGAATCTAACTATAGTGGTATATAGTACCCTAACTACACTAGATATCCCTTTCCTCACACTAATAATTGCTAAATGACACTTTTGCAGCAGGAGTAACAGAAATGCTTCAACTCTCTTCCACAGCCCCTGTATTACAGTGCTAGAGATTTGGCGGGGCTATGTTATATACTGGGGGGCTTATTCACTACTGATTGGCCTCTGTCTGTCTGGAGTGACTGGGATAGTCACTCCAGTCCCATTCCTAGCATCCTCCTGCCCCCTCAATTGGCTTTTACTGATGTTTCTGGTCCAATCACGGGCTTTTAAAGCCCAGTTCCTGTCCCATTGCATTTTGGTCGGTTCTGGTTGCCGAATTCCAAACTTTTTCCGCAAAAAGTTCGGAATTCGGCCGAATTTCGAACAGTCAATGTTCAGTTCCCTAATCAGGAAATGAAAAAATCCAGGAGTCAGCACCAGGGGATGAGCAGGGGCTCCCACCGCTTAAATCGCCGCCCACTGGGCTCCACTGTCATGGCCGTCAATATTTTCAATGGCAAACCACCGCAAAAATGGCCGCTGGACTACATAATTATGGCCACCATGCATAGAAACACACAGGCTACAGCAAAATGGTGGCACCATGAGGCTCCCAGGGACCCAGAAGGGATCCCTCGGCCTCAAGGACAGGCCCAGGCAGGACAGGGGGCCCTTGCAGGAGCCCCCACCAGGTACAATCCCCCCCTGTACAGCCAATTGTCTGGTCGCTGGGGGTGCACCCCCCGGCCCCTATCGCCAGCATAGCACCCTGCCCCCACCCCAGGAGGTGGACCAGACCACCCACACCGCCCCAGCATAAGTGAAGGGGGGTAGGATGGGGGGCCAGTTGAAGGGGGGTGTCTGCAGGAAGGAGGGGAACCCGGGGGTTTGACCGTGCCAAGGAGGGGTCCAAGTCCAACCCAAAACCCTCCAGGGGGAGAGAGGGGACAGCTACTCACCATACCAGGAACCTGTTGGGCACCGCTCTAGACAGAACCTCCGTTCCATCGAAATGGGGGCTGTCGGCCAAAGACTTGGGCCGACACCCAGTCATATGCGACCTCATGAGATGTTTACCTCGCAGGCCAGCCACTGTCCGGTGGGGCTATGTCGCGGCCGACCTAGTGAGGAGCTGAAGTCTGCGTGCGCTCATTGACAAGACTGGGGTGACGGCTGGATCTAGATTACCCAGCCCGTCGCCCAGTCTGGCAGTTGATTGCAGATCTCACAGGAAAAAGCCAGGAGAAAAAATTATTTCCAAAAAGAAAAAATTGCCAGGACCAGAGATCCCAGCAAGGAACTAGGTCCTTACTCCTGACTAGGCATAAAAAAACTGAGTAACTCTAGCAGAGAGGGGGTGTATACCCCATGGGACTGCCCATAGGCGTAGCCAGATTTTTTTTCTGCCTAGTGTCCTACTGTAGGGGGCAGTATAACCAAATGGTCATGAAGATCAGGAGCTGTGTCTGTCAAGGAACGAAAGAGAATTTTTTTTTTTATTTTGTATGCTCATTCTTTCATAGAATCACTGTTTCCATTTAACTAACTATGCTTTAATTGCTGTTCCCTCTATAGGAGCTAATTATTCTTTGTAGGTAACATTACAAAACATAGCAAATTACCAGAGCTACAATTAACCCAAGCATTTTAAGCAAACCAATGAAAGAGTAAATTTAAGCTATTCCCCTGATGTATTAAAGCTGCCACTTCGCTTAAAGATGCCAGTACAAATGGTTACTGGCCATTTCTGGTTTCTGTCTGGATTTGAAATGGATCCGCATTCTGTTTGTTGGTGATGCAATCTACAGTTTATTATTTTAACAAAATCTGGGGCTTGTGGATACACAATCTAAAGCTGAAGTTTAATCTACTTTTATTTTGCCCTCCCAGGTTCCCCTGTTCCCTTCCCATCAACTTGCATATGACATGTTTGAATAAAACTTTTCTGTTTTATTATATATTTTCAGGCAGATCATGGCTGGTAGGAGGGGCAGCAGGGTACTGTTCATAACTTCTTGACAAACTGCTACATGCATATAGCGCCCATCCACCAGCGCTAATCCGTAGCATACCGGATTAGCACAATATGAGCAACTTTGACGCAATTGTACACATTTGGAGGACTTTAAAACACAAGCAGGGTTGTTACATACCCAAGATGAGTAGTGCGCTAACCTAATATATGAATGTAAATCAATAAACATGACATATAGTGATTGTCACATATCAAAATGAGTGCAAAACAAGTGAAATATTATAATTAAGTCCGTGTTAGTCCATTAAGCAAAAACTGCAAAGAAACACAAGTCTCTCAAGCATGTGGAGTAAATACAAAGAAAGGTGTTCTGTGCGGAATAAGCGTGCCACTCTGTAACTGTGATCGTGTTCCCAAATAGGATCTCTGATATTTGTCAAGGTGGCCCCTTACCGCAAAACCCTTTATGGAAAAACCTTCAAGTGATGGACTTTCTATGTCGTTGGTGTAAATACACTTTATGGTAAAGATGGATGCTTACCAGAAATCAGGGAAACTTGAGCGTGGACTACTGTAAAGCAGGGAATTCCACGAGGAAGCCTGGAGGTTGGTCCGCTTTGCAATGATGAAAGTCCAACAATGTAAGGAGCAGGTTTCACGGAGCAGGTACCCAATGTAAAGAAAAAGGGACTGATAGTGCATTACCTTCGATACTTTTATTGAGAAAAAAAGGTGGCTACTTACATCAATCAGGACAAACAAAAGGCAAAATAAGCTCAAAAACATGCACGGCCGCCTGCAGAACGGTCCGTGGCGTAGGATGTTGCAGCTAGCCCCCTCGGACGAGTTTCCACTTAGGAGTCGTCAACTGGGAATGGAGCCTTACATTGTTGGACTTTCATCATTGCAAAGCGGACCAACCTCCAGGCTTCCTCGTGGAATTCCCTGCTTTACAGTAGTCCACGCTCAAGTCTCCCTGATTTCTGGTAAGCATCCATCTTTACCATAAAGTGTATTTACACCAACGACATAGAAAGTCCATCACTTGAAGGTTTTTCCATAAAGGGTTTTTTGCGGTAAGGGGCCACCTTGACAAATATCAAAGATCCTATTTGGGAACACGATCACAGTTACAGAGTGGCACGCTTATTCGGCACAGAACACCTTTCTTTGTATCCAATTCAATCTCCCTAATGGTTACGTATTTAGGCCTCGCTTTGGTGCAAATTGTATATCTTATGTTTTGTCGATGCAGAGTGTTTTACGTCAGCAAAACAATTAGAGCATTCAAACAAAGAATCAATGCCCATATCTGTTATGCAGGTAGTGGAAAAATGATAACCCCAGTTAGCCGACACTTGGATCTGTATCATTGTTTTGACACCTCATATGTATCTTTCATTGTTTTGGAAATTATTCCCCGTGATCCAAGAGGGGGTAACTGGGACAAAAAGATTTAGCAAAAAGAAACTCTTTGGATAGAGAGATTAATTGCTACATATCCACCAGGGTTAAACGAGATTTCATCCTCTAAACCTTTTCTTTAGGGTAATTAATGTGATTAATTGCCCTAAATAGCATACTAGGTAATACATAGGTGTCATTGTCAAGAATATTCTTTGTCTAATTATAATTCAGTATCTTTCCACATGGTCCTTATAATCCATCATAACACATTCAAAATAACCCATTTGTTTCCCTTTGATGTCTGGGAGAAAAATAGGTGCTTTTCCTGTATTTTGATTTATTATTATTATTATTATTATTATCTTTTATTTCTCGTTGAGTTCTGATTCATTTAGAGCCCATTCACACTAGCGCGACTTGTGAGGCAACTTGTGTTGCCCCAGGTAGCTTGACATAACAAAAGCAATGTTAATCAATCAGTGCCGTCTTAATTGGCACTACTGAAGTTGCTCCGACTTCAGAAAAGGGTCCTGTACTACTTTGAGGCGACCTGTGATCCGACTGTCCCATATACTTCAATGGGAGTCGCCTCCTTATCTTAATTGACACGACTTGTTATCAGACTTTCCAGGAAGAAGAAAGAGATTAGCCAGGCATTCCCCACAGACAAAGTCGCCTGTCTCTTCCAAGTCTCTTCCAAGTCTCTTCCAAGTCTCTTCCAAGTCTCTAAACAAGTCTCTAAACAAGTCTCTAAACAAGTCTCTTCAAGTCACGGGGCGACAAGTGTTGTACATGGGCAGCAGGTCGGGGGTCGTGTACTCGGCTGGGCCGAGTGACGTCACTTGCTCGTGGCAGTGGGCTTTGATGCCTCGATTGGAGCATATATGCTAACATTTGGCAGGAAGCCAGCCAGGAGAGCCGCATTTCGAGCCGCCTGAAGATACTGGAAGTATTTTGCCCATTAAGTCTGGGGACCTGCAGCTTTCAGTAAGAGCACATACCTCTGCTACTGAGATCTACCTAATACTATAATGAGTAGCAATCAAAGGTCCTAACAACATACTACCATTTCTTAGGATAAGAGCCTGCTAAGAATCTTTACTACCCCAACCTCATATATCGGCTGCAACCTGTTAAAGACAACAACCTCAAAAGACACACATAGACCACAAACCTTTAAACACACGAGGCTATAACATGGCAATTTGCTGTTTAAAGTAATTTACCAATCAGATTTATGTATGGTAATCGCCCCTGTGTGTGAAACCCTTTGGGTGCTCAAGCTGAGATAGATCTAAATAGTATTGTTGATTTCTATACAGTATTTCCTATATTTTGGATCCTATCGATCTATGTATCTGATATATCGATTAAGGAGATACTTGGGTGTTTTCATAATGAGGGAACAAGTCCAATGACTGACTATTAAATTCACATCCCATTTTCATACATCTCTCCCCTTTAAGAGTTTATATCACGGATCCAATGACTGTGGGGGATTTTTTCAACAAGTACTGTTGATGTGAGCAGGTAAATGCTATTTATTGTTATAGCAGCATTTCAAAAGATAACAGGAGCAAAGTATTATCACACAGGCAGCTAGCAAAATACAGGTATGTGACATTGGGAAGAAAAAGGCTACCTGATGCTGGACATTCTCCAGTCAGTAAACGAGACAGGCTTCATCTGACTTGCTGCAACTTTTAATTCATACTGCATGAAGCTCACAGTATGTAGTGAAATCAGAAAAATAAATTTTAAGTGAAACTATATAAAGTGGAATTTTGTTTCCATTTTGGATACAGCAAGGGAGGGTTATAACTGCTGTCAGATTTTTTTTTTTTTTTTACCATCTGTTTCCCATTTTGGAGATTTCCCTTCACTTCCTGTCCCACAGCCAAACAGGAAGTGAGTGGAAATCCCTGCAGATTAACCACTTGCCCTCCAGAAGATTTACCCCCCTTCATGGCCAGGCCATTTTTGCTTATTGGTACTGCAGTATTTTATGACAATTGCGCGGTCATGCCACGCTGTACTGAAATGAAATGTATATATTTTTTTCCAGCAAATAGAGCTTTCTTTTTGGTGGTATTATTTTTTGCGCTATAAATGAAAAAAGGCTGAACATTTTGCAAAAAAAAAAAAAAACAATATTTTTTACGTTCTTCTATTAAACATTTTCAATAAAAAAAAATTTAAATTATATTTTTCAGAAGTTTAGACCAATATGTATTCTGCCACATGTCTTTGGTAAAAAAAAATACCCAAAATATCCCAATAAGTTTATATTAATTGGTTTACACAAGCGTTATAGTGTCTACAAACATTGGTACAAACTTTGGTATATATACTGGAATTTTTTATTATTTTTATAATTGTAATGATGAAGATCAGTGACTTATAGTGGGACTGCGATATTGCGGTGGACATTCTGACACTAACTGACATTTTGTGGGAACCAGTGATAATAATACAGTGAGCAGTGCTAAACATATGCACTGTCACTGTACTAATGACACTGGCTGGGAAGGAGTTAAACATCTAGAGTGATAAAGGGGTTAAATGTGCCTAACCAGTGTTTATATGTGTGTTGTGAGGTGCTTTAACTAAAGGATGTAATGTTTTTTATTTAATGCAGGGAAACAAAACCCATCACATCCCCACCCACGGATAGAGTTCTGCATTGTTTACATATGCAGAATTCTGTCCTGTCTTCCTCCTCGCTTATTAGCGGTTGCTTGCAGACAACCATTGTCTGGCACCCGCTGATCGGCTTGTGCATGGACACATGGACCCATGGCTAACAATGAGAGGAAGAAAGAAAAGTCAAGACGGCCCTAGAAGCAGCTGTAAAATGTGTAATATGTGCTGTATGCATGAGATCTTAGGCTGACTCTAATACTTGTAGAGGTGATGATGTTGAATAGAACACGTTGAAGATGCTTGCCGTCTTTAATTTTGTTTCTGTTTTGGAATTATATGTTCTTAAGAAGCCTTGCTGCCCTCATAACACTGGATTACTGTCAATAAATACAAAAGAAATCCCCTGGCATCTGAAAAAGGCCCACTCGAGTCGTATTAATTGCACAGTATTATAAAATAGCAAGCTCCTTGACCTGAAATAGTCACCTAAATGCTCTGTTATACAGGCGGAGACACTCAATACTATATGTAGATGAAAAGTGATAATTGAGAGGAAGTTTAAAGACAACAGTGTTGACCTACACAGTTACTGAGGCACAAGCCATTCATGAAGTGCTTGGTCAAAAGCCCATGTAATTACATATAATAATTACATGTGATTAATGTACATTTCTTCTCTGCAGTCCTTAGAAGACCTGTGCCGTGCTCAGGATCCTCTTGGTGGTTTTTAACAAGTGCTGGGGAAAATGCCAGTATGTGTAATGAAAGATTAAAAAATGTGTGTTAGCGTAGAATCAATTACAACATCAGGCACCTTAAATAATTTCGCATCTGCAGCAATCTATCAGTTTCATGGGCCTTGTCAATTTCAAAAGGCTTTAACATCAGTTTGACATCAATGAATCTAGCGGGAATTCAAAGAAACATCAAAGTAGCAGTGATAGAAATGAGGGATTTGCATATCTTGGGAATAATGTGAAATTTCATTGCCAGCTCTGTGTAGTCAAAAAGTCATTAACCCTTTCAGCAGTAAGATAGATTTAGAAAGGTGGAGCAGACAATGTGCCACAGTTTAAAAGGTATCCTGAACTTATTGATCCGGCTTCTAATCAATCTGTTCCAATTCATTAAAATGTATGTCGCAAGTAGTTTACTTTGTATATTTACTTTGAGGTCTGGACATGATTTGCAAAGTGATGGTAGGGGAGGGTAATTGCAACAAAAGAGATTAGTAAAACAATTACACAGTTTGCTAATAAGTAATTTTCAAGCTTTTTGGGGATTATTCACAATAATGCAAAAATCTGATGCTAAGCAATATATGGACAAGTTGCAGGTGAGAGTAACTCACCACTGCAGATTACTAACTAGATCCCGTCCTACTGCTTTTACATTCCTTGGTAGCAGAGACACTGGCACTGGCCCAATGATGTATGGCCCATCTTGTTGCCTGGGATTTCCATAGGACAGTGCCCCATGATTCAGCTCTGGTGCCTCATGTATGAAGTGCAGCTGCAGGGGCAGGAGTTCTAACCTACACATGTTTTCTGAAAAAGCCCATCGGATGGCTGTCTCTTTTATAGAAAGCAGTGGTTCCCTCTACCATGCCAGCACCGTCAGGCACATTGTCTAGAACCTGGTTGTACTCCCTGATGCATGAACACGAAATTGGGTGGTAAAGATCCAGGTTAGGGTGACATAGAGCCAGGCTAGGGTGATATAGAGCCAGGTTAGTGTGGTGAGGTGCCAGTTAAGGGTGGTATTGTGCCAGGTTAGGGTGATATAGAGCCAGGTTAGGGTGGTATAGAGCTAGGTTAGGGTGGTATAGTGCCAGGTTAGGGTGGTACAGAGCCAAGTTAGGGTGGTATTGTGGCAGATTAGGGTGGTATAGAGCCAGGTTAGGGTGGTATAGTGCCAGGCTAAGGTGCTATAGAGTCAGGTTAGGGTGATTTAGAAACAGGTTAGGCTGGTATAGAGCCAGGTTAGAGTGGTATATTGCCAGGTTAGGGTGGTATAGAGCCAGGTTAGTCTGGTATAATGCCAGGTTAAGGTGGTATGGTGCCAGCTTAGGATGGTATGGTGCCAGGTTAGGGTGGTATAGAGCCTGGTTAGGGCTGTATGAAATGACAGTGTACACTGCCCAGTCACTTACAGCATGGAAAGTGATGAAGATTTCGGGTCTGCAGTGTTTACTCCTCCTATTTCTACTTTAGCTGTGGGATCAGCCTGAGGGAAGGAGTCTGTAGGAGGAGTGGAACAGGGGGCCACACCCCCATCCACCAATGATAATGAACATCCCTGAGGAACAGCCTAACTTGATCAGATGACAGGGAAGTGTTGCATACAGCTTCCCCTACACCGCTGGACTCTCTGCTGACCCAATCAACTTTTTTACAAAGCTGCAATGACAGGGAAAGTGCAGGGGCCCCACATTCACCAGGGGTGCCTGCTCATTAAGATGGACCTTCCTGACTCCCCCCCCCCCACCCAATGTGTGGAACCCGGGGCAAACCGCCCCTCGCACCCCCCTTGGTACTGCTTGGCATTGTTTTTCCTAAGCCTTTGCAAAGCCTCCTGGTTGATTGCAGGGTACAGGTGATTCAGAGGACAACTCATAAAGAGGGCATTGAAAAGTAAGAGAATATGGAGATGATTGTGCTGTAACCAGCTGTGAAGGTGCAGGGAGGCACAACCAGCTTCTATGGTGAAACATTATTTCTGATTGCCAGCAGAGTTACCCGGGGGGCCATGAACAATTTATACCTTCAGGACCCTCCTGCTGATCATGTGGTCCAATGCCATAAAACCATATTTTACAAATGATGGTGGTTAGCAGAGGTGACCTTACAGGCAAAGAGGTGGGGGCTGGGAACCTACCACTGAGGTACAGCACAGCCTGCAAATTCATAATAGGGAGCTGAATTCACCAGCTGGAAAGGCAGGAGCTGTTAAGCCAGACATCTTGCTAAGCTGGCATTGAGCCACTTACCATGGTGGTGGCTGGAGGCTTAGTTCCATTCTTGCAGCTGGGGCTGAGAAACTTGCTGATGATTGCTACAGCTAGATATACACTATATTGTTAAAAAGTATTTGGTCACCTGCCTTTACACACACATGAACTTTAATGGCGTCCCAGTCTTAGTCTGTAGGGTAACAGCTTTAACTCTTCTGGGAAGGCTGTCCACAAGGTTTAGGAATGTGTCTATGGGAATGTTTGACCATTCTTCCAGAAGCGCATTTGTGAGGCCAGGCACTGATGTTGGACACGAAGGCCTGGCTGGCAGTCTTTGCTCTAATTCATCCCAAAGGTGTTCTTTCTGGTTGAGGTCAGGACTAAGGCAAGTGCAGACAAGTCAAGTTCCTCCACCCCAAACTCGCTCATCCATGTATTTATTGATCTTGCTTTGTGCACTGGTGCGCAGACATGTTGAAACAGGAAGGTGCCATCCCCAAACTGTTGCCTTAAAGTTGGGAGCATGAAATTGTCCAAAATGTTTTGGTTTGCTGGCACCTTAAGAGTTCCTGTCAGTGGAAAGAAGGGGGAAATCCAGCTCCTAAAAAAATAACCCCACACCATAATCTCCCCACCACCAAATGATTTTGCCTGACCTGATTTTGCTCAGTGTCTGACCTCACAAATGTGCTTCTGGAACAATGGTCAAACATTTCCATAGACACACTCCTAAATCTTGTGGGCAGCCTTCCCAAAATAATGGAAGCTGTTAAAGCTGCAAAGGGTGGGACAACTCAATATTGAACCCTACAGGCTAAGAATGGAATGCCATTAAAGTTCATGTGTGTTTAAAGGCAGGCATCCCAATACTTTTGACGACATAGTGTATCAGGGTGGCATTGGCAGAGTCAGAGAAAGGTTGCAGCCTATGCTTGCCTGTATTCTGTGTGGCACCATCCAGACCCTTTTCCTTGTTGAAAGAGCCATAAGGAAAAACTCTGACAAACCTTGAAAGACTTACATCTTTATCACTGGAGTCAGCTTGAAGTGATACTAAAGTCTTGTTTATTTTTAGTTAAAAATAACAAATATGTTATACTTACCTGCTCTGTGCAGTGGTTTTGCACAGAGCAGCCCAATCCTCCTCTTCTCAGATCCCTCTTCAGTGCTCCTTGCCCCTCCCTCCTGTTGAATGCCCCCACAGCAAGAAGCTTGCTATGGGGGCACCCAAGCCGAGCCACAGCTCCCTGTGTCCATTCAGACACAGAGTTGCGGCCCAGCCCCGCCCCCTTTCTCTACTCATTGGCTGACTGACTTTGATTGACATCAGCAGGAGCCAATGGCGCCGCGCTGCTGTCTCAGTCAATGAGGAGGGGAGTCTCGGGCAGACGAGACAATCCTACAACATCACTGGATTTAGATGGACCGCAATTAAGGAAGAAACAGTAAATCTCTAAAGTGCGGTCTACAACACATGTGTTGAAAAATGCTCAAACAGTTTAACTCTAGGCAGCAGACCATGGGATAACTGTGTCCTGCACCCATGGAGCTCTACCAACTGTATCTCCCTGACTGTTCACACTTCCCTCTATTTCCCTGTTGCTCTCTTCCTCAACTTTAGATGCAAAAAAACGGTGCATTCTCCTGCAGAAAGTGGCTGATACTGTGCTCAAATACCTTATTCCTCTGCAATGGACAGAGTGGTTGTGGATAAGGAGACAGAAAAGTGCACTTTAGCAGCAACTGATGACTTTAAGCTACTCTGTCCCTGGGAGACAGGGAAGGAGGATAATGAAGGCTTGGTTAGTCACTCTCCTCTACTTGGTCAGGCTGTATATTATGCCCACTGCCTGAAAAAAAAAAAAAAAGACATGTGTGATGCTGCACCCCAATCAATGTCTTGTCCTGTCAAGATGTATGCAGCTTGGCCCTTATAGCTGCATGGGAGCAACTTCTGCCCCTCCCATTGGGACTTCCAGACATGATGTTGTAATTAGCAGCTATGGAAGAGCTTTTGTGGGGAATGCAGGGCTTTGGTGCACTGGGAATTGTGGCACTTTTGTGGACTAAATTGCATAATAATAATATGCTATGCTTTGCCGTACACAATGGGCAGCTTTTGTGGTGTTACCAACAACTTTATGCTGTTGTTGTTGTTGATCCCATAAAAAACCCTTACAAAATCAAACAAATAACAGAGCTCAGGGACAAAATAAAGTAAAGTAAAATAATTAGATAAATACCCCCAAAAGCAACACTACAAGCAAAATGAAACTTTTTTTTTTTTTTGCCGAAAAAAGTTAAATGACAAATAAAAAGAAAAAAATACCCTTCCCAAAAAAAAAACAAAAGACAAAAAAAAAAAAAACCCAACAAACAAAAGAGAGGGTGAAGAAACAACACAGAAACAGGCATTGTTGCTGACATACAAATGGAAAAAAATTTTGTCCGAAAAAGGATGAATGAAAATTCTCCTTGTAATACTGCCAGCTGTCCCTCATGCTAAACTCCCACATACAGACAAAGGGCTTCTTAAACGGCAGCCTTTTACAGTGTATGTGTAGGCAGGTGCAGTCAACTTTCTCCACTGCAGGTGTCGCTCAACCAATGTGGCACTACAGGGGAGAGGAAGTCAAGAGGAACATAGTTCCTGTATGGTTTTCTGGGTCACTGGGGGGAGCTATCCTGTTGGACGATGCCACCCCATGTGACTCTGGAGGCCCTCTCGGGTCAGGCAGAGTCTATTTAACACCTGGCTCATGGGCAGCATTTTATGAGTGGGTAGTGTAGGGACAGGTCACCTGTCTGACAGGACAGTGATTAGCGGCAGTGAGAGGTTCCAGATGAGTAGGGAAAGGATAGGGATAAGCCATCCTTCCTGGAAATTGAATTGAGTCCAGATTGGCCAGGCCGCATCTGAGTGTCCCTGGTTGGGCGGCTTCCCACGGGGTTTGTTTTGAATTATTGGATACTACATTATTACAAGTTCTGTTCTCTTAACTGGACTCTGAATATTACTGCCACCACACCACACTGCACATGTAAGCTGCAAAATCAGAGGTCAGGTGCAAGACTTTGGCCAATGGCAACTTTTGCAATGCGTTATAGGATGTGTGGTGAAGCAATTTTTTGCTGAACATCCCTAAAGTTCAATTATATTCCCAGCATTTGAACAGCCAAATTTAGGTTCAGACTGAACTCTCAGCTCACTCCCCTAGTCACTAACTTCCATCCCTAGTTTAGACATAGACTGTTTGCCACTCTTTCATTTACCTCTACCATTTTTACTACTGTCTCTATACAGCCAGTAAGGATGTGGAATTCTCTTCCACAAGCAGTCGTATCAGCAGGGAGCATTGATAGTTTCAAAAAACTATTAGATTGGCACCTTAAAGACCACAACATACAGGGGTATACAATGTACGTTTAACAGCAAACACACACACATCATAGGTTGAACTGGATGGACTGATGTCTTTTTTCGACCTCACAAATTATGTGACTATGTAACTATGAGACAAGGGAAGGAGACTGAGATTACCATAGAAATCAACTTCACAAACTACAAGTCTTCTCATTCTTATAAAGCAGATGGCATGCTGGGAACTGCACTTCACAAATAACAGAAAAACAGGTTGTCTTTGCTTTTCCTTCTCCTTCTACTCGGTGTACATCTGTACTGAGGTCAGTATGCGAACACCACAGCAGTGACAATGACATGCATCCTTTTATTAAAATTGGTGACTGAGGCATGCTGGTAGACTGCTTAATTAGTAAACGTTTGCATAATTGTGTTTGTGGTGTCTGTTGTTTGAATTATGAATGATCTACATCTGTTCAGCTGTATGGAGACAGGATACAAAGCTCAACAGGGAGGTCACAGGGTGGCAGGCCTTATCCTTTTCATGATATTTGTGTTGAGAAAATTATTTGAGTCTGTTAAAGCGATTGTAAAGTCTTTTTTTTTTTTAACAAACATGTTATACTTACCTCCTCTGTGCAGTTGGTTTTGCACACAGCAGCCTGGATCCTCCTCTTCTCGGGTCCCTCGTTCCTGCTTCTGGCCCCTCCCTCCTGTCGAATGCCCCCCAAGCAAGCAGCTTATTATGGAAACACCTGAGCCAAGCTGCAGCTCTGTGTGTCCATTCAGACACAGAGCTGCCATTCGGCCCCACCCCTCTCTTTCCTGATTGGCTCACTGACTTTGATTGACACCCTCTGGAGCCAATGGCGCTGTGGCTGTATCTCAGCAAATCAGGAGGGAAAGTCCCAGGACAGTCGAGGGACTCATGGACATTGCTGGGGGTGCTGCTACACACAGAAGGCTTTTTATCCTAATGCATAGAATGCAATAAGATAAAAAAAACCTTCCTGACTTTACAACTCCTTTAGAGGGTAACTCCACTTTCGTGGGGAAAAAAATCAGCAAATAAAGAAAAAACAATATAGTGTATACAATTGCAACACAAATCACCTTGTAATTTAATGTTGTTAAAAATGACCTTTCCTTTTCAATCTGCAGCTGCTGTAATTTTCTGAAAATGCAATGCAATATGGCTACCTGGAGCTGTTCTGTACACAGAACATGTACTGACCACACCCCAGAAACATCATTTCCTGTTTGTGTGATTTGCTCCCCAATCTTCCCAGAAGTCTGCCTAAGGCTGGCCATACATGTTCAATATTCTTGTACAATTTTCTTTTAGATTTACCTCAAAGTATGTAGTGTGAGGGGCAGCCTAATTGGATGCAATTGAAAGTTGTTTAGTTTTGACCTCATATTTTTTGGCAAAACTAAAGAAACGTTGTACAATACAATTGATAATGTATGGCCAGTCTTAGATACAAGTCAGATTTCTGGCATCCCCCTGCAACAAAAATGTAAATTTTGGTTAGGTACTCCCAATAGGAAAACGGCTAAAGGGATGCAAGCCCAGCAGCTTTCCTAAATAGTGTCCTGCAGCTGCCACAGCTGATAGATAATTATGAAACCACTCCCATTTCACCCACTCAGCTCAGAGACACAGAGGAATAAACAATGATTTGTTCAGAATAACAAAAGGTAGGAAGCTGCAACAAAATGTGTTAAAATCCTTGCAATGTACAGAGATCACCTAGAGGGGAATGTATTTTTCTCAACAAAAGTGGAGTTATGCTTTTAGTTGACATACTATATCTGAGCTTCTTACATTTGGGTAGCCAAAATTAAAATGGTTCAGCAGTTTTAATTCTTGACAGGTGACACAAAACTGAAGTAGATGGTTGAAATGTTCAGGTCATACAAATAAAGTTTTCAGTCAGCCTACTCTGAAATGCTGATAGGTATGCATTGGTATTTAACACAAAAAACTGAGTCTCTGTAGATGGGCTTTTTTTTTTAGGTCAGAACTGCTGGCAATGAGCCAAAAGCAGTTTTGAACAGGCCAATGCTGCTTAGCCTACATTTACACAGGCACTGAGGCCCATAGAACTAGAATGTTTGTTATGTGGATTGAGCCAGCATGTGCTGCATTCATGGGGATGCAGCTCCTAGTAATTTGATAGGCATACAGGTGTGAGTTAATGGCCTTAGGGCTTTTTTTCAGCTGGAACTTGGTGGGACTCAGTTCCACCACCTCTGGCTCAGGCCTTCTTTTCCATGCTCACCAGTATCACTTGTAAAAACACAGAAGTCCGGCTTCTGTATTTACAAGTGACAGATTGTCTCCCAACAGCTCCCATGGGTCTGATCTCTTGAGTGGCTCCCATTGCGTTTGGGATGGGGACAAGGGAGATACAGGTGCCCAGGGTGGAACTTGGATGCTGACACCCCCACTGGATAATCTCCCTGCAAGTGAGAGAGAGGCAGAGCCATCTACAGTGTACAGGGAGGTACTAGAGCCAGCTGGGTGCTTCTGCTTAATACAGCAAAAAAAAAAGTAAGACATGTGGAAGATGGTGGAGCTTTTAACCACTTAAGCCCCGGAAGATTTTACCCCCTTCCTGACCAGGGCCTATTTTGTGATTCGGCACTGCGTGATTTTAATGGACAATTGCGTGGTTGTGCGACGCTGTACCTAAACGAATTTGACGTCCTTTTTTTCCCACAAACAGAGCTTTCTTTTGGTGGTATTTGATCACCTGTGTGATTTTTTGATCATGTGCTATAAACAAAAAAAGAGTGTCAATTTTGCAAAAATAACAATATTTTTCACATTTTTTAATATGAAATTCCCCAAAAAAATGTACAAATCAAGATTTTTTAACATTTTAGGCCAATTTGTTTTATGCTACATATGTTTGGTAAAAAAAAAAAGTGTATTTTGACTGGTTTGCACAAAAGTTATTGCGTTTACTAACCAAGGGAAAGATTTTTGTCATTCTTGTTTTTTTTTAACGAGTAATGGCGGCGATCTGCAATTTTTTTTTTATGGGACTGCGACATTGCGGCGGACAGATCGGACCCTTGACTGAAATTTCTGACACTCTTGGGTGTACCAGTGACATTACTACAGTAATCAGTGCTATAAATATGCACTGTTACTGTAAAAATGACACTGGCAGTGAAGGGGTTAACTTTATTTGAGAGGGAGGGGTTAAGTGTGTCCCTAGGGGCGTGTTTCTAACTGTGATTGGATGTGGCTTG
The DNA here is from genome assembly GCF_965119305.1 of Pelophylax lessonae. Lineage (NCBI taxonomy): Eukaryota > Metazoa > Chordata > Amphibia > Anura > Ranidae > Pelophylax > Pelophylax lessonae. Next base: position 542,195,875 of record NC_138771.1, on the reverse strand, counting down.
ATGTGTAAGAACAGAGATCAACGGTCCTACATAGCAGAACGGTGTGATCTCCATTCTTACACAGGGAAGAATGACAGGCGGCTTTGTTTACATTAGCCACCTGCCTTTCTTCCGGTGTAACGAACGATCGCAAGTGCCCTGTGGACATCGGGTCCGCCGGGCACACACGCTGGGGGGGGGGGGGGTCCGTGACCGAGCGGGAGCACGCCTTCGGCGGCGCGTGCTCGCTCCCTAGAGCCTCACAGGCTAGCTACGTAGCCCTACGTCGCTTTGCCTGTGAGGGGCTGACTGCCGCAGTAAATAGTCGTGCGGCGCTGGGCAAGTGGTTAAAGAGGGGGGAGAAGATAGGGGCAGTGACGGAAGGGTTGCAAGCAGAGGTCAGTCCTGAAGTGGGGTGAAAATGAGATGTGGATGGGGGATGCAGAGGAAAGCAGCTGTGGAAGAAGACTGAACTCTGAACTCTTCGTGTAGTGCACCCCTGTATGCAGCACAACCCTAAACTTTGCACTCTGTATGCAGCACACTCCTAAACAGCCCCGAGTGGCCTATTTATGATCTATGGGTCCTAATGCCCACCTAATTGAGGCTTTAGAAATATTTCTAATGCAAATTAGAAGGAGGCCAAGTGGAGGTCCAATCCACCCATACATGAATACTGAATGATGTCAGAAGCATTAAAAACCAATGTTCAATGCAAGCAAAATGTACCTGACTACACAATGAATTTTCCCACACAAGCCTTTAAACCTATGCTTATCTGCATTGCTCTACTCCACTATTTTATTTGTGCTGACAAGTCTTGTGCTGCGTAAAACAATTTCATAATGGATAAAAAATGTTTCCCTGTCTCGGCATACATGAAGAGCTAGTGTAGAGACTGTCACTTCTCCCTTCTGTTTGTAGGAACAATAGTGCATACAACTGTCAAGCTGACACACCAGAGTCCAATATGATAAGGTGTTTTGCTTTGGTTTTTATATCTAGTGTCTGCTCAGGTACATTTCAAATGTAATCGCTGAAGGTAGAATATGAACAAACAATTTCTTTGAGTCTTTAAAGGCTTTAATCAACTTTTTAATATCAAAAGCTCTGTAGGAGTCTAAAGCTTTGCCTATGTGTGACAATGTTCAATTAGCAGAAATATGGTAGAAATCAGGAAATAGGAATTAGCTTTGAATTTGGGTTGTCCTTGAGCTTGACCCAAACCAAAGTTTTTCACATGTGCCCACTAGAAACTCTGGCTTCCACAGCTGAAAGTTATTTATTTAGTGGCAGTGTAACTACCACCTTTAAATAAATGACCTATTTGGTCAATAACCCCAGTCAACAACCCCCCCCCCCCATTTGTTTACATTCAACTGCTGTATAGGGAAATGTCATTAATGGTAAGATTATCATCAGGAGCAGATTGTTGGTGTAGGCCATTGTGTTTGTGTTGGCAAGTTTCTGGTGCATTGTTTATTATGATTGACAATACATCTACATTTTTGGATACCTAATTGATGTTGGATCTACATCAAAGAACATTTGGTGGTTTGTTGATAAAGGACTTTTTGAAATGTGTCTGTGTTTTTATTTACTATTTATTTTATTTTTTTACGAAGTATCCATTGATCGTAGTATTCACATGGGGGAGGCAAAACTGGGGGCCCCTTTACCCTACTATGTTAAAAGGAACTTCCAAATTCCAATAATTCCTCTAACCCACACAAGACCCCCACATCCACTGGTTCAGGAATTTGGGGGTGAAACCCTTGTACCTATCAACATGTGGTCAAAATGGTTTGCCAGGGGGTATCACCTAGTTAGGTAACTTGCCTGTTTTGAGGTTATGTGGCCCGGGTATGGTTCAGGAGGTAGGTGGGAACACGCATTCCTTGCTCTTCCCTTTCCTGGCCAGTCAGGCTGGTTGGAAGGTTCTAGTTTGGGGACCTTGTGATGTGTATTTTGTTTTCTGTGTGGGTCCCTGTGATAATCTATGGAAGACCCACATCAGGGATAAAGGTTTGGTATGGATTTTGGGATAAATCACACACACACACACACACACACACACACACACACACTTTTCTTCTGAACCAAAGCAAGCCATGTGCCCCATAGATATTGACGAGAAACCCCCACCACTTTGTTTAAAAACAGAACAAAAGCAGCTGGGTAATGTCATTAACGGCAACTTTTTACTTTTTCAATTGTAGGGGATCAGACTCAAGGCAGGGACACGTTCACAGTTTCTTTAGAGCCCATTCAGACTAGCGCGACTTGTCAGGCGACTTGTCAGCCTGACAAGTCGCGCTCGGACGCGGTCCATTGAGTAGTACAGGACCCGTTCTAATAGGAGCGACACAAGTCGCTCCGACTTAGAAAAAGGGTCCTGTACTACTTTGGGGTGACCTCGGAGCGACTTGCATAGACTTCCATTATGTGAAGTCCCTGCAAGTCGCTCCGAAGTCATGGTGCACGGGACTGACAAGTCGCCTCCCCAAGTCGTGCAGAGTCGTGTCGCCCCAGTGTGAACCCACTCTTCATGTTTAATCCACACTCAAGTTCATAACAAAAGAAACTGGCTCCTGGCCAAAACAAACAAAAGTAAAATTCCGCTCAGCTGAGCCTTACTGTGTCTGTAGTCCATTAAAGTCCTTGTTCAAAGGTAAGTATCCTTTCCAGAACAAACATTGGTATCCAAGTTTTCAGGGACAAGCAGCCATGCTCCCCGTGGCTTCCTCTAATGGAGACATCCACCCTCTCTCTGAGATCCAGGTCCAGCTGCCTTAATCAAAGCTTAGCCAGAGACCATCAAACTGTGGTCCACGGAATTGGGAATCTGTCCCACCCAGAGCACTATCAGATTCCCAGTAAAACCAGCCCCATAACAGACTTTACTAGTAAGAATTAGCACTCTTTACCAGAACGTCTTTGCTGATTTTACCTTAGATCGAAAAATCTAAGAAACCGTGGAGGAACATAGAGCCCATCAACCACTTCCCCTGCCATTTGGAGCTGTTTTCTCAACACCCTGCCTGCTACACCAGGTAAATGTCACTTTTTAGTATGTCGTACAGGTGTGCATATATTCATGCAAGTTTAAGTTATCCCCCAAGCATTTTATTAAAAAAAGAATTGTATATTTTTAACATTGTCCTTCAAGCCTTATAGAAAACTTGCTCCCCATTGAAAGGATTTTTTTTTATTGTTTTGCATTGGTTCGTATTCCCTATGTAAGTTCCCAGCTATCCATGTTCTTTTTTTCCATAACGTTTCAATTGGCCTTGGAAAAAAATAACAAGATTCAGCTTCTGTAAAACTTCATTGGGGTTTAGGTGCTATTTCGGAGTTTGTGGACTTTTTCAGCTGTCCAGCAATGGTCCACATAACAGAAATAAGAGACCCTTTTGCCATTAGTTACCTGATAGCAATTTTGGAAAAGCTAACTTAACCACTTAAGGACCAGGCCTATTTCTGACATTTGTTGTTCACAAGTTAAAATCAGTTTCTTTTGCCTAGAAAATTACTTAGATCCCCCAAACATTATATATATATTTTTTAGCAGAGACCCTAGAGAATAAAATGGAGATCATTGCAAATACTTTTCGACACACCGTATTTGTGCAGTGGTCTAACAAACTCACTTTTTTGGGAAAACGTACAGGTTTTTTAATTAAAAAATAAGAAAACATTAAAGTTAGTCCAATTTTTTTCTATAATGTGAAAAATAATGTTACGCCAAGTAAATTGATACCTAACATGTCATTCTTCAAAATTGCACACGCTTGTGGAATGGCAACAAACTTTGGTCCTTAAAATCTCCATAGGCAACGCTTTAAAAATTTTCATAGGTTACCAATTTAGAGTTATAGAAGAGGTCTAGTGCTAGAATTATTGCTCTCACTCTAACGATCATGGCTATAGCTCACATGTGTGCTTTGAACACCGTTGACATATGTGGGCACGACTTGCGTGTGCGTTCACTCCTGCGCGCAAGCTCGGAGGGACAGGAAACTTTACATTTTTTTTCTTATTTGTTTTACTCTTTATTTTTTATTTTTACACTGTCCCTTTAAAAAAAAAAAAAAAGAAATTGATCACTTTTATTCCTATTAAAAGACATGTAAACATCCCTTGTAATAGAAATTAGCAGAACAGGGCCTCTTTAATGTGAGATCTGGGGTCAAAAAGACCTCAGATCTCACATTTACACTTAAAAACAATAAAAAAAAAAAAAATTGTCCCTTTAAGGACATTGGGCGTGCATGGAGTCGTGTGGGGGCAATCTTTCCCTCACTCGACTTCCTGCCCATCCATATAGGAAATCAGATAGTTTTCCCCACTACTGACGGCTCCAGTAAGTGGGGAAAATGACCAGGAAGCGGAAGAGGGGCACCTCTCCTGCCCCACCGCCCATAAAAGTGATCCCATGGCAAATCTGCCACTGGGACCACTTTTATGTTAAAACAGACCTCCTGCTGTGTAAAAAAAATAAAAAAATACAAAGATTATAAAAAGGAAAAGCCTACAGAAAACTATTCTTAAAAATGTTCAATCCACCCTCCTCCTACCTGCTCTGCCTAACCTGTAAAAAAAAGACCTGTATATTTACCTATGTTTAATCAACTCTGGTCACGTTTTCCTGCAGCTCCAGCTCCCCTGTGTCAGTGAGCAGCTGCTGCAGTGGAAAAGAGGGAACCTTGACAATGGCTGGGCTACGAAAGCCTATACGTGATGTCATGGCTTGTTGGCAGATGTAGTGCCCCTTATGTTCTGCCCCTCCTGTAGTGATGTAATGGGTGGAGCTAATACCCATATCTTGTACATACCATCTTTGAGGCTCAGAGAGAGCAGAATATGGAAGCAGGATAATCCTGGGGTGATAAGGTGTAAAGGGCCCTTGGCAGGGCTAAACTCCAAGAGTGGTACTGAGAATTTTGGGACTAGATGGAGTCACTTTTTCTACCCCTGACCTTCTTTTCTTCTGCTGGTTCTGTCTCTTGGTATATGTGGCCTTGGGTGTGTGTCCAGCTGGACTGGAATTGAGGAGAGTACATTGCGAGAGTATGAGTATGGTAATGGCGGGAAGATACCACTGCTGATCTTGGGCTGTGGGCCCTGTGGCTTGGTGTACGATGGGCTTTAGCTCAAGGACTAGCATACTATTGGGACGCTTCCCCATTTCTGTGGCGCTTCCTAGAAGTGGGGAAAAGGGGAGGATGGAAAAATGTGTAATTCTGCTCCGCACTGATAAAGCTGCTGAATTTTGAATTTGATTGCTGCACTAATGTCTCTGTCAACATTTCAACATTATAATTAAAGAAGTATTAGGCCCCTTTCTAATGGTCAGCTCAGCGGGGATCACTCTGTTAATCCGTGATGAGCAGGTGGATGACAGGTCCGTCTCCACTCACTGTGCAGAGACGGACATGTCAGAGTCCCGTTCTCCTCTATGGGGAGATCCCATCCTATCTGACCCGCTGGACAGATGGTGAACATATCACCATCCGTTTGTTTTCAGCAGGTCTTGTCAGATCGGATGACAGACAGGTGTCAGCGGACACATCTCCGCTGACATACGTCTCTCCATAGAGAAGAATGGGTGGCCCAATCAGGTCTGCCTGAAAAACGGACAGGCAGACCTGATTGCTCCAATCGCGTGAAAGGGGCCTCAATTGCAGCAAAGTGCTGAAATGTATGAGTAAGTAGACATTCCTTTATTTCATCTGCTCCTATGGTCAAGGATGTTGTGAGTGGGCCTTTGGTGCTTTGCTTCTCCACCCCCTTGCCCTTCCCAGCCTGAGCTGTGCTGTACAGTTAATTGCATGAGGCTAAAAATAGGTCAAATTCAGGTGCTTACAAAGCTTGCATTTGCAAAATACAAGGATTAAAGATGTAATAGTGTATATATGCAAACCTCCCAACTTTTTGAGAATGAGGGACACCTATTAGCAAAAGTGTGTAGGCATAGGACACTCCCCCTGTCACACCCCCTTACAGGAGAATTACTCAAACAAAAAAGATTAGTTAAACCCAAAAGTGTATAATAAAGAGAACAAATTCTCTTTTTCACACTATATGGTCCCTTCCTGTTTGTCTCTACCTCCATGAGCCAACCATGGTCTGAGGACCCCTGACATGTGTAGTCTGGCTCGATCATAGGACATCCTGGTTTAGATTTCAAGTGCCCCAAGCCTGGAAAGACCCGAGAGGGATTGTTACTAAAGTGTGATACCCCAGTAGGGGCTACTCCAGTGGCGGCTGGTGCTAAAAAATTTTGGGAGGCGCAAACAGAAAAATGTAATAGTCATTGCTTTGCGGCAAAAAACACTGTAAAAATTGCCTGACTTTGAGGTCACAAAAGTGTGAAAGGGGCCTTCGGTAATCAAGGTATAGTGTGCCCCCTTTCAATGCAGAGTGACCAGCGTGCCCCATTTCAATGCAGAGTGACCAGCGTGCCCCCTTTCAATGCAGAGTGACCAGCGTGCCCCATTTCAATGCAGAATGACCAGCATGCCCCCTTTCAATGCAGAGTGACCAGCGTGCCGTGCCCCCTTTCAATGCAGAGTGACCAGTGTGCCCCCTTTCAATGCAGAGTGACCAGCTTTCCCCCTTTCAATGCAGAGTGACTAGCATGCCCCCTTTCAATGCAGAGTGACCAGCGTGCCCCCTTTAAATGCAGAGTGACCAGCGTGCCCCCTTTCAATGCAGAGTGACCAGCATGCCCCTTTCAATGCAGAATGACCATTGTGCCCCCTTCAATGCAAAGTGACCATCGTGCCCCCTTTCAATGCAGAGTGACCAGTGTGCCGTGCTCCCCTTTCAATGCAGAGTGACCAGTGTGCCGTGCTTCCCTTTCAATGCAGAGTGACCACAGTGTGCCCCCTTTCAATGCAGAGTGACCACAGCGTGCCCCCTTTCAATGCAGAGTGACCAGTGTGCCCCCTTTCAATGCAGAGTGACCAGCATGCCCCCTTTCAATGCAGAGTGACCAGCGTGCTCCCTTTCAATGCAGATTGACGACCAGTATGCCCCCTTTCAATGCAGAGTGACCAGCGTGCCCACCTTTCAATGCAGAGTGACCAGCATGCCCCCCTTTCAATGCAGAGTGACCAGCATGCCCCCCTTTCAATGCAGAGTGACCACAGCGTGCCCCCTTTCAATGCAGAGTGACCACAGCGTGCCCCCTTTCAATGCAGAGTGACCATCGTGCCCCCTTTCAATGCAGTGTGAACCAGCATGCCCCCTTTCAATGCAGAGTGACCAGCGTGCCCCCTTTCAATGCAGAGTGACCAGTGTGCCCCCTTTCAATACAGAGTGACCAGCGTGCCCCTCTTTCAATGCAGAGTGACCAGCATGCCCCCTTTCAATGCAGAGTGACCAGCTTGCCCCCTTTCAATGCAGAGTGACCAGCGTGCCCCCCTTCAATGCAGAGTGACCAGTGTGCCCCCTTTCAATGCAGAGTGACTAGCGTGCCCCCTTTCAATGCAAAGTGACTACAGCGTGCCCCCTTTCAATGCAGAGTGACCAGCGTGCCCCCTTTCAATGCAGAGTGACCAGCGTGCCTCCTTTCAATGCAGAATGACCAGCGTGCCCCCCATTCAATCCAGAGTGACCAGCGTGACGTGCCCCCTTCAAGGCAGAGAGACCAGTGAACTTATCTGCAGCGGCGGCTTCTCCTCAGTCCCCCGCATCTCCTTGAGTCCTTCCGCCTCCTCCTCGGTCAATGGCATGTGTTCACCTTTTGGCCAATCAGGAAGCGGGTCTCGGACCCGCTTCCTGAATGGCCAGGAGGAGGATCCGTGTGACAATAGCGAGTTTTCAATCGCTATTGTCACACAAATGGGTGGGCTAGGGCGCACTGCTCTGTGCCCTGGGTCCACCCTTTTCTGAAGGCTATTAGAGCCTCTGAAAAAAGCCTTTTCAGAAAAAAAAAACCCATTGAACTCCATGCGTCCGGCGCCCCCCATGTAGATTAGGGGGCCGGACGCATGGATAGGGGGGGCGGCGCCCCTGCGCCCCCAACGCACCAGCCGCCACTGGGTTACTCCTTCTGGTGAGTGCATATCATAGCAACAAGGAGCACGGGCACTTTTCCAACTTATTACTCCACCAAATATTGCTTGGGACCAACACCTGGGAGGATTCTTCACTTGATTGCATGGCCATCTTCAAGCACGGCCAATTTCATACACAGGCTGTTTTTGCATTGGACTTTTTACTTGAATATTTGCATATTGATTTTTCTTTTTTTTTTTCTTTATTGTCACCATTTAATACTTTTATATAGATATATCACCGGGTATTTATTCATTTTTGACAATTCTACTACCTCACTGCACATGACATCATCACTTTTATAACTGCACATTTACTATTTAGCACTTGCCACCTTAGTAGTGCCTTTTCACGAATATACTACTAAGTGTGGTATATGTTGTTCACCTTTTTCCACATATTTTTTGGCACTTCATCCTGCACAGAGTCACTTTATTCGTTTTTTTTGTGCATGTTATCATATGTATTTATATATTTAGGGTGCTATTTATTTATCCATTTATTTTTTTATTATTCTTCCATGTGCCTAGTCACAGTCACTCCTAGTTATTATTCACCACCATTCTATATACTTATATTGGTTCCCACTTTCTTTGCACCTGATTAGATATTACATTCTTCTCCTAGGCAGCGCCATATCCCTCCCCTCTTCTTCCTTAAACCCAAAAGTGCTTTCTTTTTTTTTTTTTTACCACTATTATTACTTTATACTGGTTTTTGAAATGTACAAAAGCAGCCATTTAGAAATAGGATGAAAGGTTTAGCACTGTGAAAGATAAACATTGCATTTTTATATACTATATAGATCAGACCAAAATGAGGGATGAATGAGGAGGAAAGAGAGACAGAGGGACTTTATTCCAAATCAGGGACAGTCCCTTGAAATCAGGACAGTTGGGAGCTATGTATATGTAATATATGTATTAATACATAGCTGTATTGTATGTCTTTAAGGCCCCTTTCACACAGGCGGACCGTTCAGATCCGCCTGTCAGTATTTTTGGCGGATCTGAACAGTCCCCCCATGCATCCCTATGGGGCATCGCATGTCAGCGGAGACATGTCCGCTGACATCCGATCCGATTCGATCCGTAAAATCTGGACGGATAGAAACCCTATTTTCCATCTGTCCTGCGGATCAGATCGGATGACGGTCCGTTCCCATCCGATTTCCCCATAGAGATGCATGGGGAACTGACAGCTGTGTCTCCGCACACAGTGAGGAGAACAGCTTTCATCCTCCTGCTCCTGATCAATCCGCCGATCCCCCGCTGAGAAAAATGGAGTCGGTCAGACGGACGGAGTGTGTGAAAGAGCCCTAAGTGTATATATACCTGAAGTGTAGTCTTAAAATGATTGTAAATGATCACCTTGAAAAACAGCTCATTTTGTTTAAAATTGAAATGAAAGGCGAACATTTGTGTATAGATAGTAAAAAAACATCATAAATACTTTTTTTCCCCTTTTTTAAGTGATCACATTCTCTTTGATTCCCTCTGTTCTCAGCTTCATAGGAGCTAGGGGAGGAGAAGCAAAAGCACACTGATTTTCCCAGTGAATGGCTGTGGAGGTGACAGGACAAATCTGATCATTGGAGGAGATCAGTCTGTGTTCCCAGCAAAGCTAGAGAACTGACCACGATGAGCTCTCCTGCCTAGTTTTGTCAGTTTTTAACAGGAAAGCAGGGGGACTGACAGGAACACCAGGGATTTCACACAAAGGAAGCAATACAAAGAGAACAGGATACTTTCTCATACAAGTACATGGTACAGCAGGCACATATCGGGAATCTGAAATGCTGGGGTAACAAACACTTTTGGACCCCTTTCACACTTGTATGACCTGAAAGTCATATTACTTTGACATGGCTTTGACACCACTTGAAGCAATGCCTGCATAATATTGAGGTTTATGGACCTCAACTTGAAGTTGCACAGATATGAATGGTACTCATTGGAAATCATGGGGTACTTTGCAGTCCCAAGTAACAGGACAAGTCGCACAAGTGTAAAAGGGGCATTTTATTTGGATAATTTTAAATTAGGTCCACTATATTCTGTGAAGTCTCTAGTGTATCTGACTATACATCATTGTTAAACCTGCATCTGATCTATTATTTAAAAAAAACACAAAAATTAAGCTGTGGAGAAGCTGGGGATCTGAATCAGTGTTGCCAACCGCCCGTAGATTTACGGGCAGCCCGTGAATTTTAGCCCATTTTCGGGCTGCCCGTAAATGCCCGTTACGGGCAGCGGCGCCCGTAATAAAGATGTCCGAACGGGGCCGCCACGCAACTGCGCATGCGCCGTTCCGAAGCCTGTCGGGCTCAGAAAAGCTCGCCTATTTCCGGCTGGACGGGCGCATGCGCAGTGACGAACTGGCGACGGCTGGCGCCATTTTTAAAAGACAGTGACACTGTCTTGTTGGCGCTGCGGGCTGCGGCCAGTAGAAGAAGAAGACGAGACTCATGTGAGGACTGGCTGGGGTCCCGGGGACAGAGGACAGTATTGAAGGGGCTGAATTGGGGGCAGAAAAGGACTGTGCTTTGGGGGCTAAACTAAGGCAGGGCAAGAGAAGGACAGTGTTCAGTGCTGTGGGGGCTAAATGCAGGGGACAGAGAAGGGCACTGTGCTATGAATGGGGGCTAAATGCAGGGGGCAAAAAAGGACACTGTGCTATGGGGGCTAAATGCAGGGGACAGAGAAGGACACTGTGCTATGGGGGCTAAATGCAGGGGACAGAGACGGACACTGTGCTATGGGGGCTAAAGGAAGGGGACAGAGAAGGACACTGTGCTATGGGGGCTAAAGGCAGGGGACAGAGAAGGACACTGTGTTATGGGGGCTAAAGGCAGGGGACAGAGAAGGACACTGTGCTATGGGGGCTAAAGGCAGGGGACAGAGAAGGACACTGTGCTATGGGGGCTAAAGGCAGGGGACAGAGAAGGACACTGTGCTATGGGGGCTAAAGGCAGGGGACAGAGAAGGACACTGTGCTATGGGGGCTAAAGGCAGGGGACAGAGAAGGACACTGTGCTATGGGGGCTAAAGGCAGGGGACAGAGAAGGACACTGTGCTATGGGGGCTAAATGCAGGGGACAGAGACGGACACTGTGCTATGGGGGCTAAAGGCAGGGGACAGAGAAGGACACTGTGCTATGGGGGCTAAAGGCAGGGGACAGAGAAGGACACTGTGCTATGGGGGCTAAATGCAGAGGACAGAGACGGACACTGTGCTATGGGGGCTAAATGCAGGGGACAGAGACGGACACTGTGCTATGGGGGCTAAAGGCAGGGGACAGAGACGGACACTGTGCTATGGGGGCTAAAGGCAGGGGACAGAGAAGGACACTGTGCTATGGGGGCTAAAGGCAGGGGACAGAGAAGGACACTGTGCTATGGGGGCTAAATGCAGGGGACAGAGACGGACACTGTGCTATGGGGGCTAAATGCAGGGGACAGAGACGGACACTGTGCTATGGGGGCTAAATGCAGGGGACAGAGACGGACACTGTGCTATGGGGGCTAAAGGCAGGGGACAGAGAAGGACACTGTGCTATGGGGGCTAAAGGCAGGGGACAGAGACGGACACTGTGCTATGGGGGCTAAAGGCAGGGGACAGAGAAGGACACTGTGCTATGGGGGCTAAAGGCAGGGGACAGAGAAGGACACTGTGCTATGGGGACTAAATGCAGGGGACAGAGACGGACACTGTGCTATGGGGGCTAAATGCAGGGGACAGAGACGGACACTGTGCTATGGGGGCTAAAGGCAGGGGACAGAGACGGACACTGTGCTATGGGGGCTAAAGGCAGGGGACAGAGAAGGACACTGTGCTATGGGGGCTAAAGGCAGGGGACAGAGAAGGACACTGTGCTATGGGGGCTAAATGCAGGGGACAGAGACGGACACTGTGCTATGGGGGCTAAATGCAGGGGACAGAGACGGACACTGTGCTATGGGGGCTAAATGCAGGGGACAGAGACGGACACTGTGCTATGGGGGCTAAAGGCAGGGGACAGAGAAGGACACTGTGCTATGGGGGCTAAAGGCAGGGGACAGAGACGGACACTGTGCTATGGGGGCTAAATGCAGGGGACAGAGACGGACACTGTGCTATGGGGGCTAAAGGCAGGGGACAGAGAAGGACACTGTGCTATGGGGGCTAAAGGCAGGGGACAGAGAAGGACACTGTGCTATGGGGGCTAAAGGCAGGGGACAGAAAAGGACACTGTGCTATGGGGGCTAAAGGCAGGGGACAGAGAAGGACACTGTGCTCTGGGGGCTAAATGCAGGGGACAGAGACGGACACTGTGCTATGGGGGCTAAAGGCAGGGGACAGAGACGGACACTGTGCTATGGGGGCTAAATGCAGGGGACAGAGAAGGACACTGTGCTATGGGGGCTAAAGGCAGGGGACAGAGAAGGACACTGTGCTATGGGGGCTAAATGCAGGGGACAGAGACGGACACTGTGCTATGGGGGCTAAAGGCAGGGGACAGAGAAGGACACTGTGCTATGGGGGCTAAATGCAGGGGACAGTGACGGACACTGTGCTATGGGGGCTAAATGCAGGGGACAGAGACGGACACTGTGCTATGGGGGCTAAAGGCAGGGGACAGAGAAAGACACTGTGCTATGGGGGCTAAATGCAGGGGACAGAGAAGGACACTGTGCTATGGGGGCTAAATGCAGGGGGCAGAGAAGGACACTGTGCTATGGGGGCTAAATGCAGGGGGCAGAGAAGGACACTGTGCTATGGGGGCTAAAGGCAGGGGACAGAGAAGGACACTGTGCTATGGGGGCTAAATGCAGGGGACAGAGAAGGACACTGTGCTATGGGGGCTAAATGCAGGGGACAGAGAAGAACACTGTGCTATGGGGGCTAAATGCAGGGGACAGAGAAGGGCACTGTGCTATGGGGGCTAAAGGCAGGGGGCAGAGAAGGACAGTGCTGTGTGGGCAGAAATGGACAGTGCTGTGGAGGCAGAGAAGGACACTGTGCTGTGGGGGTCAAAGGCAGGGGGCAGAGGGCGACAGTGCTGTGGGGGGCTAAAGGCAGGGGGCAGAGAAGAACAGTGCTGTGGGGGCAGAGAAGGACAGTGCTGTGGGGGCAGAGAAGGACAGTGCTGTGGGGGCTGAAGTGGAGGCAGAGAAGGACAGTGCTGTAGAGGGTATATGAAGGTGGGCAGAGGAGGACTCTGCTGTGGCAGGGTGATGTAAAGGGTGGCAGAGGTGGACACTGATGTGGAGGGTGAAGGGGGGCAGATTAGGACACTACTGTTGGGGGGAATGGGGGTGTCTGCAGCCTCTGAATACCTCCTGTACCATGTCCGCATCCTCTGACCACCTCTGGTATCATGTCCACAGCCTCTAACCATCTCCTGTATGATGTCCGCAGCCTCTGACCACCCTCAGGTAAGTGACAGCGCAGCCAGGTCAGTCTAACGGGGGGTCACTGATGTAAGGGCTGGGTGAATATAATAATGTAAGGGGGAACTAAGATAAAGGTTTCCCCCTTATAGCAGGGAATCCCTTCCCCCTTACCTTAGTGTAATTAATCTGCAGAAGGGGGTCTCTGGTCACCAGATTCCCCCCCCCCCCACATCAGAGTTCCTGATATTCTTTTCTACATCAAAGTCTGCAGGATTCTCCCCTTACAGTGCAAGGGGGAACTCTGTGGACCCTGATGTAAAAGGGAGCTCTGATGTAAAGGGCAATGCTGCAGACCCTGATGTAAGTGGGAACTCTGATGTAAAGTAGAGTGCAGTGGACTCTGATATAAGGTGGTTTCTGGTCAGCAGAGCACCCGATTACATCAGAGTCCCCCTTAAATCAAGATCTGCAGCATTCCTCTTTACGTCAGAGTTACACTGTAAGGGGGAATCCTGCACACTCTGATATATGGGGGGAACGCTGTGCTGGCTGACCTTCATGTAAATGGAGAAATATGGTTTATGACTTTTGTTTAACTTAAACACATTGCTAATAGCACTATCTACATGTTTATAGCTTAATTATTCATATTTGCACAGTTTAGCACTGAAAACGGCTATATTATGTACATTTTTGCAGTGCCAGTAAAAAATTGGTGCCGTCCGTAAATTTTGGACGTTCTGCCAGTAAATTTCCCTCCGGGGGGTTGGCAACACTGATCTGAATACAGTCATAGTATGCAGTGATACAGTATGTTGGATGAGGCAGCAGTCCATCCTCTAACCTCACATCTGTTATCTGCTTCAACTGCCACCAATATTTCACAAGAGTTTAACCAACACACATTAAGATAGCAGAGGGCCTGACAAGCTCCTCTGTGCTAATGACAAGAATGATTCACAACAGAAGGCCTCTTGAATACGCTCACTACCCCCCTCCGCAGAAGTAGTAGAAATGTTCATGAAACAAGTTTACTGATTTTTTCTCACTATGAGAAATTCACCTCGTGTTTTTATATTTTTCACTTATAGCCAAAAAAATGCAGTAATCTCTTTCAGATACTTTTTATTCACTCCATTAACTACTCTGTTAAAATCAAATTAAAGTGGAGTTCCACCCAAAAGTGGCATCGCCTGAGGAAGGAGCATGCATGCTCCGAACGTGAGCACCCCCCTGCCACTATTGGATGTAAGCCTGGATACTGAACGCTGCCATTAACACAGGAAGTGACTCCACCGGCACAGCCAGGACCACGACCGCCACAGTGTACTTCCCTAACATCCCTGCAGTGTTGCAGATGAACCATCACCATTTGCTGATCAACTATTTCCTCTGTGTGTGTTACTACGTTGTTTTTATGTAATAAATAACATTTTAATCTACACTGAGGTGGCGCTGCTTTTCTTCTCCTACCCCACCCAAAAGTGGAACTTTCGCTATTTTGTTTCCTCCCCCCTCCGGTGCTACATTTGGCACCTTTCAGGGGAGAGGGGGGAACGGGTATCTGTTTTTGACAGGTACCCTTCCCCACTTCTGGGATACGGCGCTCCTCCCTCCTCCGCTGCCAAACCAATAGGAATGCGCAGTGCGCTTCGCGCTTGCGCAGTAGGGACCCGCACGTAAAGCCTCAAGGCTTCACTGCCGGGTTCTCTTACCGGCAACGGCGGCAGCACCCGACAGCCGATTGAAACATTGGATGCGGTGCCAACATCGCTGGACTCCAGGACAGGTAAGTGTCCCAATATTAAAAGTCAGCAGCTACAGTATGTGTAGCTGCTGACTTTTAATTTTTGGAGGGGGTGGAGGGGGAGGCGGAACTCCGCTTTAATTCAGTCTGGTTTGCAAACTATATGTTGTATACAAATCCAGTTACACTATGTGCCTCAAATCCAGTTACACTATGTGCCTACGTTTAAAGGAAAACTGTACTAAGAGAGAATGGTGGCTGTCAACGGTTACCACCCCTACTTATAATGCTATTTGCCTGGCTTTCATTGCTTTCTGAGCCACTGACCTTGAACAGGTAGGGAGATCAAGATCCCCAGGCCTTTTCTGGATAAGTGAACTGAGAAAGCAGCACACTGTATTACTAGATTTATATATTACATATCTCTATAGCAACCCAGCGCAGGATCCCTAAAGCCTTATACCCCATTTGGTGATTTTTACCCACAGGTAAGCCTATAATAAAGCTTACCTGTAGGTAAAATACTATAAAAAATAAAGATGGCGCTCTATGGCATACATGAAGGAAATCACTGTATGGATAATGGACAAGAGAATGTCTCAGGATGAACCATGAAAGTTTAATAAAAATCGCATAATGAAGAAATAAACATACAATTAAATAGTCAGCCAAACCAGTCCTGGAACCTCCGAATCTCCTTGGGGGGCTGTGAGGATCCCTGGTGTTAAAGGTAGGGAAATCCAATCACATCAGGTGATGCCAGATGGAGAGAGGCAATACTGTGTGGCACACTTCGTTATTGCGGTGATGATTGGCTAACTGGGTACTGTGTGCGGCTGCTACACAGACCCAGAGCCGATTCGTCCTCCAAGATCCAGCCCAGCTTCCTATTGAGCTCCCGGCTGTCACTTCCGGTGACGTCACTCACGCGTCACTTCCAGTCACCACCTCTCTCCATCTGGCATCACCTGATGTGATTGGATTTCCCTACCTTTACCACCAGGGATCCCCACAGCACCCCAAGGAGATTCGGAGGTCCCAGGACTGGTTTGGCTGAATATTTAATTTTATGTTTATTTCTTCATGCGATTTTATTAAACTTTCATGGTTCATCCTGAGACATTCTCTTGTCCATTATCCATACAGCGATTTCCTTCATGTATGCCATAGAGCGCCATCCTTCTTTTTTATAGTATTGACAGTTTTGATTATAAACGTTTATTAAAAGTAAACATAGAAAGTTATACAACGTTAAGTATTGACAGTGAACATTAGAAGTGCATTGTAGAGATTATATAACATACATCAATGATGTAATATATCACTGTTATACAAAGTAATGTAATGTATAATAATAGAAATTGTATATGTATATTATCATAGCAAAAACTTTCACATTTCTTATTTCCTTATCTTGATAAAGTGAACGTTCGTTATCTGGGATTTAAATTTAAATAACAGTATTAATAACACATGTATTTATGATCAAATAACCTGAGTGTCATCTGGCCTAATCAACTGTATTTTTTGGGGGATGAAAGATGAACTCCACTGTTAAAAATCACTTCTGCGTCCAGTGAAATATCAATAAAACCAAGCATGGGTATCGATTATATAGCGTGGGTACATCTAAATAAGAACCATGGGGTCCATTTCTGGTCATATAAGTGTATAGAGTTTGTTATAGTGTGATGATACCTTTCCATAGATCTGATGTCCTCTATTCTATGCGTAACCAGTGGGAATGGAACATGTGGTTCTTTCCATTGTCTAGTGATTGCCCATAGCATTGCTACGCAAATTGTGTGAGTTAATCTGTTCAGTTGTATGGAAAGATCTGGTAAGCTTCTGAACAATACACAATGCATTATTGATAAATTGATATTCTTGTTTGTAACCTTCCTTATCAGATCCCTTACCTCTGACCAGGTGTTTTGTATCTTAGGGCAGTCCCAGAATGTGTGTCTCAGAGTGCCCAACTCGCCACAACCTCTAAAACAGTCTGAGGAGACCTCTGGATAGAATTTATTTAGTTTTACAGGTGTTAGGTACCATCTAGTATATAACTTAATCGCCGTTTCCCTCACTCCCAGCGATCTGGTGGAGCTCCTCAGATTAAGCCACATCTTTTGCCAATCACTCACCGAGAGGATTTCTTGTAATTCCGACTCCCAATCTGTCATATATTTAAATTTCGTCTCTATGTTATAAAAATTTAGTGTATTGTACATAGTGGAGATATGGCCTCTTCCCAATGGGTTTTTCAGATAGATGTGTTCAAAGGTACTCAGAGGTGCTCCAGAAGGCCGGGAGTGATTAGATTCAAAGTAGTTTCTAATCAGATCATAATTTCCCTTTTCGGAAGGGGGAATTTGTTTGGAGGAAGTTAGTTTTTCAAAAGAATGGAAAATTCCACCATCAAAGAGATCATGGATAGTGGTTAAATTATTGTCCAACCACCATTTAAACTGTTGTGGCGAATAAAAAGCCTCCTTAAATCTTGGGTCGCCCAAAAAAGAGGTGCCCACTGAGGGGTCCGAACCCAGGGTGTATTTTTTATTTGCGTATTTCCATATTTTAAGGGCAATAGTATTGACAGTTTTGAACATCATCCCATGTTAAGGATTTGGCAGCCTTGGTGTAATTTGATTATAATTGGTCACAGCCATAGCATTACAGCATTTGGATTTATGACCTTGCAGGAATCTGTGTAAAGGACTAGCGACTGGACCTTTTTTTGTGCCTGTAGGTAAAATGAATATCACGTAAGCCTACACAGTTTAGGAGATATTCACCCTGCATGCAGACGCAGACATCAGCGGCGCATGCGCTCTGAAGGTTCGACGTATCATTAGGAAACTTCAGAGCTCCATGTCAGAATGGAGGGCTCCCACGCACATGCGCCAGAGTGAGGTCATCTGGCCACTCACAGCCGGAGCCCGGGAACCTGGAAGAAATGCCGGAGGAACATGTTAGCTCCCTCAGCGGTGACTGGGCGCTGCTGCGGGGGCTTCATTATAAGGTAAGTATTTCATAATGAGCTATTGTCTTGCAGGTTTTTTTTTTCTTTGTTTTGTTTTTTCAGTGGTTTGCTACCGCTTTAACCACTTAAGGACCAGAAGGTTTTACCCCCTTAATGACCAGGCCATTTTTGTGATACAGCACTGACTTTCGGCACGTGACTTTAACGGACAATTGCGCGGTCGTGCGACGCTGTACCTAAACAAATTTGGCGTCCTTTTTTCCCCACAAACAGAGCTTTCTTTTGGTGGTATTTGATCACCTGTGCGATTTTTTGATCATGCGCTATAAACAAAAAAATAGCGTCAATTTTGCAAAAATAACAATATTTTTCCCCCAAAAAAATGTAATAATCAAAATTTTTTAACATTTTAGGCCATTTTTTTTTAACCATATGTTTGCGTTGGTTTGCGCATAAGTTATTGCGTTTACTAACAAAGGGAAAGATTTTTGTCATTTTTTTTTAAAGCGTAATGGCGGCGATCTGCAATTTTTTTTGCGGGACTGCGACATTGGGGCGGACAGATCGGCCCTTGACTGACATTTGTGACACGTTTGGGGTTACCAGTGACATTACTACAGTAATCAGTGCTATACATATGCACTGTTACTGTAAAAATGACACTGGCAGTGAAGGAGTTAACTGTATTGGAGAGGGAGGGGTTGAGTGTGTTCTAGGGGCGTGTTTCTAACTGTGATTGGCTGTGGCTTGCTGTGTAAGAACAGTGATCAACGGTCCTACATAGTAGAACTGTTTGATCACCATTCATGAACTGGAACCACAGAACCTTCAAGCAAGTGTCTCCACTCTTTGAGAGCCAGGATAATGGCCAAGAGCTCTCTGTCTTCAATCTCGTAATTGCATTCCACTGGAGACAGCTTCTTGGAGTAGAACCCACAAGGAAGTAAGGGTCCATCAGGTGTCCGAAAGCTGAGACAGGAGGGCTCCTACTCCCATCTCAGATGCATCCACCTCTAGGACAAAGGGCAAACCAGGATTGGAATGAGACAGAATGGGAGCCAAAGCAAAAGCAGACTTGAGGGCCTCGAAAGCTTTAATGGCAGCAGGCATCCAATTGTGGGAATCGCTGCCCTTCTTGGTCAGATGTGAGAGGTTTGGCCAAAGCAGAAAAGTTCCTGACAAATTTCTGATAGTAGTTGGCAAACTCAAGGAAACGCTGAATGGAACAGAGACCACTCGGGTGAGGACATTGCAGAACAGCTGAAACCTTCTGAGGGTCAATGGAGAACACTTCAGGAGAAATGATGTAGCCAAAGAAGGCAACCTGAGACAGGTGGAATTCACAAGCTTACAGGAAAGCCCATTCTTACGTAACCGTCCGAGTAAATCAAGCTGTAGTCCAAATGGACTACCATGCATTGCTGCAACATATAACGAAATACATCACTGATGAACTCCTGGAAGACAGCAGGCATTTTGAACAAGCTAAAGAGCATCACCAGAGATTCATAATGACTGTTTCTGGTATTAAATGTGGTCTTCCACTCAATGCCCTCTTTGATCCTTAGGAGGCTATACGTGGCCCTTAGGTCAAGCTTGGTAAAGACTGTTGCTCCCTTGTAGCGGCCGAACAATTCAGTAATCAACGGAATCGGGTATGCAGTCTTGACTGTGATACGATTGAGGCCCCTATAATCAATGCAAGGTCTAAACTCACCCCCCTTTTTCTTTAAAAATAAAAAACTGGCACCGGCTGGAGAAATGGACTTGCGAATGTGCCCCCGGGCAAGGGCACCTGTAACGTACTCCTCCATGGCCTTATTCACAACTCCCAACTCCCACGGACGATGAGGAGTAAAATAAAGTGCTAGTGTGCATGTGCAAATACCAGCGTTCACATTGTCAGATACATCTTGATACTCACAATATTCAGTAGGCAACACTGAATCTGAGGAGGTACAAAGTACCTTAACAGGCCCAAGGATACAAACAGTGCCACATTGTGGAGACCAAGAGAGGATCTCGACCGACTGCCAATCAAAGGGCTGATTGTGTTTCTGAAGCCAAGGGTACCCCAAAACAAGTCGTAGTGTGGGGATGAAATAACCTGGAAACAGGTCGACTCCCCATTAACAGCCCCTATCACTATATCAACCAGTACAGTCTCGTGGGTAACTTGTGCCAGTTGCAGGGGTTTGCCATCAATCACCTCGATAACTAGTGGAGAAACACGAGGCTGCAAGGGTATGGAATTTGCAGTAGCAAATGTACTGTCAATAAAAAAATAATCGTAAGCACCAGAGTCTACCAACACCTGAGTAACCACCAAACCCGCTGTCCAGGAGAGGACAACTGTGATTAACAATTTATCTTTATGGGAAATCGGGGATGAGGAAATTCCACCTAAGATCTGCCCCCGACGAGTCAGACAAGATTTTAGGAAATGCCCACCAAGACCACAATACAGGCACCTGCCCTCCCTCCTCCTAAAGGCCCACTCAGCCTCCAAAAAGTGAGTGAACCCTAGCTGCATGGGTCCACAGCCAGACACATCATCCCCAGGAGGCGTGGGAGGTTAGGGAGGAATGGGTAGGAAAGAAAACTTAAAAGCCAATCTGGTAGGAGGTCTCCGCAGGCGCTCCTTAAATGATGGTCTCTTCCTGAGCCTAATATCGATCAAAATCAGGAAGGAAATAAGAGCCTCGAGCTCATCAGGGAGATACTTGGCCACAATCTTGTCCTTCAATGCATCAGAGAGACCATGAGAGAAGACAGCCACCAGAGCCTCATTATTCAAGCCCACCTTTGCTGCAAGGGTACGAAATTCGATGGCACATTGGTTCATATACTTGGTTGAATGGACAGGAGCAGCTTAGGTGCAGAGGCAGAGTGAGCAGGCACATTGAATATCCTATGAAAGGAGGCAACAAAACTGGGGTAATCGAGTATCACAGGACTATCGTTCTCCCATAAGGGATTCACCCAAGCCAAGGCCTTGTCCGAGAGCAACAAGATTAGGAAGCTCACACCTGAGGAACCATCTCATAATAAATGCCCACTTGGTTTAGGAAGCCATGATACTGACTCGATTCAACCCCATAGCAATGTGGGAGGGGGCCTGAACCAGTCATCCCTCTGGTAACAGCCACTCCAGCTGCAACTGCAACAGGAACAGCAGCAGGTGCAACAACAGGAGGAACCACCGGCCTAGCAGCACCAGAAGTGAGGTGCACTGAGCGTGCAAGCAACGTCTGCAACGCCTGAGTGAACTGACCCAAAAGGTGATCTTGTTGATTGAGCCTGGAAACCAGCATGGGGAGCATAGGAGCACCTGCATGGGATGCACGTAAAATAAAGCAGTTTATTGGAGCAAACAACAATAAACGCACAGCAAGAGTGAGAAAGAGAAAGCGAGAACAAGCCTGGGTCAAATCCAGAAACAGGTGGTCACCCAAGCCGGGGGTTGAGTCCAGAAGTGGGTAGTCTGCCGATGCTGAGCCGTCTTCCAATGCCGGGTCATTTGCCAATGCTGGGTCGGGAGCCAAGAGAGTCATCAGTCAAGCCAGGTCATACACGGAGGAACACGGAGAACAGAAGACTGCTAGCAAAGATGCACCTTGGAGCACAAACACAAAGGCAAGGACTGCAACCCATCAGGTGATGGATATAGTCAGGTGTGCAGAATCATCCAGGCAGCAGGCAAGTGATGATGCAATCATAGTTTATAAGAGGCAGCAGTCTGCACATGTCCAAGATGGCTTCCAACAGGTGGGCAAGGTAAGATATTGACACATACTCCGGACGAGTAGCAAAATGTGTGGGGTGTAGTTGCAAGTATGCCTATGTCGTGTGGGAGAAATGACTTAATATGACATTTTTGTGAAAAAAAATCTTAATTTTGCAAAAAATTGTAGGGAAATATTACAACTTCAAAAAACTTGCCATGCCTCTTGATAAATACTTTGGATGGTCCATGTTTCAAACAATGGTAATTTGGGGGGTATTTGCACTGTCTTGGCATGTTAGGGCCTTAAGAAATTGGATAGACTTCCGGTATCGGCGCCGCATGGAGTAGCTGGGTCTGTAACAGCTCCTGCGGGGTGCCCCAGTAAAACGGCATAAAAAACCTGCCCGCCACCTCCAGCCTACCTCAGCCTACCCCCACCTGCCTCAGAAACCTACCCGGACCCGGTAGTCACCCGCAATCCACTCCGCCATGGAGCCGTACCTTGAAAAACCGGCCTCGAGGCCTCCGCCGGGCTCGACACAAATCGATGCCGCGGTCGCAGCCTACCCCGGGAAAACGGCGGAACCTGCGGACATGGATATGTCCAAGCTGCCGGAGGATGACCCCTGACCACCCACTGCTGCACCCTCCTCCGCCCAAGACCCCTCCACTGAGAGGATTGCTAAGGCGGTGGTAGCCTTGCTCGCCCCCACGATCACAGCATCAGTGGAGCAGGCCGTGGCTGCAGGCATGGCTGTCATTAGGAAGGAGCTGGAGTCTCACTCACACCGCCTCAATGAGGCTGAAAGCCGGATCTCCAGTGTAGAGGACGAACTGTACCAAATGCAAGGCACAGAACAATCCCAGGACAAACTGAACCGCCTTATCATGGACAAACTGGAGGACTTGGAAAATAGATCTCGGCGGAGTAACCTAAGATTCATAGGGATTCCAGAAACCGTTGCACCTTCAGCCATCCCTGAACTCTGTGCGCGGAAAATCCCTGCAGCCCTGGGCCTACAAGGGACTTGCGTAGTGGAACGGGCTCACAGAATGGGTCTCTACTCCGAAGAACGTAAGACCCCCCTGCCCTGTTATCGCGAAATACCTGAATTACGCAGACAAATCTGCCATCCTACAGAAGTTCCGTCAAACACCTCATTTCCAGATCAAAGGTATGAAAGTTCTTATCTTTGCAGACTACTCAGTCGACGTCGCAAAAAGACGCAAAGCTTTTCAGACCGTATGCTCGCAGCTCCATCAGGAACGCTTAAAGTTTACCCTGGCCTGCCCGGCGACATTGCGCCTTCGTGCCCCGTGCCATCAAGGTGAATCAGGGCACAACAACTCTGCTAAATCCCTCTCTTTTTCCAGACCGGACGTCCCACACAGCCCCAGGAAGGAATCCCCAAAACGGCAACGATACTCCGATGTGGTTAGCTCTGGCCGCTCTGGTCCCCCCCCCTGCTGAACCTATCCAGGAACTCGTTGTTCTATCTATCTCTGAGTGGGCCATAGGATCACTTTCCCCCGGGCCTGGCTCCCGAGTGGCTCCTGCCGTCTGACGGCTGAAAACGTAAGCTCGTCCTCTACTATTGGAAATTTGTATTATGTATTTTCTTGCATAGTTAATGTTATTCTTACTCTGCTGTTTACACGTTCCTTTCTCTTGTAATGCTATCTATGCCATGGCTGCACTATGCTCGTCGTAGGTCGCGACCCTGGTTTCTGCAGACACGATTTTTAGTAGGGCTCATTTCGCCTTGTTTCGTGTCTGGAGACACACTTGGGGAGCTGTGCTCCATCGCATACACATGCGGAAAAAAGTGAAGTCCATGCGACTATGTTGTTGTGCTTCTTTTGTATTTTTTGTCTCTCCCACCCAGTTTTCCGGTCTCCTTTTTCCCCGTTCCCTCTTCCCTAGGGGTCAATCACGGCTAGTCTGGTTCCTACTCTGGTGGCGGTATACACGCACATATGGGACGGTGGGCCCTACCTACCGACGGGTAACCAGGCTATAATTAAACTGCTCGCAAAAAAGGGAAAAGGCCCACTAGAACCGGGGTCCTATCGCCCTATCTCATTACTTAATCCCGACGTGAAAATTTTGTCAAAAATCGTGGCCTCGCGTCTGGCACTTATCATGCCCCACTTGATTCATCCGGCGCAATTCGGCTTCACTAAAGGCCATTCGGCCACAGCTAATATCCGAAAAGTGTTATTGGTACTTGAACAAGCTCGGTAGCACCCTACCAAAGACCTAGCTATAGTCACTTTAGATGCCGAAAAGGCATTTGACAATGTCAATTTTGTCTGGCTGCGTAAGGTGCTAGACAACATGGGTTTCCAAGGCCCGTTTGTCCGACTGATAACTTCCATGTACGCATCCCCGACTGCTAGACTCTGCGTAGGAGGTTCCATGACTGAGGACTTCAGACTGTTCAAAGGTACACGCCAAGGTTGCCCACTGTCCCCGCTACTGTTTAATCTGGCGATGGAACCCCTGTCCAGATATCTCTCTGAGAAAGCTCCCCTACCCGGGGTCCGCCTGGGTCACCACGACCTGAGGATCTCTCTGTTCGCTGATGACGTTCTCCTCTTCACCTCCTGCCCTTCTGACGACATTCCCACGATTGTTTCCACTTTCGATGCCTTCAAGAAATGCTCGGGCCTCAAAATGAATTACTCCAAGAGCGAGATTCTCCCCCTGGGATCGGGCACGACTCGCGCATGGGAATCAAACTCTCCCTTTAAAATTGCAACACACTCTATTACCTATCTTGGTATAAAAATTGGGAGGACCCCCGCATCTATTTACACTCTCAACTACCCGCCGTTGTTTGCCAAGATCAAAGGGAAACTGGAAAACTGGAGGGAACTGCCGCTGTCTCTCTTGGGGAGATGCCACCTGATAAAAATAGTCAGCTTTGCCCGCATTTTGTACTTCCTTCAAACTCTACCATTATTGATTAAACATAAGGATATCCAGGATCTTTCCAGGGCATTCTCCCGATTTCTTTGGAGAGGTAAGAGACCTCGCATCTCCTCAAAAAAATTGTGCCTCCCCAGGCGAGACGCGGGTATAAATTTTCCTGACTTGCGATTGTATAACTTGTCATGTTTATTGAGAGTGGCATTGGATTGGATATCTCGGACTTCGCAATTCTCGAATTATGAGTTGGAATCCCAGATGTCCGGCCCATTTATGTTATCTGCCCTCCTCCATGCCAAATGGGTCCAACTTCCACCCACACTACGTCATAACTTGCTCCTGAGAGACACAGTTATTGTGTGGAGGGAAGTGAGGAAACTTTTAAAATTGCCTTTGTATTTCTCCAAATACCTTCCGATCCGGGGTAACCCTGCTTCCCCCCCCGGTTTGGAACATGCGGTTTACAAAGGATGGGAATCGAAGGGACTGGTCGACTTCGTTCAACTTTGCAACCCACAAACGGGACTCCTGCTTTCTTCCTCTGCAATCTCGGAGACACATGATTTGCCGCCCTCAGATTCTTTCTACCTGACGCAATGCTGCCACTTTATTCGTGGCACCTTAACTAAGCCCGAAAACAGGTTCAGACTATCACTCATTGACACCCTTCTGGACTCTGGCAAGTACACCATCTTGGATATCTATAAACCACTTATTCAGCACTGTCCACCCGCCTCCTTTACATCTTCTGCTTCGAACTGGCTCAAGGACTTCCCGGGAGAGGACACACTGCCCAAGATGATTAGCGGTCTCCGGACCACCCTTGGACTCACACCTAATTCTACCTGGAAGGAAACACAACTCAAAATCTTCCACAGAGCGCATGTCCCTTTCTTATCAGACAAGACAATCCCGGATGCTTATAAATGTCCTCTTTGCCTTGCTGAGCGACCTTCCCTTTTCCACAAGTTTTGGGACTGCTCACTGATATCAGCGTTCTGGGACCAGGTCCTAGCATTCATACCAACAGTCACCAAGCTATCCGCACCGAAAGACCCTCTCCTCTTGCTCTTCGGATATTGGGACAAGCGTTTACAGAAATGGTCAAGCACCTCAGCCGAACCATCTCGTCTTTGGATCCTAACCACCTTGCTCATTGCCAGGCGTTTGATTTTGAAACAATGGATAGCAACCTCCCCTCCCCACATATCTATGTTGCGATCAGAGCTAACCACACTCCTTTCCATCGACCGCCTCAACACGGACTTTACGGCCCCTTCTGCGGCCAAC
Organism: Pelophylax lessonae; assembly: GCF_965119305.1. Taxonomy (NCBI): domain Eukaryota; kingdom Metazoa; phylum Chordata; class Amphibia; order Anura; family Ranidae; genus Pelophylax; species Pelophylax lessonae. The sequence goes on along the minus strand of NC_138771.1, from coordinate 542,169,778 downwards.
GCCTTTCACGCCAAATGGAACATTTTCCTCAACCATATCTCTAAAACTCTGGACTTCCCCCCTGATACCTTCACTTTCCAGATACATGACCCCCCCCCCCCCCCCACTGGTGCAACCCCTTCTAAGCCATCTCCTGCCCAGGACTAGGACATTGATATCTGACCCCCCCCTAACCCTATTTCTCCTCCTCCTGCTCGCAACGAGTGGGCTGTCCACCCCCAGTTCCCCCTACGTAATGTTGTTTATTTTGCCGCCATGTATCTGCAGATGCTTGTTACATGTTTTGTTAAACTTGAAAATTTTAAATAAAAAAAAAAAAAAGAAATTGGATAGGCTGTCAGTACAGTAGCTGTGATCAGGTGTGATCAATTTTCAGTGATTGGCACCATAGCTTGTAGACTCTATAACTTTCACACAGACCAAATAATATACACTGATTTTGGTTCTTTTTAGCAAAGAATAGTAACAGTATAAATTTTGGTCAACATTTATGAAGGAAAATTACTTATTTCCAAAATGTTATAACAAAAACTAAGAAAAACAAAATGTTTTTTAAAAATGTAAGGCTTTATTCATTTGTGAAGATAGAAAATTCTGCGCTTTTGGACAAGGAATTGGCTGCAGCCAACCTCAAAATATAGTCCAAAAGGACCATATCAGTAAATATGGGGTAAGGTGAGGTAGGTGGCGCTGCCTATAGGTGATGAATAAATATGGAAAATATAGGAAGGAATGTGTCTTCGCACTGGACTATGTGTAATTTAAATAAAGTGCTAGTGTGCATGTACAAATATCAAATAACAGTACACAAAAATATATATGCAATGGAAACCAATATGGGTGATAAAAAAGAAGAAATAAAAAAGAAGAAATGTGAATAGATAAAGTGCAAAAGTGAAAGTGATTCACTGGTTTATAGGAGGAAAACCTGGATTAAATAAAGCTAAGTAAGCCACAAAATATATATAAAAATCAATAAATAAATAAATTGAAATGTATATAATAAATATTATAAATATATATAGACAGTGCTACAGTGAATGTATACACATATAACGTGCCAAGGTGTAATAACTTAAAGTGGTCACTGGAAAATAGCAATTATAAAAATCAAATGTAGGAAATTATTATTAATTAATTAATTGTAGGTGATATAGTGAAACTGATATGAAATAAATAATGATACAATAAATAAATGGTCAAAAGTCCATAAAGTGCTGGAAATTTGAAAACTGTGCTTCAACAATTCTGATGGGTGATATTCGGGGTGGTCCGAGTGCTAGGTGCCAGGTGAAGGAAGGGTGCACCCCTCCAATATATCCCACACTCACCAGAATTAGGGACCCCTACAGGGGTAATAAGCCTTAGGGTATTAATAAGTATCCTCTGTCAGGTGGTTTCTGTACACTGGACTCGTGGAGAAAGGGATCCCTAGATCATCTCATTCACTTTATGGACTTTTGACCATTTATTTATTGTATCACTATTTATTTCATATCAGTTTCACTATATCACCTACAATTAATTAATAATTCCTACATTTGATTTTTATAATTGCTATTATCCAGTGACCACTTTAAGTTATTACACCTTGGCACGTTATATGTGTATACATTCACTGTAGCACTGTCTATATATATATATATTTATAATATTTATTATATACATTTCAATTTATTTATTTATTGATTTTTATATATATTTTTTGGCTTACTTAGCTATTTAATCCTGGAAATTCTACCTATTTTAATGCTTTTAGTGTTTTAGGCAGTCTATTTAAATATATAGCCTTCATTAACGCACATTAACACACATAATGCCATAATGCACCGGATAAGCATAAATGGGTCCTCAAGTGTTATTCTGGCTATAGGAGGTTATCCATACAGGCCTGTAGTTACTAGTGATAACCTCTTTTTAAATGTTGGCACAACACAGCGGCAAACTAATGTTACCAAGCCAGTCACTCAAGGCTTTTTAGGAAATTAGAAGCAATGGCTTTTAAAACCAGAGCTCAATTCTTTAAAGCCATGTAGATGTAATGTATCTAGCCCAGTTGCCTATAGACCTTTATTTTGTCTAACCGTTTCTGGACTAGATCAGTTCCGTGCCAATGTAGTTTATTTAAAGCAGTGCTAAAACCGTCACCATTTTGGAAATGACACACATCGACAGTGACATTCGAATCAACTTGTAGTTCAGTCTCATTCCCAGAATATGGCTAATTACATGCACCTTTATAAGTCCTCTTGAAACTTCCAATAAGCAAATCAAATAAGCTGGAAAACACCAATGGATTCAATCATCCTTTTTTCCAAGCTCCTAAGAATTGCAAAGCTTTGAGTCATAAACTGTTTTTTTTTTTTTTCCAAGCAGACACACTTCAAAAGGCAGTGTAACAACTTTTAACACAGCCCTTTGAAGTGTGTCTGCTTGAGAAATAGTTGTGTGAGACCTAAAATGTAAGATTTCTGGAAGCGTTAAATAAAAGAAAAATACGTTTACATTATGTTTCAATTTCTTTGCTCCAACTGGGTATCCTTTTAAATATACAAAGTTACCAAACTCCTTATTGAGTTCCAGTATTGTGGTTTACATTAGGGGGTATAATATCTCAGATTTTCTTATTATTATCACTATTACTACTACTGTTAAGGTTTTAATATGGCATCGTGCTTGCGTACCCCTGAAAAATACTTTGTGTTGTCGACCCCTCTGTATCCCCATTCCCAGCATAATCCAGCAATGAGCAACAGACTTAGGGATAGTCTTGAATTAGAAAGATTAGTCTTGAATCTTAACACACATACAAAATAATGGCACTGCAACCCAATCATGCAATCAGGGCCTGCAAGAGTCTCTCTCACCACTCACCATGCCGCCCTGTTTGGAACAAGTGTACTCCTTGGGTGAAATAGAGACATTTTATTTATCCTCACCTGGTTGCCGACTTTATCTACATGGAAGTAGTCTTGAATCCTGACTATGGTGAAATTCCGCTCATGTAATGCTGTGGTTGCAGAAACCAATTACAAGGTTATGATACAATGATACATTAAGCCCAGTAGAATAGTCCTTCTCACGTTACTCTTCTGTGTGCTTTTGGGGATGTCGCGATTGGAAACCTTTTATCACATCTTGTGGATATGCCAAGTGGCTCCGTAATGCTGGACTGATATTTTTTCATTGCTTGCCACGTTTATGCAAGCCGGGATCATACTCAGAGCAAAGTATTCCCTCCAGTGTGTTAGGACACCTGATTTCATTAATGCCCAAATCTATTATTTTTCTTGCCCTCACTGTCATTAAGCGGATATAAAGTTCAGAAAACATGTACTCTATAACTGAAACCAGGTCTAGATCCCTGCAGAGAAGTTTGGGATTGTGATGGTATTCGTAGTCACTGGAGGTGAGGAGCAGATACTTAATGGTTTGAATTGCTTCAGATGGGACAGTAATATTTGTCAACCATATCTTCATTTTTTTTTTTTTCCCCAAATATCTTCATATAGAAATATGAAGATTTAATACCACCTTACACAGTGTATTCCATGTGCTTGCCATTGGCAGACTTCCCTATTATTGACTTAGAAAAAGTCAGTAAGTGACGAAACGTCAGGGACGTGGCCATACGACGTGCCTGGTGATTGATCGGGTGAGCGGCGGTGTCTCACCGGAGAGTCCTGGAGAGTCCTGGACCCGAATTCTGGTACATCACGCGTCCGGAGCAAGTGGGCACCCTATCCCCACTCTTGTTTATGATGTGCTTTGCATATTTATATCCCATGTACGTGCATATTAGTGAATTTTAAATGGAATAAACTAGTTCATACGTTATTGCACTAGTTGGCTCTCCTCTTTCTTTTATGGTTTATGTGGAGCGGCATCTTGAGAATCACCAAGGATCCATTATTGCCTATATCCTGTGCAGTGGTGCATATTCCAAAGCGTTATCAGCCCTATCCATGAGAGTGGAGGGCAAAAAGTAGGGTGAGTGTTCTAGCTGAGGGGAGTGGAGCACAAAGGTGGCAGACACTTTGTTGGTGTGTTTCTGTTCAGCTTACACTGGAATCTCACTGGATCCTAACATATCACTATTCTCCTATTATTGGACTTTTAGTTTTCCTACTATTGGACTTTTAGTTATACATTGATTTATCCATGTGTGTTTCACTGGAATTTTTACACTGATTTTTTTCACTTGATTTATTGTCCACTAATTAATTTTGGGATTGGATTTTCAGTGATTATTTGAACACATGTATGTATATATATATATATATATATATATATATATATATATATATATATATATTGTGACAGGAAGTCAGGTAAATCTGGGAATGTAGTCACTGAGAGGAGACACATTCCCACCTGCTTTGAAAAGTTCACTGATACTATAGGGTGTTGGCTGCAAAAAGAGCCAGCAGGAAGTTGAAAACCATTCAGCTGTTCAGAATGAGGAGATCAAGGCCTCTATAATTTGTCCAGAGAAAATCTATTGAGTGCTGCCTCCTGTCGCTGTGTGAGCTGGGAAGAGGAGGACAGACATACGTGTACCTCCCGACGCCGTGTGGGCATGGGAGAAGGACTGCTGCCGCCTGTCGCCGTGTGGGCTGGGAGAGGGGGACAGTCGGATGTGTGCCTCCCGACAAGCTGGTGAGCATGGGAGAAGACCCCCTACAGCGATGTGAAGCTAAGGAGGGTAACCACGAGTGAAGACGTCTCAAAGGTGAGAAGACAAAGTGTTCCATGTGAAGAGTGTGAAGAGTAAAGGATCCTGTTATAAATGAACATGTGCTGTGTGAAAGAAAACAAAGGGACATGTTCAATGGACAATGTTTGTGCTGTGTGAAAAGCAAACAAATGGACATTTGAGTGTCTGCTGTAGGATCAGCAGTGTCGGCCCAACAGTAGGTTGGGAAGACTTCTTAGGTAGGTTCCAGCGTGAGAAGGTAGCCGCCCACAGAGGCAAGGATTTATTTTGTCTTTTATTTTATTTTGGCTGTTTTGACGCTTGCAATTATGTGAAGTAAATTGCATGAATAAATCAGTCTTGTTTTCAACCTCTGCTCGGCTATCTCTCTGTGAAAACGCACCCCCAAAGGGGTCACCCATACGCCTACCACCGAGCTAATCCCTTACATATGGTGGAGGTATGCAGTGGGCAGAAGCAGCAAGATCCCTGCAAGGAAGTGCAAATGTTTGATGAACTTTATCTGGTGCATGAGATTGCACAATCTATGTGTGCAGGAGAGAAGATCCTGACAGAAAAAAAAAAAGTGTTTTAAAGAGACAGCGGTCTCAAAATTATTTGATGAACTTTGTTGTGTCTGGTGCAAGTGACTGCACAAACTGTGTGTGCAGGAAAAGAGATCTTGCAAGAGAGAGAAAAACTACATGTGTTAAAGAGACAGTGGTCTGAAAATTTTTTGCTGGACTGTGAAAAATTTGTTTGTGGAGTTATTGAAGATGGGGCGTTCAAAACGCCTGAAGAATGCAAAGATAGATGAAATGAGAGACCGGATTCTATGGATGGAGGGGATGCTACCGTCTGAACCAGCCCCATCCATGCCTAAAGAGAGTCTACTAAAGAGGAAGGGTGTTGTCCCTAGCAACACTGATGAAACTGCTATGGAGACGCAGTGTGCTCAGATGAAAAGTAAACCCAAAATGGGGGAGATGCTGAAACAACGGAGCTTTGCAGCTCAACAAAAGGCTCATCAAGAGAGCATGGCAGGCTGGAAACAGAGACGCCAGCAGCCAATGGAGGCCATCGGTTTGGAAGAAACCGAGTATGTGTGCAGGGCTGAGTTGGATGCCTTGCAACGGAAAATGGAAGAAAAGGAACAAGCCTTGGAATTGCTTAAAATGGAGCATAGAAACTTGCAGGAAACAAATGAACTACTCAAGTCTCATGTGTCACAGTGGGAAGAATCCACTGCTCTTCTTTTGGTCGAGTTGCAAAAACGCAGAGAGACTATAATGGAGAAAGATACCATCCTCATGGAAAAGGAAAGTGAAATTCAGACTTTGCAGAAGCAAAGTATGGCTGATATGTTGGAGTTGCGTAATCAGCTGGAAAAAAGTCTTCAGTCTTTGGGAGCTACAAAAATAGACCTGCAGGAGTCGCAGGAACAGAATGTTGCTCTGGAAGCGACATTGTCTCTCAGCGACAAAGAGAAAAGTGAAAGAGAGGCTAAATTACTGAGTACTGTGTATGAGCTCACTATTTTAAGCAATGTGGTAGATGAATGGCGTGCGGACTGTGAAAGTTGGAAAGGGGAAGCCCAACGTGTCCAGCAGCAGTTAAAGGAGAAAGAAGCCTGTGTGGCAGAATTACATTCTTATTCCCAGATGCTAGCCAATGAGGTGAAGGCTCTTATGCAGGGAAAAGAAGATTGTGAACATAAGAGGGAAAAAGTAGAGGCACAGCTTCTGGAATCGCAAGTCAAGGTGTCAGAAGGTGACCGATTGTGTGCTAAGCTGTCAGAGAAGGCAAACCGACTGCAGGTTGAGTTGGACAATGTTACAAATCAGCTTTCTCAAGCAGACAGAAAATCTAGAGAAATTGCGGAAGATTTTTCTATCTTGGAATCGCAGCTGCAAGACACGCAGGAACTCTTACAGGAAGAGAGGTGTAAAAGGCTGAGTTTTAGCACAAAGCTCAAACAAATGGAAGATGAGAAAAATGGCTTCCTGGAACAATTAAAAGAGGAGGCGGAAGCAAAGAAAAACCTATCAGAGCAAGTCGCAACATTGCAAGCTCAGATAGCGGATATGAAAAAACGCATGGAAGAAAGCGTTGGTTCATTACAGTGTGTTGAAGATGTGAAAAAGAAGTTTGATCAGATGCTTGGTGAAGAGAAGACTGTGTCTGCAAAATATGCAGAAGAACGCGCCCGTGCAGAAACGGAGGTGCGTGATAACGAGAGCAAAGCCCTGTTCTTGGCTCGCTCTTTGGAGGAAGCTCTAGAGTGTAAGGTTGAACTAGAAAGAGTTAACCAACAGCTGTGTACAGAAATGGAAGATTTGGTCCGCTCCAAGGATGATGTTGTGAAAAGAGTTCAGGAGCTAGAAAAGTCTAAGCGAGCCTTAGAACAGCAAGTAGAAGAGATGAAGATTCCGTTGCAGGAACTGGAAGAGGAATTCCAGGCAACAGAGGATCTGTCCTAAAGAGGGGATAGTGTGCCTGATGCAGTTTTTAAAAGGATCAGTGTTTTGGGGTCTGTCCTGAGTGAGCCTCAGAAATGTGATGACACGTGGCTTGAATCACCCCTTTGGAATAAACCGTTCCTTCAAAAACTTCAAGCATTGGAAAATGTATCATTAGAGCTTCAGCAAACAAAAGAGTTGTGTAAGAAATGTGATGATTTCTCAGTTCAGGCTGAAAACCTAGTGGAGAAAACTAAAGCGGAGAAAACTAAGGCTGTTGGTGAAAACGTGAAGCAAATGAATAAGTGCCTTTCAGGGAGTGTTTCCAAAATGGAACTGGTGAAAGACGGGTGGCAGAAGTTTGATCGTGATCTTGAGATACATTCCATGTGGAATTCAGATAGAGAAAAGGAACTAGGTGACCTTGAGCGGTCAAATAGTTCAGCAGAAAGTGCATTGAAGAAACCTGTAAAAGAATGTGTTGCAGTTCCATGCTTCTTCACTGATGCAGAGAGGAGGTCTATAATGGATACCACCCAGATCGCTGGGTTCAACTGTGTTGTTGCCTTTAACCCCTATGTTGGTGGAAGGAAAGTTGATGATGTTCTGGTTGGCTACTTCTGTGAAGAGTTTGGCAAGAAATATAAACTGAATATCAAATCAAATAGTAGGCCTTTACTGCGACTCGCTCAGGAGGGCGAAAAGTTTAAGAAGTTGATGAGTGCAAATGCTTCAGATCTGCCTATGAATATGAAATGTTTGAATGATATTGATATCTCTGGGAAAAGGAACAGGGGTCACTTTGAAGAAATGTGTGACAGCCTGTTGTCTCAATTGGAAAATCCTCTGCACAGCATCTTAGAGCAAGCAAAGCTCAAGAAGGAAGATCATTCCCTTTTACAACAAAAAGTCAATGATTGTGTACAGCTGTATGGAGAGGCAACTCAAGTCACAGAGGGATGTCAAGAGTCCCTACTTGGAACAAAGCTTAGTGAAGCAAAGGTTCTCAAAGTTTTGTGGAAAACATTTATGGATTGCAGAGAGAGGCGTCTTAAGAATGTTGAAGACATTAAGACTAGCCCAATTGAGTTGCCTATGGATCACGGTCCTCCATGGTGGATTGGACAGACGGTTATGAGGGACAAGCTGTCTGACATTTATGAGAAAGCTGTCAATGAAGATGACAGAAACGAGAAGGAGCAAAATTATGCCAAAAATGCAGTTGAAGAATGTGTATATGAGATGAGAGACAAACTGTGTGGCATTTATGAGAAATCTGTCAGTGAAGATGACAGAAACAGTTTCATCCGGAAGCTTGAGGATAATAGGAGGCTTATCAGTGAGTCAGCAGTGCCTGACACATGCGTGCCTGGAAATATGTGTCCCAACCCTAGGGTTGAAACAAGAGGGGGGGGTATGTGACAGGAAGTCAGGTAAATCTGGGAATGTAGTCACTGAGAGGAGACACATTCCCACCTGCTTTGAAAAGTTCACTGATACTATAGGGTGTTGGCTGCAAAAAGAGCCAGCAGGAAGTTGAAAACCATTCAGCTGTTCAGAATGAGGAGATCAAGGCCTCTATAATTTGTCCAGAGAAAATCTATTGAGTGCTGCCTCCTGTCGCTGTGTGAGCTGGGAAGAGGAGGACAGACATACGTGTACCTCCCGACGCCGTGTGGGCATGGGAGAAGGACTGCTGCCGCCTGTCGCCGTGTGGGCTGGGAGAGGGGGACAGTCGGATGTGTGCCTCCCGACAAGCTGGTGAGCATGGGAGAAGACCCCCTACAGCGATGTGAAGCTAAGGAGGGTAACCACGAGTGAAGACGTCTCAAAGGTGAGAAGACAAAGTGTTCCATGTGAAGAGTGTGAAGAGTAAAGGATCCTGTTATAAATGAACATGTGCTGTGTGAAAGAAAACAAAGGGACATGTTCAATGGACAATGTTTGTGCTGTGTGAAAAGCAAACAAATGGACATTTGAGTGTCTGCTGTAGGATCAGCAGTGTCGGCCCAACAGTAGGTTGGGAAGACTTCTTAGGTAGGTTCCAGCGTGAGAAGGTAGCCGCCCACAGAGGCAAGGATTTATTTTGTCTTTTATTTTATTTTGGCTGTTTTGACGCTTGCAATTATGTGAAGTAAATTGCATGAATAAATCAGTCTTGTTTTCAACCTCTGCTCGGCTATCTCTCTGTGAAAACGCACCCCCAAAGGGGTCACCCATACGCCTACCACCGAGCTAATCCCTTACAATATATATTTATTGATTTAATTGTTTGTTTATGTTGTTCACATATATTGTGTGCACTTTTTTGAGTTGATCGCTGCTAGGTGGGATTATTGTTATTTTTCACTTTTTTGGTATAGACTTCCCTATTGTTTGTGTATTGGGAGGGAATGGGGATTGTGCCTGTCTCATTGTTAAATGTTAATGACCTCACATTGTTCTGTCTGCCTTAAGATAAGCTTATTATGGGATGTATATGTGTATGTGGATTGGCTGCTAAGGGGGAGGGGGGATTGTCCCACAGTATATAACTTTGTGTACACTGTATGGGAGTGTAAAACTTTGTTTTCATTAGATTGTGAATGTCAGGGCCTGTTTTCAACAAGGTCCACCTGGGCAGTAACCTTGTAGGGGAAAACTGTATAAAAGTATGTTTCTTGTTCAATAAAGAGTTATACTTCACCCTCAGTCTAGAGTCCTGTTTCTCATTGGGGGAATATACTACAAGGGATTGCTATGTCCTTCATACTCCCTTGGATAATCACTAAGCTCTTGTAAGAGCTTGTAAGAGCTTGTTCCTGCTGCACTCTCTGGGGAAAGAGAGGTTCACCCACTGGAACCTGGAGCATTGTCGTAGGTTCAGGGTGGATAGGAGACTGTGAGACCCCAACCAAGCTGCGGCAGTTTGTGGGGTCTGAAGTGCTTACGGTGTCTGGTGGAGTGCTTGGAGCCCGCGGGAAGCACTAGGAGCATCCGTCAACGGAGGCGCCCTGTCGGGGTGCCGGTTGATCCGTTTCATTGGTGGCAGCAGTGGGATGGCATCCTAGGGCGAGGAGAAGCAGCAAGGAGACACCGGTAACGTTATTGAGCAAGCTAACACCCGTGCAGCGTCGCCATGGAAGAGGAATTCATAAGGAGGTTGCGAGAGATGCAGATACAGCACAGGGGACCAGTGTCATACCAGGTCCTGCTAGGATGGCATGATGCTGTGCGCTTGGATCTCTGGAAGGAAACACTAGCCCATGAGCAGCACCACCAGGGAAAATCCTCCCCTCTATCCAGAAAAGGTACTGGTCGCGGTGTTGATTGCGGGAGCTGTTTTTGGGAGATACAATGCACAAGGAGCAGACAGTTGAGTTAAGCAGGCTGGTCTGGGCAGAGATGCTGTTGGAAGAGAGCTATAGAGCCCTTTGGTAGCATGTATTCCAAACATGCCCTTGGATAGCGGATGACAGCCCAACGGAAGGCTTTGTGAAAAATCCCCCACGCAGCTTAAGGTTAAACTGCTTCTCCCCTAAGTGGTCCCGTGTCTTCTCACACTCCCTGAGACTGAATCATTTTTTTACAATGCTAGAATGCTTTGGCTTGTATACCTACCTCCACTATGGCCTTATCTCCTGAAGACCTACTCAGTCATTATGTGTCCCCATTTTTGCAGCATTTAGAATGTACCCACTGCTGGAAACATGTAAGCACCCCCTATCTGCCAGTTGTGGCTGTACCATGTGGCTAGGGCCTTACAGTAAATTGAGACACCCAAAACAAAATGAAAGATCTGTTCCATTTCAGATGCTTTTGTAGTCTCCAAGAGCAGATCTTTCTGTGTATGATGGTGGGTCCTAGACCGTGTCTTCTCCATTCTCTATTCTGTGAAACCCCCCAGGTGTCCAGAGCTCATTCCTGTGCAAGGCCCTACAAAATAGCATGGCTGCAAGCTAGGGCTTAATGATGTAACCATAAACTTGAAGCCCATGAAAAATGGAGGCCCAGATCCCTGTAGGGGTGCCCAGGGGCGAGAAGCACAGAAATATCCGCTATCTCGGTGGTCTCCTAAAGAGTACAACTACCATAATTCCCACAGAATCAACACTATGGTCTTGCCGTACGTTCTGTATTGTTGTTATGAAAAGGATGGCACTTAGATCTAGGTATGATATCTGTGTTAGATGATTGCTGAAGTTACTGCATGTTCTTACGAAATGTTAATGCACTATAAGTGTATGCCTCAAGTACGGATAGTCACTGCTAAAACCCTACAATTGTTGTTAATTTCTCATCTGCATTGCTATATGTTTACCTACTATAGATGCAACATGTTTGTAGCTTGCATGCTACCTGTTATGTAATGACTTGAAAAATTTAATAAAAACAGTTTGAAAAAAAAAAAATGGAGGCCCATGCCACTGGTGAGTGACATACTGAGGGGGAGATAATTCATTGCAATTAATATTTCACTAACCTAAACATACATTCAATAAGGAGACATTATAGTGACTCTGAGAACAGTTGCACATAGTTCCATGCAGTTGGCAATACAGTCTAGTATGCATGGCAATAATAATCCCAAATTATGGCTAATTCAAATTTAAGGTGCATAATATAGAATGTCCACATTCTGGCTATGACAGTCAGAAAATCTCATTAACTATACTGGGGGCTTGCTGTGGTGCCCACCTGTTATCAGTATAGAGTAGAAGATATTCCTGTTCAGATCTGAGGCCTAGTGCATCCCTTTCCCCAACTCTATCCTCTCTTAATATCTGCATGTGCTGCACACAGACTCAGACACTGAACTGCTCCTCCCAACCTATAGTGATAGGTCTAATATATTGAACACCACACATGACACACCACACATGACAAAAGGAGAGGTGACTATACCATGATGAGGACACCACCTTGCCAGCAGCTGACAATGCTGATTTTCTTGGTAAAATTGTAGGTGTCTGCCTCTAGCTTGTCACTGACTGAGAACAGTTAGATAATGTATTAAAGCAGAAAAAAAAACTGTTTTGATAGAAAAAATGCTTACAGGAAGGCTTCAATTTCACTTTGTATGTCACTTCTGTAGTATAAGCACCTATTACTTCTGATTGTACACTGGGATGCACATAGGGTTGCCACCTTTTTTTCAAGCCTAACCCATACACGTAAGCATTTTTATTTTTTTTTATATATAGTATACATAACAAATAAAAAACAAAATAAAAAAAAGTATAAATAGATGTAAAATCTGTATAACCTTTTTCAAAATTGTGCTGCACCAAAACATATTATACTTTGTTACCATATGTTTGGCTGCAGGTGAATGTGCTCATTCCATAGAAGTCCCATGCTGAGACTGAGGTGAGTTCTTAGTCTCAATGCAGGCTCTCTCTATTGCCCCCTGCAGGCTGGAGGGATGAGAATGCCTAATCCTCACTCCAGCTATCTTTGGGAGCCACAGTCCGGTCTGAATAAGGACGACTGAAAACTAGACATGTGATTCAAAACACAGAGTGTCCGGGTGAATGCTGAACAGGTGACAACTCTAGATGCACATGTGCAGCTCAGTGGTGCCAGGATTAAGTTACATCATCCCTTGCTGGCCAATCAAATGGTTGAAGACAAAGTGTAGATGTCAACAGCATTGATAAAATACAAGAGAGATTTCAATAGCCACATTGTGGGAAGAGGGTGATTTGAGAAGCTTGCATGCCATAATGTGAAAAAATGTGCAGTCACATGTTCTGCAAATCCAGTGCTTACCTGCTGGGATCTGCTGCTTCATGCTGTACACTGGGTCTTGCACCACAATCTTATTTTCTGACATTGTTGGCTGACTCTTTCCAGTTCAGGTGCCTGGCCTCTTGAGGGGACCATAAGGTCTGCCCTCCTCCAGCCATTGCATTGAAACAGATGCCCCCTGGTATGTGTTGTGTATATGCCAAGAGTCTTAATGAGTGGATGAGATGTCATTCTCACCAGGTGAGAATGGAGGCAGAGGGCAAGATAGAGCTGAAAAAAGTAAAAAAGTATTATAGATTGGATGGATTCCAATAAACTAAAGTCTAATATTGTTGAGGAGTTCTGCTTTAAAGCCAGAAGCAGCTGGACAACTTTTTCAGAAGAAGGGCAGCAGTGGCAGCTACCTTATTTAATTTCATGTACTGTGTAGAAAATTCTCCTGTGTATTCACAGGGGTTCATTAGGACAGAACCAGTGGTTGTGAAGCAGGGAAGGGGTGTATGGAGCTGTGATCACTGGAATGTTGCAAACTCAGGTACGTTATCACAATGTGCAAGTATGTTGCCCACATAAGAGAAAACAAAGGATATGTTGTTGTGTGCGATATGCATGTTTACAGAAAGCAAACTTGGAGACAATAAATAGGTCATAGAAGACCTATACAGAGGCAAACCCACATGGAAGAAAAATATATTTAAAATATATTTAAAAAAAAAATGTAATTTATGTGTCCCAAATATATTAAAAATATATTTGAAATGCTAAAATTTTGGCCATATTCAATAAATTTCTAAACATTTTTCCCTAAATATATTGGAAATATATTTTTCTTCCATATGGGAAAAACATTCAAGATTCTCACTGAATGTGCCCCTGTCAGTAAGTGTACGCAGTATTCCAGTTATCCAAGATAAAAATAACTAACTACTAAACTTTTTAGTTTTACAGCATTAAAAAAAAAAAAATAGTTTATGCTGTTTATGATTTTAGGTTGCTTCCGTGCTATCCAAAACACATGATCTAATCGGTTTTCAGTGTTCATTCTTCCAGTGGGAAATCTTGGCAAAATAGTTTATTTTGCTGAACATCTCAAGAAATATTTTGACCAGACAGGACTGAACATGAGCCTCACCCTACAGTGGTATCTCCACGCTAACCATAAAGCTATGGGAAAAAAGAGGCAATTATCCTGGACAAATTGTGACCTGAACATACTAGAACATTTTATAATTGCCCGAAGGGTTTCTGAAGTTCTCCCACTGAAATCTCCTTGTAAATAATTTAACTTAACTGATTTACTTCACTGGAGAATTTACCAGGAACAATTTTTAAAAGGCTGGGCCTGTCAAAAGTTCTTTAAATTAATTGGCTCTTTAACTTCTCGACAAATCAAATTAGATCACATTTCAACTTCAATTCTCCACTGTTCCAGCTTCAATTAATGATAGATCGGGATGTAGGATTGCCATAAAGTACAAGTATAAACCACTGTACCCATGCACGGTAACGCTAAGTGATTTTACCCACTGGCATACAGAAAATCTTTATGCAATTAGCAGTGCTAAATCCACTTCAGACAATCTACACTTGTGTTACAGCTGAGATGCGATTAGGCAAATAGCAATAAATAATCTCTGCCTACCTTGCAGTTAACCCCTTAGCTCATGTGTATTGGAGTCAATGTAAGGAAATTACTTCTATCGACAAAGCAGAGCTGTGTTCTGCACGGTGAAGCATTGCACTCTGATGCTAAAGGGAACATCATCAAATTGTCCAATATTTTCATATAGTTGTAGTTTTATTTTTAATGGTATAGTCTTGGTCAGCCTATGAAACCATAATCAGCAAAAGAACCACAGGATCCAGCATAGGCCTACAATAGATGTCAACATCCAGATGTCCATTAGAGTGGATGAGAGTTTAAAAGAGAACCAGTTATGACTGACTTTGCAAGTATACACGGTCTAATTACAGAACCTAAAGTAAAAGAAAAAAAATATGTGCTGCAGTACTTTTTTTTTTTTTTTAAATACAAGTGCACTTACCCCCCCCCCCTGCAAAGTCCCACAAATACCTGTTGAGCATGTCAGTAAAGTCCACTTGTATGGCCCTCCTAATTAGGCTGCTAGGTAAATTTAGTTTTTTGGCTCCTTCTGTAAACAAGGGAGTAGTGATTGTTTGGTCTGGTCCGTTCAGGGTTTGAACAAGCTGGTAGTTTGATTCTTTCCTCCTACCTCTACAAGAAGTTTCTAGAGCTTAGGGAGGGAGAATTCAAATAACTAGCCTGAATATTGATCAAGACCTAGCAAATCCCAGGGGAGATGTGCCTTGGTTGTGGCTGGGAGGTTTTTTAAATAATCTGGAGCCCTGGGGAGAGGGTCTTTCCCCAGGAAGGAGAGTTACAGAGAATTCCAAGCTTTAGGGGATTATTGCCTCTGAGACAGTCTGTAGACTGTGTTGCTGTTCTGAGAGGTCTCAGCAGTGGCAGAGCTGGAATCTTGAAGTGATTTGAAACTGGCTGCAGGACTGTACCAAAGGGGATCTACTCTAGAGATCGATCATCTCTCTCATTGGGTTGTGTTCGGAGGAGGCTGGAAGGTGGCAGCTATCTTTGGGACATAATGACCCTGAATTGATTTGTGATGACTGTGGGTGTCTTTGGGATATAAGTGCCAAAGGTTGCTTGGACTGAGACTGCTCTAATAGGGTCTTAGATATTGACCATTCCCCTGCAGCAGTATCCTGGACTATGAACTTAGAGAAAAGTGCCCTCTTGTACTGTCCAGTGTTCCTGGGATTGCACTGGGTACCAGCACCTGTGCAGTGGTGCAGGGTAACCAGATGCCATAGAGACTTGCCTCATGGTCCCCAGCTGTAAAGCCTTAAACTGTCCAATATTCACAGTTTCCTGAAGAGAAGACTGCCCTCTAATTGCTAAGTACCAAGCATTTTGGAGTAACCCATGCTCTAATACCCCTCCTATAACAAGTTCTAAAAGCAATAAATAAAAAAAAAGACAACCCCTAGACTGTTTATTGGATCCAGAGTGAATGGACTGTTGCTTGGGTAGATGGTGGCCTCTGTACTGTTTGGGAAAGAACTAGTTCAATCAGTAGCCCCGGTGGGTGTAGTGCTACATACCTAAAGCAGCTTTCTTTGATGGCGTGCAATAATAATGCACTGCTCCCAAATTCAGCACAGAGCTCCCACATCATCTACACTGCAATGGGATGAAAAAATGTTGCAGAGGGCATGGCTATCAACTTGATCACTGCTGATTCATAAGCCTAAGGCTTGTGAATCAGCACTTGGCCACATTTAGTCTTGACCCTTGCTTTTTGGATTGACAGCCCTGCCTTTGTTGCTGAAACCCTTCCACTGTGAGCTGCAGTGTCTCAAAGGGGGAGCATATAAGTCTCAAATAAAGGAGGAAATGATTCAGTCAAGAAAGACAAAGTATGTTTTTTTGCTTGTACATCAGATAGCAAATGGACATAGTATTTGTTTAAACTGTCATACAGGATCTTTTACTTGTACTGTAAATTTCAACTGTGCATGATTACTTATGAAATCAAAATTACCATACATGATGCAGCCTGTCACTAACAAGTCACCCCAGTAACAAAGCCAATTTATTATTATTTTTTTACTTCCTTTAACAGGTCAAGCTTTCCAGCAAAGTTACAGTTACAGAGGTTGGGACAAAACAAATAACACTGCTATGTGTACCTCTGAGGCACTTATCACACTCTTGTATTCAAATGGCTTAAACTTCAAAATATGGCAAAAAAAAAAAATAAACTGTTGACTGCCTAAAAATGTTACATAGTTACACAGTTGATGATGTTGAAAAAAGACGTCAGTCCATCCAGTTCAACCTATAATGTGTGTGTGTTTACTGTTAACCGTACATCATATACCCCTGTATGTTGTGGTCTTTTAGGTGCCCATCTAATATTTTTTTGAAACTATCGATGCTCCCTGCTGATACCACTGCTTGTGGAAGAGAATTCCACATCATTATCGCTCTGACAGTAAAGAACCCCTTACGTAGTTTTAGGTTAAACCGTTTTTCTTCTAGTTTTAGTGAGTGGCCCCATGCCTTATTGTATTCCCTTTCTCTGAAAAGTTTGTTCCTTATGCTATGGTAACCAGTACAGTATTTGTATATTGATATCATATCCCCTCATAATCGTCTCTTCTCTAGAGAGAATAAGTTCAATGCTTGCAATCTTTCCTCATAGTTGATGTCCTCCATTCCCCTAATTATCTTTGTTGCCCTTCTCTGGACTCTCTCCAGTTCCAGCACATCCTTTCTGAGGACCGGTGCTCAGAACTGGGCAGCATATTCAAGATGTGGCCAGACTAGAGTCTTGTAAAGTGGGAGAATAAATGCTTTATTTCTGGAGTGAATCCCCTTTTTTATACATGCCAGTATTCTGTTGGCTT
This sequence comes from Pelophylax lessonae, assembly GCF_965119305.1. Lineage (NCBI taxonomy): Eukaryota > Metazoa > Chordata > Amphibia > Anura > Ranidae > Pelophylax > Pelophylax lessonae. The sequence goes on along the minus strand of NC_138771.1, from coordinate 542,152,444 downwards.
TGCTTGCAGCAGCTTGGCATTGCATGTGGCAGGCGCAGCACTACAAAGTGCCTTATGCGCTGTGGCATTAGAAGAACTTGATCTCTCTGACTTCAGTCTAACCAGACTGTCTGTTACTCTATAAATTCCTCTAATACAGTTCTATGGAAAGCAGTAGGTTTAAAGAGCACACCAAACGCTTAAGATATCTTCTTTATTAACTTCAACTTTTCTTCATAGATAACAGTGACACTTTTACAGCAGACAGTCCATGTACAACATGTGCTGAATACAGTATAACAAATGGTGGATATATTTCTCTCTCTATTGCGGTTTGCTGTTTGAGTTTGTTTGCTTGGGTTTGGTTTTGAGTTGTTAGAGTTGTTTGGGTTTGTTCGATAGTTTGAATTCGATATAACTTTTGAAGTTTGATAGATTGAATTCAATATAACTTTTGAAGTTTGATAGTTTGGTGGAACTACAAGTGAACACATAACTAGTTCAGTATACAGCTCTAATCACATTACTAACAATAGGAACATGTATAACTGTTAATTACCTATTTTTGGCCACTTGCTTCCATAAAACTGCTCTGTGGATCTTTGTGTGTCTATTCAGTTCTCTTGCTCTGTAGTGGAATGAGAAGGTTGGCTGAAAGCATGAGGCTTCAGAGAAAAAAAATGAGTGTGAGATTGGCTGTGATTGGCCACAAACTCCTTATGGGTAATAAAGTTTAACTCTGTGCTTTCTGGTTTAAATTCTGCTGTGTCTGAGCTTACCTTACAGGCATATAAATGAATCTTACAGGCAAATTTCCTTTTGCTTCTGTGAACACAACATACAACTGTTATGTGACATCCAAACATGAAATCACAGTAAATAACTCTGCTTTTGTCTCTCACATATAAACATATGCACTGTATTGAGTTTATTAACAGGTCTAGCTGTATATACATGTAGGTCATATTAGCAACCTAGGACAGGTTCTAGCTGGCCAGCTACATTGCATGCCACTGCCAAGCCTTTTGTCCACTAGGACCCCCAGGTCCTTTTCCATCTTGGTTTCACCTGTAGCTTCCCCCCTAATGAGTAACTTGTGTTCGTATTTCTGACATTACATTTTTCAACATTAAACCTCATCTGCCATGTAGTTGCCCACCCCATTATTTTGTTTAGGTCTGCTTGTAAGGTTACAATGTATAGATGATATTGGCCTGCTTAGCTTTGTATCGTCCGCAAATACTGAGATTGTGCTGGATATCTCATCCTCTAGGTCGTTTATTAATACATTTTAGCAGGGGTTAGGATTTAATTTGATTGTTGTTTACCTAAAATCCACTAAAAGATTTACATTTCAGACTACTCTTTCCACAGAGTGGTGATGCTTCTGTTGATTATGTAAACAATTAGCATCATCCCCCTGTTTAGCCCTTCCCTTTAACAGGGTCTTTACACCAAGTGGTGGGGGGGGGGGGGGGAATTGGCTGTGTACATGACCACAGTGATTGACTGTCACAGTGGTCACATAATTGGAAGCCGGTCTGCCAGCTACCAATCATTACCACAGATTAAGATCTGTCTTTAAATGCTTGGTCACTAAGCTGGGAGCCCACATTGAGTAGCAAGAGCACTCTATTTCACACTTACACTCTTATCTATTAACTGCTTAAAGTGGGGTTCCACCCTAAAATACAACATTTCGCCATCTTCTTCCTCTCTGTCACCTGTAAAACAATTGGATAATCAAACTTTTTTTTTTCTTTACTTACCTTGTTTTAGAAGAAAATATACTCATCTTACTTCCAGTTCCTCTCTCTTCGGCCGTGGCCCGCGCCGTCACTTCCTGCTTGCATTGATTCCTGGGAGCTGAACGTCATCGCTCCCAGGAATCAATGCGCCTGCCCCGGCCCCGCCTGCATGCCCAGAAGCTGTGCAGGAATGATGTGCCTGCACCGGACATGATGAGCGGTGCAGGGCATTCTGGGATGAAGAGGACACAGAAGAGGACGCCGCTGCCCACACCTGAGATGGCAGCGCTGGACAAGACATTTTCAAGGTAAGTATTTCTACTTAAAGGTAAGTGTGACCTGGGACAGTTCAGAGGCTATCCATTGTGGAATGCAGTAGCCCTGACTGTCCCGGGGTATTTTTATTAAAAAAAACTTTCCGAGGGTGGAACTCCGCTTTAAGATCCACCCTATAGCAGTTTCTGCTACAGGGTAGCGCCTCTGTGCTGGATCACATATATAATATGTGATCTGGCACTTCCAGGTAGGGGGGCGTGCATGCGCACTGCCGGTGGCTCACTCCCACTGTGATCACACACAGCGGGAGCTGAGTGGTGGGTACTTTGGACTCAATGTCCGCCAGCACCTGCTGATCATCGAGCAAGAAGGCAGAACGGCTGTCTGCCTATGTAAACAAGGCAGATCGCCCTTCTGATTGGAGGGAAAGCATGCATGGATCCTGTGTCTCTGCAAAGCACGGAGTAGGATCCATGTCTTGTAAAAGCACCTCCCACAGTGTACTAAAGCACTCGTTATGCAGACAGTTAACCCTTTGATTGCTCCTGATGTTAACTCCTTCCCAGCCAGGTTTATTAGTACAGTGACAGTGGATATTTTTAGCACTAATCACTGTATTAGTGTCACTGGTCCCTAATTAGTGTCAAAAGTGTCAATGTCAGAATGCCTGCCGCATAATTGCAGTCCTGCTATAAATTGTTGATCGCTGCCATTACTAGTTAAAAAAAAAAATAAATCCCATAGTTTGTAGATGCTATACATTTTGCTCAAACCAATCAATATACGCTTATTGGGATTTTATTTACCAAAAATATGTAGCAGAATAAATATTGGCAGAAAGTAAAAAAATATATATATTTTTTTAAATTGTCAGTCTTTTTTTGTTTATAGCGCAAAGAATAAAAAATGCAGAGGTGATCAAATACTACTAAAAGGAAGCTCTATTTGTGGGGAAAAAAGGACATCAATTCTATCTGGGTACATCATCCCATGACCACACAATTGTCAGTTAAATTAACACAGGGCCGTATTGCAAAAAATGGTCTGGTCATAAAGGGGGGTAAATCTTCCAGGGGTCAATTGGTTAAGCTCTGGTGGGAGTATCCGTTCCTTATACACCTTATACACCTTCCTTCCATGCACCTTCTGGCCCTCCAGGATCACACCATCAGTGATTCCCAATGTTTCGAGATATAGAGAAAGCACAGCATATTATCCTCAGCAGACCGTGCTACCTCCCATCCCTCTACTCTCTTCTAGTGATGGGCATTAAGTTGAAGTCAAACATAAGTTTGACTTTAACATCGGTTGTTCATTTATTCACAGAACACATGAACATATGGGGCGAATCACCCGCCGATGAGCGCCCCATAATGCACTGCGCAATTGCAGTGCATTTAGTGCTTGTCATTGGCCAAAGCATGCGCCTGACCTGTATGCGTTGGCCAATAACAGCACAATATCCTGTCATTGCTATGATTGGAAAAAGGCAGGCCAATCATGGCACAGGGGCTAAGTCCACGCCCCACACTATATAAGGCTGCTGCTGACAGTGCAGCCCCATATAGCATGTTAGGGCAGGCCCGGATTGGCTAATCGGGAGCACCGGGAGAATTCCCGGTGGGCTGGTCAGTTTTTTTGACCACTAGGGCCGTTGTCATGGCCAGGGGTGGACTGGCCAAGTTGCCTGGGGGGCCCCACGCAGGGTGGCAATTTCCCCGATCTGATCCCCCAGGACACCGCAGCAGCACCTTTAGCGTGCACTAGACTGGTTGCTAAGATGGCCAGCCGCCTGGCGTCTAGCAACCAGTGACGTGCAGAGAAGAGGACCCAGAATGCACGGCGGAGGAGGATCTTCCTCGTCCTCCTCTGCGTCTATTGGAATGTGTGGCATGTGGCTCCACCCACCTCCTCCCTGCATCTTCACTGTGCGGCCGACAGGAGCGGGGACTGTGGGTGGGAGGAGCGAAGGAGGAGAGGCGGCACCCAGGGACAGCTAGCAGCTTTTTTTAATGCAGGAATAATGGCTTTTTTTTCAGCCAGGACCTTCGGCGCTGCCTCCTTGCATTGCCGCTTACTACAGTCACTTATAATCACAGAAGCCCAGCTTCTGTGTTTTATAAGTGACAGCAATCTCGGCAGCACGCTCAAAACCCTCCCTGCTCTTCCTGCATATTCAACAGAGGAGGGGGTGTGGCAGGATGAGCAGGGGGCGTGGCATGACGAGAAGGGGCGGGGCACATAGCTCTTGCCTCGAGCCTACAGCATCACAAGAAGCCCGTGGCATCAGCCTGACCTGACCTGTAAGTTACAGTCTATTCTTTTCTGTGGGGCAGAGGACAGGGAGGGGAGCCCTGTACTGCACTGGGCAGGGAGGAGAGAAGAGATCTGTAATGGGAGGGAGGGGGCAGACATTTTGGAGAGAGCTCTGTACTGGGGGGGGGGGGGGGTTGACCTGTGAGATATGCACACTTGCCCTCTGTACATAGCATAAGCTGTCCAACACAAACCTGGCAATTTTTCAGAAATAACAAAAAGAACAATATTATATATTACTTTGCAGTGAAGTGACAGTGCTAACCTACATACACATATATATGTATATACTCAAGATCCTAAATAATCTTCCAAAAAGCATGTATAATAGTGAAACAGAAAACATACTATAATATCCTTAATATGCAAAATCAATCAATACAATGTGTGAGAAATAGAACGGCCATCTGTAGATCAGCAACTGTGTGTCAGGAAGCCCTTACAAAACACCTCCATGTGCAATGAAATTTTAACCTATTACAGGTTATATTGTTCCTTTTGTATTTTTGTTTATAGTCAGGTGTGGTTCCACTCAAGATGTATGCTCCTCTTCCGCTGAAAAACACTCCGCTGGGGAATGAGTACGCAAGGTATGAAAGAATAGGCTTTTAGCATAGTTGGTCTTAAAAATTAGGTATTTTAAAAATATTAAAAACACTTACATTTGTAGGTAGTGCGATCCTGAACCCTGACCTCTGTAGGTAGTGCGATCCTTAACCCTGACCTCTGTAGGTAGTGCGATCCTTAACCCTGACCTCTGTAGGTAGTGCGATCCTGAACCCTGACCTCTGTAGGTAGTGCGATCCTGAACCCTGACCTCTGTAGGTAGTGCAATCCTGAACCCTGACCTCTGTAGGTAGTGCGATCCTTAACCTTGACCTCTGTAGGTAGTACGATCCTGAACCCTGACCTCTGTAGGTAGTGCGATCCTGAACCGTGAACTCTGTACGTAGTGCAATTCTGAACCCTGTAGGTAGTGCAATCCTGAGCCATGCACTCTACACATAGCACACTCCTGAACCCTACCCTCTGTAGGTAGTGCAATCCTGAACCGTGCATTCTATATGTAGCGCACTCGTGAACCTTACCCTCTGTAGGTAGTGCGATCTTGAACCGTGCACTCTGTACGTAGTGCACTCCTGAACCCTGTAGATAGTGCAGTCCTGCACCGTGAACTCATCACATAGCACACTCCTGAACCCTGCCCTCTGTAGGTAGTGCGATCTTGAACCCTGCACTCTGTACATAGCGCTCTCCTGAACCCTGCCTTCTGTACGTAGTGCAATCCTGAACCTCGCACTCTGAATACAATGTACTCCTAAACACTGCACTCTGCACGTAGTGCACTCTGTACGGAGCACAATCCGGAACCCTGCACTTTGTACATAGCACAATCCTGAACCTTGCACTCTGTATTCAGTGCACTCCTGAATCTGCACTCTGAATGTAACGTACTCCTGGGCTCTGCATATAGCATACTCCTGAACCCTGCACTCTGTATATAGCACAATTCTGAACCCTGCACTCTTTATCTAGCACAATTCTGAACCCTGTACTGAAAATTCAATGCACTCCGGAACCCTGAACCCTACACTGCACACTATATACAAAGCACACTCCTGAACTCTGCACTCTGTGCTTAGTGCACTCCTCAACTCTGTACAAAGCACACTCACACTCCTCAATTCTGCACTCTGTAGGTAGTGCACTCCTCAACCCTGCAATCTGTACATAGCGCACCGCTGAATTCTGCACTTTGTACGTAGCACATTCCTCAACTCTGCACTGTTCACAATGCACTGCTCAAACTTGCACTCTATGTGTAATACATTTCTCAACTCTGCATTCTGTACATAACGCCCCCTAAACTCTGCACTTTGTGCATAATAAGCTGCTAAACCCTGTACTCTGTATGTATCACACTTCCCTCTTTCTTTCCTCTCCCTCTCTCTCTCCTTCCCTCTTTCTTTCACCCCTCCTTCTCTCACTCCCTGAATGAATTACAAGGCTGTAGAGAACAGTGCGCCATTGCAAACTTATATTCTGAGGTTTTAATATTATTATTTTAATATAGTGAGTCGTGAACTTAAGTGGGCTGGTCTAAGGCATGAAACTCCAGGGCTGAAAATGAGTCCCACTCCGGCCCTGTGTTAGGGTGAGATAGGAGTGAGATTAAGCAGGTAGTGGATTGTGTGAGTTATATTGTAATTTATCAGCCAGTGCAGTATAGATATATCAACCAGTGCAGTATAGAAATATCAGTAGAGCAATATATATCAGTGTCCCTGTTAGGGAGATTCACCCTCTCTATTTTTCCTGTTTACCATTATCATTGAAAGTGAAAGTAAAAACAATCCCAAATTTTGGATTGTCCCCAGAGAATTCTTAGAAGGGAAATCTTCTAAAGGGGACACTAGTTCTCGTGGCCTGGGGGTCCCCAAGAAATTCTCTTAATTTGCAGGGATTTTCTCTCACTGCCTGTTTGGCTATGGGACAGGAAGTGAAGGGAAATCTCTGTAATGGAACACAGATGGTAAAAAAAATATAACAGGGGTTATAACTCTCCCTTGCTCTATCCAAAATGAAAATAATAATAATAATAATTTTGCCTATAGTTCTATTTTAATATCTTAAATACATCTACCAGATATCAGTGTAGGCCTGCAAGTGTGTGCTGATTACAAGATTGAATGCACAGAATGACAAATCCTTGGCATGTACAGCAGGAAACTGGTATGTAAATCAACTGTGTATTTAGCTGTTTGCCAGGAGATATGCCCTCAAGCGGTACTGAAATAATGCACTGTATATATTGTGTATATATATTTATATATATACAGTGGGTATGGAAAGTATTCAGACCCCCCTTAAATTTTTCACTCTTTGTTATATTGCAGCCATTTGCTAAAATCATTTAAGTTCATTCTTCTTCCTCATGAATGTACACATAGCACCCCATACTGACAGAAAAACACAGAATTGTTGACATTGTTGCAGATTTATTAAAAAAGAAAAACTGAAATATCACATGGTCCTAAGTATTCAGACCCTTTGCTGTAACACTCATATATTTAACTCAGGTGCTTTCCATTTCTTCTGATCATACTTGAGATGGTTCTACACCTTCATTTGAGTCCAGCTGTGTTTGATTATACTGATTGTACTTGATTAGGAAAGCCACACACCTGTCTATATAAGACCTTCCAGATCACAATGCATGTCAGAGCAAATGAGAATCATGAGGTCAAAGGAACTGCCTGAAGAGCTCAGAGACAGAATTGTGGCAAGGCACAGATCTGGCCAAGGTTACAAAAAGATTTCTGCTGCACTTAAGGTTCCTAAGAGCACAGTGGCCTCCATAATCCTCAAATGGAAGACGTTTGGGACGACCAGAACCCTTCCTAGAGCTGGCCGTCAGGCCAAACTGAGCTATCGGGGGAGAAGAGCCTTGGTGAGAGAGGTAAAGAAGAACCCAAAGATCACTGTGGCTGAGCTCCAAAGATGCAGTCAGGAGATGGGAGAAAGTTGTAGAAAGTCAACCATCACTGCAGCCCTCCACCAGTCGGGGCTTTATGGCAGAGTGGCCCGACGGAAGCCTCTCTTCAGTGTAAGACACATGAAAGCCCGCATGGAGTTTGCTAAAAAACACCTGAAGGACTCCAAGATGGTGAGAAATAAGATTCTCTGGTCTGATGAGACCAAAATAGAACTTTTTGGCCTTAATTCTAAGCGGTATGTGTGGAGAAAACCAGGCACTGCTCATCACCTGTCCAATACAGTCCCAACAGTGAAGCATGGTGGTGGAAGCATCATGCTGTGGGGGTGTTTTTCAGCTTCAGGGACAGGACGACTGGTTGCAATCGAGGGAAAGATGAATGCGGCCAAGTACAGGGATATCCTGGACAAAAACCTTCTCCAGAGTGCTCTGGACCTCAGACTGGGCCGAAGGTTTACCTTCCAACAAGACAATGACCCTAAGCACACAGCTAAAATAACGAAGGAGTGGCTTCACAACAACTCCGTGACTGTTCTTGAATGGCCCAGCCAGAGCCCTGACTTAAACCCAATTGAGCATCTCTGGAGAGACCTAAAAATGGCTGTCCACCAACGTTTACCATCCAACCTGACAGAACTGGAGAGGATCTGCAAGGAGGAATGGCAGAGGATCCCCAAATCCAGGTGTGAAAGACTTATTGCATCTTTCCCAAAAAGACTCCTGGCTGTATTAGATCAAAAGGGGGCTTCTACTAAATACTGAGCAAAGGGTCTGAATACTTAGGACCATGTGATATTTCAGTTTTTCTTTTTTAATAAATCTGCAACAATGTCAACAATTCTGTGTTTTTCTGTCAGTATGGGGTGCTATGTGTACATTCATGAGAAAGAAGAATGAACTTAAATGATTTTAGCAAATGGCTGCAATATAACAAAGAGTGAAAAATTTAAGGGGGTCTGAATACTTTCCGTACCCACTATATATATATATATATATATATATATATATATATATATATATATATATATATATATATATATATATATATATATATACAGTATACTGTATATATGTACTGTGTGTGTATATATATATGTATATATATATATATATATATATATATATATATATATATATATATATATATATAATAATAATAACAATAATAATAAAGAGAGATGCGGGACTGAAGATTGCAAATGTTTTTTATCTATTTAGGTGGAAAAAATTATGTTTATCTTTTAAATTTGAATAATACATTTTTGTATTTTATCATTACATTTTGTTATGAGTTGTGCCTCAAAAATCGTGCCTTCTTAGAGTTTGACCTGATCAATAGTTTCTTATTATAACAGGGGTTTTATCCAACTTGCCGAGATTTCTTACCTGAGGCTTTGTATTTTTTTACCTTAAACTGGTGTAGCACCCTACAGGTAGGTGCTTGGTAAATGTATATTGGGCTTTGTCTGCCTAACAGCATGGCCATGATTTCTTTTTGGTAGAGTTTCATGGATTCCAGATGTGTCTGCTGAAAGGGGAGTCTCCCCACTGGCTCTGTGAGAGGCTTCTCATAGGGCAGTGGAGGAAACCCAATCAGGGATACATTCAGGCTTGTAACTACCCCAGAAGGCAGATTCTGTTGCAAAGGATTCTGGGAGTGGGTATAAGTTTGAGGGAGAGCATGACTCATTGTCTTTGGCAGGAAGCAGAGTCCCAGGAGGGAGAGGACAGCTGTCTCTCCTCCTGTCAGAGGAAGCGGATGTCTCGGGTGCTGCCTGAGAATCCGGGAAGTACTGAGTTGAGCTGAGGGGATCCGGTGTGCCGAGAACCAGCGGAGAGCCAGAGGGGTCCAGTCCCAGGAAAGCCTACACAAGTCGTGAGTACTGAGGATTGCCCCTGGGGGTCTGCCTAGAGTCAGTGGGGACCACTCCGGAGAAGGTTCCAAAGAGTCAGTATCAGGTATCAAGTGCTGGAGGCCAATGGAGAGAGGGCTTCCCTTGCAGCTAAGTGCCAAACTCCCCTGGAGATGAGACAGGAGGAGTTAGGCCCAAAGTCGCACAGGTCACCTGCAGAGTTGCTTGCAGAAACGGGTTCAGGAATACCACTGTGGTGCTGCGGGGTTACTGCAGGCAGGTGGCACCTGTGAGATGAAGCAGGTACTTAGGATCGCTGAGACAGAGGGTGGTTGATTCAAGCCGAGGTTCGATGCCAGGTGGGTAGCGGAGGAGACAAGGTCAAGTGGTAGCCAAGGTCTGGACAGGTAGCAGGCAGAGGAGATCCGTTAAACAAGCCGAGGTCAAAGTCAGGAAGCAAGCTGGAGATGGAGGTGTAACAAGCCGAATCAGGAACCAGGAATCACAGGAAACAGGAAACAGGATGTTGGTAGAAGCTGAAGATCAAACAGCACTTAGAGAAGGGCTGGCTTCCTTATAAAGGCCCAGGTAAGGGGCTGACAGAGTTGCTGGGTCCTAGAGCCCTTCTCCTATTCTGACGGACACTGGGTCCTAGAGCCCTCCTGCTATTGGTACCCTGACAGTGCCCCCCCCAATGGGCAGCCTCCGGATGCCCAACCGGGCCATCTTCCTTGGATATCTGGCATGAAATTCCTGAAGGAGTCTAGGGGCATGAATGTTGATCTTTGGTTCCCAAGAGCTTTCTTCGGGTGGATACCCCTTCCATTTGATCAGATATTGGATTTGCCTGCCTTGTTTCCTGCAATCCAATATTGACTCCACCTCATATTCTGTTTCTTCACCAACAGTTACTGATGGTGGAGGAAGTTCCACTCTCCCAGGAAATGGATCTGAAATGGCCGTTTTTAGGAGAGAGGCATGAAAAACTGGGTGAATCCTATAAGAATCCGGTAGGGATAATTCAAAAGCCACTGGGTTTACCTCTCGTTTAATTGGAAACGGACCAATGTATTTAGGCCCTAGCTTCTTCGATGGGCAAGGCAGTCTCAGATTGGCCGTAGACAGCCATACCTCATCCCCAATTTTAAAGGAGGGATTCCCCCTGCGTTTCTTGTCAAAAAATTTCTTGTAGTCGGTTTGAGCCTTCAGTATGCATTCTTGAAGGGTTTGATAGTTTTGCTGTATAAAAGCAAGTCTGTCCTGGACAGCAGGTACTGCAGATTCGAATATAGCGTCAGGCAAGGCAAGTGGGTGGAATCCATAGTTGGCCCAGAATGGAGACTGGTTTGTGGCTGAGTGTAGTGAATTGTTATAAGCAAACTCCGCAAATGGAAGCAACGAGACCCAGTCATCCTGTGAAAAGGCTGAGAAACAGCGGAGGTACTGCTCCAAGGTTTGATTCATACGCTCTGTTTGTCCATTGCTCTTAGGATGGTATGCTGATGAGAGGCAAAGTTCTATTTTCAGGGCATTACACAGAGCTCTCCAAAACTTGGAGGTAAATTGTACCCCCCGATCAGAAACAATGCTTCCGGGAAAGCCGTGGAGTCTCACAATTTCCTTGAGGAAGATGTGGGCAGTCTCAGTTGCTGAAGGAGTGCCTACCAATGGTAGAAAATGGGCCATCTTCGACAGGCAATCCACCACCACCATAATGGCAGTAAAACCCTCCGAGGGCGGAAGCTCCACAATAAAATCCATTGAGATACCTTCCCATGGACGGTTAGGAATAGGTAAGGGTCTCAGTAGTCCCCAGGGCCTTGTCTTGTCTCCCTTGCTACGTAGGCACACAGAGCAGGATTTAACATAGGCTCTACAGTCTCGACTAAGGTTGGGCCACCAGAAGGACCGTTGGATGAGCTCACTTGTTTTACGAACTCCAAAGTGGCCGGCTAACTGGTGGTCGTGGTACGTCTTGAAGACCTGAAGCCTTGCCTCCTGAGGCACGAAGACCTTATCCTGGTGCCAGAGTAATCCATCTTGTTTCCTTAACGAGACCTGCTCAGATTCAGGGCATGAAGCAGAGGCTCGTTCAATGACCGATTTCAAGCTGGGTTGAATCAATAAAAAGTTCTGGGCTGAAAGAATAGTGCTCGGTGGAGCAGGTTCTGTGGATTCAGGGAACATCCGGTACAAGGCGTCTGCCTTCCCGTTCTTGGATCCTGGTCTATAGGTTAAATGGAAATTGAATCGTGAGAAGAATAATGCCTATCTAGCTTGTCGGGGTCTTAGGCGTTTGGCGGATCTCAGATACTCTAAGTTTTTGTGGTCCGTAAAAATCATGATCGGGTGATTGGCGCCCTCCAATAGATATCTCCACTCTTCAAAGGCCACTTTAATAGCCAGAAGCTCTCGGTCACCTACGTCGTAGTTTCTCTCAGCCTGGTTTAATTTCTTAGAGCAGAAGGCTACTGGGTGTAGTAGAGCTTTTGGGCCCGTCCGCTGAGAAAGCACGGCTCCCGTCGCCACTTCAGAAGCATCTACTTCAAGAACGAAAGGAAGCGCTGGGTCCGGGTGTTGCAGCACCGGAGCAGAGGTAAACAAGGTTTTGAGTTTTTCAAAGGCTACTTGGGCTTCCTGATTCCAGAGGAAACGGGTGTGGAGACGTGTGAGTTGAGTAATTGGGGCGATGATAGTGGAGAAGTCCTTAATAAATCTCCGGTAAAAATTGGCAAAGCCTACAAATCTTTGGACTCCCTTTCGGTCTGTAGGTGCAGGCCAGTCTAGGATTGCTGTGACCTTCTGGGGATCCATAGAGATTCCCCCAACGGAGATTATGAGGCCCAAAAATTGAATAGATTGTTTTTCAAAATCGCATTTCTCGGCCTTGGCATACAAACCGTGCCTGCGGAGGGTACTCAATACCTTCATGACGTGGATTCGGTGGAGCTCGAGAGAGGGGGAGAAGATCAGGATATCATCCAGGTAAACGATCAGAAATAAGTCAAGGTATTCTCGGAATATATCATTGACCAGGTGTTGAAATGTTGCGGGGGCGTTGCATAACCCAAATGGCATTACGAGGTATTCGAAGTGGCCAAAGCGTGTTCTGAAGGCCGTTTTCCACTCGTCCCCCTCTCTGATGCGAACTAGATTATAAGCCCCTCTTAAGTCCAGTTTTGTAAATACCCGGGCCGCTCGAAACCTCTGGAACAACTCCGGAACGAGGGGAAGAGGATACCTATTCTTGATGGTAATTTTGTTGAGCTCCCGGTAGTCGATGCAGGGTCTGAGGGAGTGGTCTTTTTTTTCAACAAAGAAGATGCCTGCACCAGCAGGTGAGGAAGAGGGACGAATGAAACCTTTGGCTAGGTTCTCATCTATGTATTGTCTGAGAGCCTCCAATTCCACCTCGGACAAAGGGAAGATGCGCCCGAAGGGAATTTCCGCTCCAGGGAGCAATTCAATAGGACAGTCAGATGATCGGTGTGGAGGCAAGGTTTCGGCTTTCTTTTTGTCGAAGACGTCAAGGTAGTCATGGTAGACTGAAGGGACTACTAGACTGGTGTCTGTTGCTGGTTGTATGGTCAGGCAGGTATGGGGGTTGGTTAGCGTGGGGATACCGCAATGCTGGCGGCAGTAGCTGGATGAGAAGGTGACCTCCCCTCGGGACCAGTCCACTGATGGGTTGTGGGCTTGTAGCCATGGGATTCCAAGAATAGCTGGAAAAATTGGAGAACTGATCACATCAAAACAGAGAAGTTCCTGGTGCCCTGTGTCTGTGGTTGTGAGAATAGGGACTGTTTCTTGGGTAACAGGTCCTGAACTAGGTTGACTTCCATCAGCTAGGTGTATGTCTAGTCTTTGATCCTTGGTAGTCAGAGGAATGTGCAGGTCTTTAGCCAGGTTGATGTCCAGGAAGCAGCTGCAAGCTCCAGAGTCAATTATTGCCCGCAGTTTGACCTCCCTTCCAGCCACCTGCAGAGAGATGGGGAGAATAATGTGAGTAGATAGTGACCCGGACAGCTGAAGATATGTAGGGTACAGGTGCCTGGACTTACTTGGCCGAATCGGACAGTTGCGAAGGTAGTGTCCTGATGCTCCACAGTAGAGACAGAGATTGTTTTGCCTCCTGCGTCCTCTTTCTTCTGGGGTTAAAGCGGGTCGAAGCAGACCAATCTGCATTGGTTCTATATTGGAGGTATTTAGAGGAGCAGCGGCAGGAAGTGTTGGAGCCGGGACCTTGGGCAGTACCCAGGTTGGCCGAAAGGTCTGAGAACGCTCAAAGCGTCGCTCCCGCAGACGCCTATCTAGCTGGATGGAAGTTTGGATCAGAGTCTCTAGCGTGGCGGGAGCTTCAGATCTGGCCAGCTCATCCTTGATTGTTTCAGATAGGCCTAAACGGAATTGATACTTCAAAGCTGCATCATTCCATCCGGTATCAGCTGCCCATCTACGGAACTCCCCAATGTAATCCTCTACTGGTCGTCTTCCCTGCACCTACATATAAAGTAGCCATGGCTTCAAAAAACATGGAGACTGAGTTCAGCACCTCATCCTGTCGTTCTAGGAGGTTATGGGCCCAGGATTGTGGTTCATCAGATAGAAGGGAGATGATGAACCCCACTCGGACAGTTTCTGAAGCGAAGGTCCTAGGTTGCAGGGCAAAGTAAAGTTCGCAGGCATTCCTGAAAGCTCTGAACCTCCGCCGGTCCCCTGAAAAACGCTCAGGAGTGAGAACTCTGGGCTCTGGAGAAGGCAGTACCACAGCGGGTGGAGAGGCAACAACTGATGTGGAGGGCGCTGGTGTAGAGGCGGGGCTAGAGGCTTGGTTGGATTCGGTGGAAGTCATGGAACCTGTGAGGGCATGGAACCGCCCCTCAAGTTGGAAGTAACCCTCCTGCAGATTTTTGACTGCTTGTGTCAGAGCCGCCATCTGCTGACATAGGGTTTCAAGTGCAGAAGCACCTCTCTCGGCCTCAGACATCCTGGCTGTTTGATACTATCAGGTATCAAGTGCTGGAGGCCAATGGAGAGAGGGCTTCCCTTGCAGCTAAGTGCCAAACTCCCCTGGAGATGAGACAGGAGGAGTTAGGCCCAAAGTCGCACAGGTCGCCTGCAGAGTTGCTTGCAGAAACGGGTTCAGGAATACCGCTGTGGTGCTGCGGGGTTACTGCAGGCAGGTGGCACCTGTGAGATGAAGCAGGTACTTAGGATCGCTGAGACAGAGGGTGGTTGATTCAAGCCGAGGTTCGATGCCAGGTGGGTAGCGGAGGAGACAAGGTCAAGTGGTAGCCAAGGTCTGGACAGGTAGCAGGCAGAGGAGATCCGTTAAACAAGCCGAGGTCAAAGTCAGGAAGCAAGCTGGAGATGGAGGTGTAACAAGCCGAATCAGGAACCAGGAATCACAGGAAACAGGAAACAGGATGTTGGTAGAAGCTGAAGATCAAACAGCACTTAGAGAAGGGCTGGCTTCCTTATAAAGGCCCAGGTAAGGGGCTGACAGAGTTGCTGGGTCCTAGAGCCCTTCTCCTATTCTGACGGACACTGGGTCCTAGAGCCCTCCTGCTATTGGTACCCTGACAGTCAGCTAGCTGTAAAGGGGGTGCCTAGTCAGAGGACCCTGAAGTGATAGAGGGAGTACCTAGGTTGAGGACCCTGAAGTAGTAAAGGGGAGCGCCTGCAGTTTGGGCCCTGAAGAGTTAATGCACAGTGTGAGTGCATCAGTTGAGAGTTGCAGCTATACAGGCATACACAGCAAGCTACCTCAGGCTAGGGCAAGGCTAGAGAGAGTAGTCAGTGCAAGCAGTGTCAGATGTTTATTGTTCCATGGTCCTGGATCTGCTAGACTTAAGTCGGAGTTCCAGCACAGCTTTCAGAGATACCATGTGTTCAAAGCATCAGTAAGCATTGGCTAGCATCGGCTGGCATCAAGACAGTGCTAACGGTCATTTTTACTACAAAAGTCCCAGAATTGTACACAGTCGAGCCAAAGGAGTATCCCACATTACAACTGTCTAATTCAAAGTTTTTTTAAACTAAAAAAAAATAATAATTATGAGTAACTGTGTTGAAATGAAAAGCAATTATTTCTACATTATTTAAATAGACCCCAGAGAGTATTAAAACCCTTAACCTCCATCACAATGCCATAAACCAGGCAGGTTGTGGAAAATGATTTGTCTTTTTTATTTTTATCACCACTAACGAGTGACAGATTGTCACATGGCAAGAAAAATCTATATCTAGTTGTTAAGTGTTGTAATTTAAGAGAATAAATATTGCAAGTGAAGTTGATGCAAAGCCATATTGGTGACAAATTATAGGTTTCCAGATCGTATTACTAGAAAATTGCTAATTTAACATAAAGGATAAGTACAGTTTTATGGAACAGTGCACACAGCGCATCCTCCAAACAGCTTAATGTAATCATCCACCTCTGTCAAGTAGAATTCAATTTTTACATTGCCTGGCGTATATAGGGTAGTGCAGTATGAACATCAGATCCAGTTCTGCTTCAGGTAAAAGGGATGATCATCTATGTAGGGACAAAGCTGAGGAACAGGATCTATGCTGACATTGCATCTAGAACAGCTCTGCACTTTTACATGAGAATGTGCTTTAAAACCTAAAATTTGTATTTGAAGCATAACCACTTTTGTTGAGAAAGAAACATTCCCCTTTGGGTGATCTATGTACATTGCAAGGATTATAACAACCTTTGTTGCAGATTCCTACCTTTTGTTATCCTGAAGAAATCCCTCTGTGCCCCTGTGGGAAAATTAATCTAATGGGAGTGGTTTCATAATTATCAATTAGCTGTGCACCTACAGAGCACTAATGAGGAAATATGCTGGGCCTGCATCCCTGCATGTGTTTCTATTGGGAGTATCTCACCAAAAATTAAATTTTTGTTGCAGGGGATGCCAGAAATATAACTTTTATTCTAGTGCAGACTTCTGGGAAAATCGGTGAGCCAATCACACAAGCAGGAATTGATGTTTCTGGGGTGTGGTCAGTACACATTCTGTGTACAGAACACCTCCAGGTAGCCATATTGCATTGCATTTCAGAAAATTGCAGTGGCTGCAGATTGAAAAGGAAAGGTCAATTTTAATAACATTCATTTGAAATATGACATCGCAATTGTATAGGCTATAATATTTTTTCTTTATTTGCTATTTTTTTCCTACGAAAGTGGAGTTACCCTTTAAATACACCTCATATTCAATAAAAAAAAGCGGTCAAGTACTGTTCTCCATCTGCACTCCTCCATTCTGTGTTGCTTGTCTTTCAAAGGTTGATTGACAGCCACCTCCTGTCAGACCAGGGTTTTAATGGAAACACCCCCTGGAGTATATCATCAAGCAGTCTTGGTTTATCATATTCCTAAACTGAGTAATGAAATTAAAGCACACTCATACAAGTGCCACTAAAGACTGAACTCACGCAAACCAAGTTTAAAGGCTTTTATTTTTTTTTTTTACTTTCTCAAAAAGTTTTTATTTAAATGTTTAAAAAGCATAACAGTACAAACAGTGGAGTTAAATATTGAAGGCTTTTATGTGATATTTTTAAAAAAGTGGTCTGGCTCAAGCCAACATTTCACAATTTTTTTTTGCTTATTAAAAACCAAGCAAAGCATTGTTGCAAAGGCCTTTGATATACAGTTTCTCACAAAAGCACAAAAGTGAGTACACACCTCACATTTTTGTAAATATTTTAATATGTCTTTTCATGTGACAACATTGAAGAAATGACACTTTGCTACAATGTAAAGTAGTGAGTGTACAGCTTGTATAACAGTGTAAATTTGCTGTCCCCTCAAAATAATTCAACACACAGCCATTGA
The DNA here is from genome assembly GCF_965119305.1 of Pelophylax lessonae. Taxonomy (NCBI): domain Eukaryota; kingdom Metazoa; phylum Chordata; class Amphibia; order Anura; family Ranidae; genus Pelophylax; species Pelophylax lessonae. Next base: position 542,134,924 of record NC_138771.1, on the reverse strand, counting down.
TGTCTAAACCGCTGGCAACAAAAGTGAGTACACACCTAAGTGAAAATGTCCAAATTGGGCCCAATTAGCCATTTTTCCTCCCCGGTGTCATGTGACTCCTTAGTGTCAGAAGGTCTCAGGTGTGAATGGGAAGCAGGTGTGTTAAAATTGGTGTTATCGCTCTCACTCTTTCCTACTGGTCACTGGAAGTTCAACATGGCACCTCATGGCAAAGAACTCTCTGAAGATCTGAAAAAATGAATTATTGCTCTACATAAACATGGCTTAGGCTATAAGAAGATTGCCAAGACCCTGAAACTGAGCTTCAGCATGGTGGCAAAGACCATACAGCAGTTTAATAAGACAGGTTCCATTCAGAACAGGCCTCGCCATGGTCGACCAAAGGAGTTGAGTGCACGTGCTGAACGTCATGTCCAGAGGTTGTCTTTGGGAAACAGACGTATGGGTTTTGCCAGCATTGCTAAATAGGTTGAAGGGGTGGGGGGTCAGTCTGTCAGTGCTCAGACTATACACTGCACGCTGCATCAAATTGGTCAGCATGGCTATCATCCCAGAAGGAAGCCTCTTCTAAAGATGATGCAAAAGAAAGCCTGCAAACAGTTTGCTGAAGACAAGCAGACTAAGGACATGGATTACTCGAACCATGTCCTGTGGTCTGATGAGACCAAGAAAAACTTATTTGGTTCAGATGGTGTCAAGCGTGTGTGGCGGCAACCGGGTGAGGAGTACAAAGACAAGTGTGTCTTGCCTACAATCAAGCATGGTGGTGGGAGTGTCATGGTCTGGGGCTGCATGAGTGCGGCTGGCACTGGGGAGCTACAGTTCATTGAGAGAACCACGAATGCCAACATGTACTGTGACATACTGAAGCAGAGCATGATCCCCTCCCTTCGTGCAGTATTCAAACATGATAACAACCCCGAACACACTTCCAGGATGATGACTGCTTTGCTAAAGAAGCTGAGGGTAAAGGTGATGGACTGGCCAAGCATGTCTCCAGACCTAAACCCTATTGAGCATCTGTGGGGCATCCTCAAATGGAAGGTGGAGGAGAGCAAGGTCTCTAACATCCACCAACTTCGTGATGTCATCATGGAGGAGTGGAAGAGGACTCCAGTGGCAACCTGTGAAGCTTTAGTGAACTCCATGTCCAAGAGGGTTAAGGCAGTGCTGTAAAATAATGGTGGCCACACAAAATATTGACACTTTGGGCCCAATTTGGACATTTCCACTGAGGGGTATACTCACTTTTGTTGCCAGCAGTTTAGACATTAATTACTGTGTGTTGAGTTATTTTGAGGGGACAGCAAATTTACACTGTTACACAAGCTGTACACTCACTACTTTACATTGTAGCAAAGTGTAATTTCTTCAATATTGTCACATGAAAAGATATGATAAAATATTTACAAAAATGTGAGGGGTGTACTCACTTTTGTGAGATACTGTAACTGGAAACTCTTCCCTTTTTTTTGCAGAACATGATTGTTCTTTTGTTCTTAAAACAATGTCTATGGGCACCCCTTTACCTATGGCAATTACCATTTTATTCTCCTTGTAGCCCCGAACCTAAATCCTGTTAAAGTCTTAAAATGTTCAGCAAAAGATCATACAAACAAAATGAAAATGACTTCAGTTATAAGCTACTAGCCTAATAAAATTCCAGATTGCATTGATCAATTGGAAACTATGTCAAGGAATGAATAACTATCGTATTGTAAAATACATTGGAAAGTTGCATTAAATATAGATGGGCAGTGTTAGATATAAATAATAGAAAAGTCCATTTTCATGAGTGCTCGAGAAGATTTCTATAAAAGGAAGCACTCCTCAGATTATGTACTGATTGAAATATGTAACCTTTAGAATGTAATCCCATAAAATGATTAAGATTGGTGAAATAACATTGTTTTTGGCAGTGGAATATATATGTTGTGCTGTCACTTAGGGGGAAAAATGCATAAAAAGAAAAAAACAAAGATGATAATGAAATGCTGGTTAGGAGTTTCCTTTGAAATTCATCAAGGATAAAGTTGTCCTAAATTAATTTTGCCTTGGCTATTACGGTTTATAATGCTGGTTTAAAGAGCATTAGCTTGATCCTCACTAAACAAGCAAGACAAATAGGAAAAACACTGCATTAGATAAAGGAGTCAGCCAAATGGTTTGTCTGCACCGTGGCTGACTTTAGATCTGCAGGGGGTATTTGAAATGTTACTGAAATTACAGCTGTGGTGTATTAAACATTAACAAGACATTTTTTACTCTGCTTTCAAATCCCAGACTGGGAAATCCTTGTTGATTCTTAAGTAGGCTCTAGACCAAGGGTCTTCAAACTATGGCCCTCCAGCTGTTCAGGAACTACAATTTCCATCATGCCTAGTCATGTCTGTGAATGCCAGGGTTTTACAATGCCTCATGGGATGTGTAGTTCCGCAACAGCTGGAGGGCTGTAGTTTGAGGATCCCTGCTTTAGACAGTTGATGGTGATCAGATATGTGTAGATTATTTGAGATATGTATTATAAACCTGTCACAGCTTAGGTCTCATGCAGACTGGACATTTTTGATGCTGTTCTTTGGGGCTTTTTTTTTTCCTGCCTTTAAATGTCCCTGCATGTTAGCCTATGTGTCCACGTACACACAAGTGATTAGAGGAGTTTAGAGGCAGGGGAATTTAGAGACAGAAAAAAAACCCACTTGCATTGTGTCCAGGAGCAGCGGCATGTTGGCAGAAAAAACTCTTGATTGATGCATGTAAATGCGCGTTAACGCACCTAAACGTAAGTTAATGATAGCCTTGTTTAGCACTTAAAGAGGAAGTAAACCCTCCTCTGCAACTTTTACCTATAGGTAAGCCTATGATAAGGCTTACCTATAAGTACTGTAAATATCTCCTAAACATGTACCGTTTAGGAGATATTTATCTTACATGCAGCCAGTGACGTCACTAGCGCATGCGCTCTGAAGGAACGGCCGCTGGTGCCCCGTGCCGTGACCGTCGGCTCCCGCGCGCGTGCGCGGGAGTGACGTCACCGCGGCTCCGGCCAATCAGATGGCCGGATGCCGCGATCCCGGAAGACGGGCGACTGGACATGTCGCCTGTCATACAGGTAAGCAGGCGGCACGGCGGGGGCTCGTTCTAAGGTAAGTATTTCATAATGAGCTAGTATGCGGTGCATACTAGCTCATTATGTGTTTCTCTTTCAGGTTGCCAAAAAAAAAAAATCTATTTACAACCTCTTTAAGCGTTAATTCATTTTTAATGACTTGAATCAATTTTTTTTTCTGGCCAAATAATGCCCAAGTGTTCGATGTGCCTAAATGCGCCTCAATGTGTTACTTGCATTTACAAGCTTCAAGCGGTTTTTCTGCCAAAACTCTGCTGCCAGGAATAAAGGCGCCCAGGAGAGATTTAAAAGCGCCCAGTGTGCATGAGGGTTTATGGTGAAAATACATTTTAAAAGACATCACCTCAAGGAAAACTGAAACAAGCAGCTTTTTCAGACACATAGGTAGGCAAATATATATATGTAAATTTCACAATTTCTTGTAAAAAGTCATGCCACCTTCTCCTGCCTCCTGAATGTTCCTATTTTTCAGTGAAGCAGGTAGTCACAATAAAGGACCAATACAGAGGTTTGGGAGGCAGGGCATGGCAGAGTCAAGCCCACTTTTAGTAGACACAGCGGAAATTTAAATTTCAATTTAATTATAACTGGTTATGCCTTAGGATCTACTGATTGCACATGGAGTCAGTGTGCCAAGTACAAGTTAAATGATTAGTTCATCTTTACTGGTTTTTGCTAAATACATCCCCAAGCATTACAGTGTCCTCAGTACATTACCATGCAGGACCTAATTTATGCTGATAATTTCACTGCCCTCCTCTCTGTGTGGTGAAAATGTACTTGTTGTCCCAGAAACTCACAAACATGCATTCATGCAGTGTCCATTCTATCTCACAGGTGTTGTGAGCCTAGATTTAGAAAAAGAAGGTTAATGATGCTGCGTGTTCTTCAGCCCTAAAGTTTGAGGACATCTGGAAGCAGTAAACAAGTACTGGGGGGGGGGGGGCAGTTCTACATTGTAGATTGAAGGTGAGTATTGCAACAAAAGCTTCCTGTTTTTATCTTTGGGTTAGTCAATTATTATTTTTTTATTTTTTTTTATTTTGACTGGAGTTTAAAACCTGAATTACCTCTAACTGGCATTAACCAACTCAAAACCAGAAATTTTTACCCTCCTCTTTTTGCCCAGACCATTTTTCAATTTTTAACATTCTCACACTTTGATTAACAATTACTCAGTCATGCAACACTGTACCAAAATTAAATTTTTACCATTTTTTTTGAGACAGATAGAGGTTTATTTTGGTGATATTTAATTAAAACTGGGTTTTTATTTATTTGCTATATACATGAAAAACTATTAAATCTCCCCTAGTCCGCTCTCAAAATAAAGTGACGGCGCGATCCACAAAAAAAAAAGTGCATCCATGCAATAGAAGCCCAATTTCACTGCTGCTGCAAATAAAAACCCTAAACACACAATAATGCTGCAATAAATTCTAATCTATTTTAGGATTGTGGTAAAATAAATGAAAAAATACTGAACATGTTGAAAAAAAAAAACATTTTCTTTCTTTCGATTTTAACATTTTTGCAAATCATCTTTCTTCATAAATTGAGGACAAAATGTATTCTTCTACATTTATTTGGTAAAAACAAAAACAAATCAGTGTATATTATTTATATTTTTTAGTCTGCGTGAAAGTCTACAAACTATGGAATATATATATACTATATATATATATATATATATATATATATATATATATATATATATATATATATATATATATATATATATATACATACAGTGCTTTAAGTGGGCCGGTATGCACTGGTACTCAGTACCGCCACTTCCAAATATGGCTCTTGAGCATACCGCCACCTCTCCGTGCGCCTTAGCGTACCAGTACGCTCATTTTGAACATCTGTACCCTCAATTGCCCCCCCAAGAATATTTCCCACGCCAGAGCCAGGCCAGTCACCACCAGTGATTCCCCCTGCTCCGGAGTCCCAGCCCAGGCCAGGGGGGGGGGGGGTGCTCTGTGGGGACCCTGATGTGGGGTGGGGGGGGCAAAAATATTTATAGGCTATAATCGAGTACCGGCACCTCTTTTGGGCCACTTAAAGCACTGTATATATATATATATATATATATATATATATATATATATAATTGAAAATAGATCAAACCTGATGTACTGACTGCATTGCTCAGTTTTTGAAGTCCTAAAATGCCAGGTCAATACGAATGCTCCACAAATGACTCCTTTTTGGAAAGTAGACCGTCCAAGGTATTTAGTAATACAGTAAGTATTGTGAGATTTTTTAAGTTGTAATTTTTTTGTCACAATTTTCTCACAAAGTTGTAATTTTAACAAGTTATTTCTCACACACAGCTTATACTTATAATTACACCTCAAAACACACTTTACAGCTTGGGTCATGAAGCACATTGGGGTATGAATACAATGGAGTTAATACAGTGTGAGGATACAGTGGTTACCAAGGGTAATTAAGCAGCCTGTCATAAGTGTGTACACATGGCAAATGAGATAGCTTTTTGCAGAAGTTGTGGTCAGCACTCTCTCAGTGAGCAGGTCTGTCTCTCATAGCAAGATTAGCAACCTGTAAACAAGTATGGAAGAGGAAGAGTTAAGTGAGAAGTGCATACAAGAAGTCAGTGCTATGTGCATGGCAGGGCTCCATACCGTTACTGGGATATGCTGGATAGGTGGAGAGCGCAAGAGCTCTGCATGTCCCTCCTAAATGCATCAGTGGTGAAGTACAGTAACATCAAGATTGTTTTTTAGAGACCAGTTGTCTGTTCCATAAAGGTACCACAGTGTGTAAGAAGGTGACCTGACCTGTATTAAATGCCCAGCATAGCCCAGAAGAACCCTGGGGTAGGCCTTCAGAATGTCCCACACTTGGTGCCCAACGAGGAGGGGGACATGAAAGAAGTATCACTCGCCTACCTACCCTTACATACTGGTACATGACTGCCCCCAGGCATGCCATGTTCACTGGGTAGGAAGCACAGGAGGCTAAAGAAAGGAAGAACAAGAGTTCCTGAGGTTTTGGGAATGCAGTTTTCCATAGGAGATGGCTGGGACTGGTATGTCACAGGAACATGGTCAGTCAGACATGCAGACATGGCATAGATGGAGACATAGCCAGAAAACAGGCAAAGGATTGGTCCAGGCAACAGCAGTGGTATATTTAGGTTTTGTGCTGCCCTAGGCCTGAAAAACTTGGGCACCCCCTAATTTAAATATGACCTACCCCTTCCTGTAAAGGCCACACCCTTTCCTATTTATGACCCTCCCTGTCATCTGTAAACCACAGGCCACAACCACAGTCTATCAGTGCCCATCACTGCAGCCTCATCAGTTCCCATAAGTTCAGCTTCATCAGTGCTCATCAGTGCAGCCTCATTACTGCCCATCAGTGCAGCCTAGCAGTGCATCATATCACTGCCGCCTCATCAGTGGACATCAGTGCAGCTTATCAGTGCCCATCAGGGCAGCATATCAGTGCAGCCCCATCAGTGTAGCTTATCAGTGCTGCCTCGTGTCCATTAGTGCAGCCTCATCAGTGTCCATCAGTGGAGCATATCAGTGCTGTCTTATCAGAGCAGCCTCATTAGTGCCCATCAGTTCAGTTTAACAGTACCCACCATTGCCGCATCATCAATGGCCATCAAAGCAGCAAATTAGTGCCCATCAGTGCAGCCTATTAGCACCCTTCAGTGCAGCATATCAGTGTCCATCAGTGCAGCCCCATCAGTGCAGCTTATCAGTGCCACCTCATCAGTGGCCATCAGTGCAGCCTTGTGTGCCACCCTAGGCCTAGGCCAAGATACAGCACTTGGCAACAGACATAAGTATAGTCAAAATACATGTGCAGAACGGAAAAATGTGTTTAATTTTGTTTAGGATAGATTTGTTATGTTGCTAATTTTGTTAAGTTGATTTGTTTTGGAATTCATTTAAATTTGTTTAGTTTATTCATTTTCTATTGAATTCCAAATGTTTGGAAAGATTTGAATTCTGTCTCAAGAATAGCTGGTTGTTAAGGAGCGGCCTAGGAAGCCATCTGCCACGTCTTTAACATTTGATTACTCATCAGCTGTCAGTGGGTTACCGGACTGCAATTGCCAGCAATTAAAACTTCAGAAAAAAAAAAAAACAGTGTGGGGGGCCCCCCGAAATCCATACCAGACCTTTATCCGAGCATGCAGCAGGGCAGTCCAGGAAAGGGGGCGGAATGAGTGCCCCCCTCCTGAAACATACCAGGTCACATGCCCTCAACATTGGGGCTTCCCCAAAACTGCCTTGTTCTAATGTTGATTGGGACAAGGGCCTCTTCCTGACAACCCAGGCTTGGAGGTTGTGGGAGTGTGGGGGATGAATTAGCAGAGTCCAGAAGCAGAGGACCCCAAGATCTCAGGCCCCCTTCCCTATGTGAATGAGCATGTAGTGCATGGCACACCTGCTCATTTACCAAAAAAAAAAAAAAGATGAAGTTAATAAAAAAACAGCAATTTTTGACAAGTCCCTTATTAAAAAACCAATAAAAACGTGACCCGAACAAAGAAAAAAACATGCCCACCGGACACGACTGTTCCTGTCCAGTGAAACAGCCATCTGACAGGTAAACATAGGGATGGAGGTCACTGGGTGACTCCACCCCTATGCGTACATCTCATAGGGCGCATGTCAATATGGACATGGGGTTACAGTGATGTCACTCCATGTTTACCTGTCACACAGCTGTTTCCCTGGATGGGAACAGTCATGTTTTTTTTTCGCTTGCTTCTGCTTTTCTTTGTTTTTTACCCCTACTCACTCACATGGGGGGTCTGAGAACCCAGGGGCCCCCTTGTTAAAGGGGGCTTCCAGTTTCGGATAAGCCACCCTGCCCGCAGACCCCCACAACCACCGGGCCAGGGTTGTGGGGAAGAGGCCTTTGTCTCCATCTACATGCCCCAAAGCAACCCCACATGCTGAGGGCATGTGGCCTGGTATGGTTCAGGAGGGGAGACATTCACTCATCCCCCCTTTCCTGTCCTTCCAGGCTGCATGCCCAGATAAGGGTATGGTATGGATTTTGGAGAGGACCCCATGCAATTTTTTTTTACATTTTGGAGTGGGGTTCCCCTAAGATCCTTACCAGACCTTAAGGGACTGGTATAGAGTGAGGAGGACTCCAAACTTTTTTTAAATGTTCACTTGTCAAAAACTGTTGTTGAGCTTTTATTACCTTTTACTTTTTTTTGGTAAATGAGTGGGAGGGATACTCATTCACATGGGGAGGGGGGCTAGGATCTGAAGGTTCCCTTTATTAAAGGGGGCTTCCAGATTCCGATAAGTCACCCCCACACAACCACTGGACCAGAGTTGTGGGGAAGAGGGCCTTTTTTAAATTTTAGTGTGGGGTTCCCCTTAAAATCCATACCAAACCCAAAGGAAATGCAGGAGGACACTGCCACCACCATATTTCATTGTAGACCCAATTGCATTTTTCTTTGTATTCCTCATCTTTGCGACACCATTCAGCTTTGTAGCCATCAGTTCCAAAACATTTATCTTGGTCTTATCACTCCAGAGTACAGAGTCCCAGTATTCTTCTTTTTCAGCAGGGGCCCTGGCAAATTCTAGTCAGGCTTTTTTGTGCATGGGTTTTAGGGAAGGCTTCCTTTGTGGATGACACCCATGCAGGACATTTCTTTGCAGTGTATGCCATATTGTCAGAAGGAATCAATCACCCTAGTTTGGCTTTCTAATACTGTAGCTAACTGCAGTGAACTTGCACAGCGATTTTCTTCAACCCTTCTCATCAGAATAAGCTCCTGTTGAGGTTTTAACGTCCATGGATGGCCTGAACATCTCTGCGGGAAGGTTGCAGTTCCATCTTTGTTACATTCTTGTATCACTTTTGCTACAGTATTCTGACTGATAAGTAAACCTTTGCTAATCTTCTTGTAGCCTCTTTCTTGCGTAAAGAAATTATTTTCTTTCTCAGGCCTTGTGACATTCCTCTTCCATGTGGTGCCATTGCTAACAGCATTAAATGGTAAGGGGTGTTAAGTAACACCCTTTTATAATCAACTGTCTGCCAGACTCCTGTTTAATGAATAATTAGACTCACCTGTAGTTGAATTCTTGTTAATTAGGATTTTTTGTGAAAAAAAAAAAAGGATTTTGTTGTCTAAAATTTAGCTTTGCTTTTAAGACTTTCATTGGGGTGTATTTATTTTTGCAACATGGCCTTGAATAAATTTGTTAGGAAAAATACTTTTTTGTGTGTGCAAATTAGAAAATCTTGTTTGCAATCAATGGCCCATTTGTGGGAGTATTTTGTAGTATAGTGTTCCATAGAAAATGTTGATTCTGAAAGGAAAGTAAAGGTTTTCTGACAAATCTTTAAGGGGTTTACTCATGTATGCTGCTGAACACTGTATATACAGTATTTCACAAAAGTGAGTACACTCCTCACGTTTTTGTAAATTTTTTATTATATCTTTTCATGTGACAACACTGAATAAATGACACTTTGCTACAATGTAAAGTAATGAGTGTACAGCTTGTATAACAGCGTAAATTTGCTGTCCCCTCAAAATAACTCAGCACACAGCTATTAATGTCTAAACCGCTGGCAACAAAAGTGAGTACAAACAAAAAGTGCGAATGTCCAAATTGGGCCCAATCAGCCATTTTCCCAATCAGCCATGCGTTGGAGTGACGTCATCACAGCACCAGAGCCCGCAACCTCGGAAGACACTCCAGGGCAGATGTCAGCTGTCTCAGCAGTGTGTGATCGCTGTTGGAGGGCTTGGTTCTAAGGTAAATATTTCATAATAAGCTAGTTTGCGATGCCTTCTACATACAATCAAAAACGTAAATGTATTTTATTGGGATTTTATGTAATAGAACAACCCAATGAAACACATTATTGTGAAGTACAAGGAAAATGATAAATGGTTTTCAATACTTTTTACAAATAAATATGTGAAAAGAGTGACATTGTTGCCCATTTTTCTTTGCAAAATAGGTGAAGCTCTGTCAGATTGGATAGAGAGCTTCTGTGAACAGCAATTTTCAAGTCTTGCCACCGATTCTCAATTGGATTTAGGTCTGGACTTTGGCTGGGCCATTCTAACACATGAATATGCTTTGATCTAAACCATTCCATTGTAGCTCTGGCTGTGTGTTTATGGTATTTGACTCCGTCCATCTTCCCATCAACTCTGACCAGCTTCTTTATCCATGCTAAAGAAAAGCATCCTCACAATATGATGCTGCCATCACCATGTGCGTCTGACCGGGCTGTGCGACTGAGTGTTGTGCGTCTGACCGGGCTGTGCGACTTAGTGTTGTGCGTCTGACCGGGCTGTGCGACGTAGTGTTGTGCGTCTGACCGGGCTGTGCGACTTAGTGTGGTGCGTCTGACCGGGCTGTGCGACTGAGTGTTGTGCGTCTGACGGGGCTGTGCGACTGAGTGTTGTGCGTCTGACCGGGCTGTGCAACTGAGTGTTGTGCATCTGACCGGGCTGTGCGACTGAGTGTTGTGCGTCTGACCGGGCTGTGCGACTCAGTGTTGTGCGTCTGACCGGGCTGTGCGACTCAGTGTTGTGCGTCTGACCAGGCTGTGCGACTGAGTGTTGTGCGTCTGACCGGGCTGTACGACTGAGTGTTGTGCATCTGACCGGGCTGTGCGACTGAGTGTTGTGCGTCTGACCGGGCTGTGTGACTTAGTGTTGTGCGTCTGACCGGGCTGTGCGACTGAGTGTTGTGCGTCTGACCGGGCTGTGCGACGTAGTGTTGTGCGTCTGACCGGGCTGTGCGACGTAGTGTTGTGCGTCTGACTGGGCTGTGCGACTGAGTCTTGTGTGTCTGACCGGGCTGTGCGACTTAGTGTTGTGCATCTGACCGGGCTGTGCGACGTAGTGTTGTGCGTCTGACCGGGCTGTGCGACTGAGTGTTGTGCGTCTGACCGGGCTGTGCGACTTAGTGTTGTGCGTCTGACCGGGCTGTGCGACTCAGTGTTGTGCGTCTGACCAGGCTGTACATCTGACCGGGCTGTGCGACTGAGTGTTGTGCGTCTGACCGGGCTGTGCGACTGAGTGTTGTGCGTCTGACCGGGCTGTGCGACTGAGTGTTGTGTGTCTGACCGGACTGTGCGGCTGTGAGTGTTGCGCGTCTGACCGGGCTGTGCGGCTGTGAGTGTTGTGCGACTGACCGGGCTGTGCGGCTGTGAGTGTTGTGCGACTGACCGGGCTGTGAGATTGTGAGTGTTGTGCAACTGAGTGTCAAGTGAGTGGAGCGGAATACCAGAGGGTGAGAAGGTAGCGTTAGGAAGCCAGGAAATAGCCACATAGGATAGACTTAAATCGCTGAATCCCCATTAGATTAGATTAGTAGGTACAATGCCCGGCGGGTGTGGAGATGCGACTCGGTGTACATCTTGTGATATGTATGCGTTCCTCAGACATGTGATCGAATGCGCAAAATGTAAGCACGTTGCTTCCCTGGAAGCTCAGGTCCTGAATCTTGGGAAGCAGCTGGCAACACTGAGACGAATGTCCATACCGGAGGAGAGCCAGGATCGTACCAGTCAGGTGCAGACAGGGGTCTGCACAGAGGTGGGCGGAATATTGGAGGTGCAGGCATCAGAGCAGAGTAGAGGGGTGACAGTTAGGAGGGGTAGAAGGGGACAAGGCAAGGAGGCTGATCCTGGGCTGGAGCACCCCAATAGATACGCCCCGTTGTGTGATGTTGGGGAAACCAGTCAGGGACCAGCATTGCTGGAGCAGAGTGACGCCCCTAGCTGCCAGGGGAAGAACTCCTCCAGTGAGGCCGGGAGAAAGGGAAAGGAAAGACAGGTGCTGGTGGTAGGGGACTCAATTATTAGAAGGACAGATAGTGTAATCTGTGACAAAGACCGTGTGCGCCGAACAGTCTGTTGTTTGCCGGGCGCTCGGGTTCGGCACATTGCGGATCGGGTGAACAGTTTATTGGGTGGGGCTGGGGAAGACCCAGCTGTCATGGTACACGTGGGTACCAATGACATAGGCAGAGGAAGATGGAGAGTCCTAAACGATTTCAGGGACTTAGGCGCTAAGTTGAGGACTAGGACCTCCAAGGTAGTATTTTCCGAAATACTACCTGTACCTCGAGCCACACCAGAGAGGCAGCGGGAGATTAGGGAAGTTAACGAGTGGCTGAGGAGCTGGTGTAGTAAGGAGGGTTTCGGGTTCCTGGAGAACTGGGCTGACTTCTCAGTCGGTCACCGGCTCTTTGGTAGGGACGGATTGCACCTAAATGGGGTGGGTGCAGCCGTACTGGGTGAGAGGATGGCCAAAAAGTTAGAGGGGCTTTTAAACTAGGGAATGGGGGGGAGGGTACAGATGTAGAATTAGCCAGTGGAAAGCAAGTTTCAGAGGGCAGAAATGGGGGCATTAGCGGTAGGGGGTTCGGAGCTCCTAAACCCAGGGTGGGTACGGGGAAAAATCAAGAGAGCAGCCTAAAAACATCAAATGAGGATAAATGTAACCGATCAAAATTACGAGGCTTGTATACCAATGCCAGAAGCCTAACCAACAAGATAGGGGAGCTGGAGCTGCTGATGTTTGAGGAGGACTTAGATTTTGTGGGGATAACTGAGACTTGGTTTGACAGCTCTCATGACTGGATGGCGACCATTCAGGGGTATTCCTTTTATCGCAGGGATAGAGAGGGTAAAAAAGGGGGAGGGGTATGTCTGTATATTAAGAACAGTATACAGGTAAATATGAGGGATGATATTAATAATGGAGCTATGGACGAGGCAGAATCCCTATGGGTAGAGCTTCAAAGAGAAGGCACGGTGGGGAAGGTAATATTGGGCGTATGCTATAGGCCCCCCAACCAGAGGGAGGAGGGTGAGGCGGACCTCATGTTACAGATAGGATTGGCTGCAAGGATGGGAAATGTCATTATAATGGGGGACTTTAATTATTCGGATATAGACTGGGCAGAAGGAACCGCGCACTCAGCCAAGGCTCGGCAGTTCCTAAATGTTTTGCAGGACAATTTCATGGGTCAGATGGTGAATGCACCGACAAGAAACAATGCAGTACTTGACCTACTGATTACCAACAATACAGACCTGCTCACGGATATAGAAATACGGGACAACTTAGGGAACAGTGACCATAGGTCAATTGGTTTCAGTATTAATTACAGTAATAGGAAACACAAGGGTAATATAAGGACACTGAATTTCAAAAGAGCCAATTTCCCTAAACTGCGCTCGCTGCTAGAAAATATCAAATGGGATAGAACGCTGGGAACAAAGAACACGGAGGAAAAATGGGAGTGCTTCAAGAGCATACTTAACAAGGGGGTGGGCCAGTGCATTCCACAGGGAAATAAATTTAAAAGAGCAAAACTAAACCCTGGGTGGCTAAACTCCAACATAAAAATGTATATTAGAGCTAAAGAAAAGGCCTTCAAAAAATACAAGACTGAGGGGTCATTGGCAGCATTTAAGCACTACAAAGAGTGTAATAAGAAATGTAAAGACGAAATCAGGGCGGCTAAAATAGAACACAATAGACATATAGCGGAGGAGAGTAAAAAGAACCCCAAGAAGTTCTTTAAGTATATAAACAGTAGGAAAGCGAGGCCAGAGCACATTGGCCCCATAAAAGATGATAAAGGAAAAATGGCCACTGAGGACAGAGAAAAGGCGGAAGTGTTAAATAATTTCTTTTCTTCAGTCTTCACAAAGGAATCGGGGGGCTACATGAACCTTGCTTGTAAAGCTGAACTAAATAATACACCTCAGGAAGTGCCGCCATGGCTAACAGAGGATAGACTTAGAGCTAAACTAGAGAAACTTAACATAAATAAATCCCTGGGACCGGATGGCTTGCACCCGAGGGTTCTTAATGAGCTCAGCCAGGTGATTGCCAGACCATTATTCTTGATCTTTAAGGATAGTTTACAGACGGGTATGGTGCCAGCTGATTGGAAAAAAGCCAACGTGGTACCAATATTTAAAAAGGGGCCGAGATATATCCCGGGTAACTATAGGCCGGTCAGCCTAACATCAGTAGTCTGCAAAATTTGGGAGGGGATGTTAAGGGACCACATACAAGACTTTAGTAATGAAAACGGTATTATAAGTAGTAATCAGCATGGATTCATGAAAAATCGTTCGTGCCAAACCAATCTATTAACCTTCTACGATGAAGTGAGCTGCCACCTAGATAAAGGTAAGCCTGTGGATGTGGTGTATCTGGACTTTGCAAAGGCCTTTGACACCGTTCCCCACAAACGCTTACTGTACAAACTAAGGAAGGTAGGTATGGACCATAAGGTGAGTACCTGGATAGAGAACTGGCTCCAGGGGAGAGTCCAGAGGGTGGTGATTAATGGGGAGTACTCGGATTGGGCGGGTGTGGAAAGTGGGGTCCCCCAGGGTTCTGTCCTGGGACCAATCCTGTTTAATTTATTCATAAATGATCTGGAGGAGGGGATATCGAGTACAATCTCAGTATTTGCAGATGATACTAAATTAGGCATGCCAATATCTTCTATGCAGGATGTGGAAACCTTGCAAGCGGACCTGAACAAAATAACGGGGTGGGCAACTACATGGCAGATGAGATTTAATGTTGAAAAATGTAAAGTAATGCACTTGGGGGGCCAGAAACCAGAAAGCAAGCTACACACTAGGGGGGGAACCTCTGGGTGAGTCTAAGATGGAAAAAGACCGGGGGGTACTGGTAGACAACAGGCTTGGCAGTGGCATGCAATGCCAAGCAGCCGCAAGCAAAGCCAACAGAATACTGGGTTGTATAAAAAAGGGGATTCACTCCAGAAATAAAGAGATTATTCTCCCGCTCTACAAGACTCTGGTCCGGCCACATCTGGAGTATGCTGTCAAGTTCTGGGCACCGGTCCTCAGAAAGGATGTGCTGGAACTGGAGAAAGTCCAGAGAAGGGCAACAAAAATAATTAGGGGAATGGAGGACATCAGCTATGAGGAAAGACTACAAGCACTGAACTTATTCTCTCTGGAGAAGAGACGATTGAGGGGGGATATGATATCAATGTACAAATACTGTACTGGCGACCCGAGCATAAGGAACAAACTATTCAGAGAAAGGAGATACAATAAGACACGTGGCCACTCACTAAAACTTGAGGAAAGGCGGTTTAACCTTAAAGTGCGTAAGGGGTTCTTCACTGTAAGAGCGGTAAGGATGTGGAATTCTCTTCCACAAGCAGTCGTATCAGCAGGGAGCATTGATAGTTTCAAAAAACTATTAGATGGACACCTTAAAGACCACAACATACAGGGGTATACAATGTACGGTTAAAAGCAAACACACACACACATCATAGGTTGAACTGGATGGACTGATGTCTTTTTTCAACCTCACTAACTATGTAACTATGTAACTATATATGTTTCACAGTGGGG